>NC_083728.1:44974768-45277798 GCF_028564815.1 Eubalaena glacialis | reverse complement strand
TGATTTCATCAATCTTTTATCGTTAGTGCTTTTTGTGTGCTCTTTAAGTTCCTTACACTTATGCCATGAAGATACTTTGTTTTGTTGTCTTCTCAAAGTTTTGCATTTCTACTGTTTACATTCTGATTTACAGTCAACTGAAATTGATTTTTATGAAAAGTAGGGGTCAAGATTCAACTTTTCCCTGTTGATATCCAATTGACCCTGTACTATTTATTCAAAGGAAAGATGTCTTTTGCTTCTGGGTTCAATGCCTCCTTTGTCATTAATCAAGAAACCATGGGCTTCCCTGGTGGCTCAGTGGTTGAGAATCTGCCTGCTGATGCAGGGGACGCGGGTTCGAGCCCTGGTCTGGGAGGATCCCACATGCCGCCGAGCAACTGGGCCCGTGAGCCACAACTACTGAGCCTGCGCGTCTGGAGCCTGTGCTCCGCAACAGGAGAGGCCACGATAGTGAGAGGCCCGTGCACCGCGATGAAGAGTGGCCCCCGCTCACCGCAACTGGAGAAGGCCCTCGCAGAGACGAAGACCCAACACAGCCAAAAATAAATTAATTAATTAATTAAAAAAAAAAAAAAGAAACCATTAATACATGGGTCTGTTTCTGGACTCTATTTTGTTCCATTGTTCTATCAGTGAGCCCTGGCACCATGCTACCCATTCTTAATTTACGGTATCTTTAAACTGATGGCGTGGGTAGATTTGGTAGTATAGGTCTTCCAACTCTATATTTTAAAGATTGTTTTTGTTATTCTTGACCTCCCACTTTTCCATATACATTTTAGAATCCATTTGCCAATTTCTACAAGATAACCTGCTATGATTTTGATTGAAATTTTATTGAATATATACATTTGAGAAGAATTGATGCCTTAACAATATTAATTCTTACTGTTCATGAAAATAATATCATTATACATTTTGAGTTTCATATTTTCTAGCAATAATATCTTATAATTTTCTATGTAGAGGACCTATACATTTTAATTAGACTTATTCTATGCATTTTATATATTTTTTAATTAATTTATTTATTTTTATTTTTGGCTGCATTGGGTCTTCGTTGCTGCATGCAAGCTTTCTCTACTTGCAGTGAGCGGGGGCTACTCTTCGTTACAGTGCCTGGGGGCTTCTCTTTCTTGTGGAGCACGGGCTCTAGGTGTGAGGGCTTCAGTAGTAGTTGTGGCTCGTGGGCTGTAGAGATCAGGCTCAGTAGTTGTGGCACATGGGCTTAGTTGCTCCGCGGCATGTGGGATCTTCCCAGACCAGGGCTTGAACCCATGTCCCCTGCATTGGCAGGCAGATTCTTAACCACTGAGCCACCAGGGAAGTCCCGCATTTGATATTTTTGATGCTATTGTAAATGGTATCATGTATTTTAATTTTATGTTCTAAATATTTGCTGCTGTTTTACATGACACAATCATTTTAATGATCACCATCCATTGACCAAATTAAATGTTATTTCCAAAGATTCTTTTAGAATTTCTATATAAACAAAACAATTAAGTCATGTTGTCTCCAAATAATGACAATTTTATTTCTTCTTTTCCCAATTTTAGTAATATTTTTATGTTTTTGCCTTATTGCAGTGGGTAGGACCTCTTGTAAAAAGGTGAAAATATGTGGTGATACCAGACATTCTCGTCTCAAACCTGATCTTTGGTTTTTCTCTAGGTTTAGATTAAGAAAGCTTACTGTCATTCCTAGTTTACTAAAGAATTTTTTTTTTAGTTTTATAGCTTGCATTTTATTTTTTTTTTTAATTAATTAATTTTTGGCTGCGTTGGGTCTTCATTGCTGTGTGCAGGCTTTCTCTAGTTGTGGAGAGCAGGGGCTACTCTTCATTGCGGTATGTGTGCTTCTCATTGCAGTGGCTTCTCTTGTCGCAGAGCACTGGCTCTAGGCCTGTGGGCTTCAGTAGTTGTGGCATGCGGGCTCAGTAGTTGTGGCTTGCGGGCTCTAGAGCTCAGGCTCAGTAGTTGTGGTGCACGGGCTTAGCTGCACCGCAGCATGTGGGATCTTCCCGGACCAGGGATCAAACCCATGTCCCCTGCATTGGCAGGTGGATTCTTAACCACTGCGCCACCAGGGAAGTCCCCTAAGGATTTTTTTAAATCATAAGTGATAAAAATGAATGAATTTTATAAACTGCTTTTTCTGGATCTATTGAGGTGATTTTAATTTTCTCCTATATCCTGTTAATAATACAAAATATTTTTATTGATTTTTTAGTATTTAACCAGCCTTGCATTCCTGGAATAAACTTAACTTGTTCATGATCCTTTTCATATATTGACATATATTGTTTGCTAAGTTTTAAAGGATTTTTTCATCTCTTTCTGTGTAATATGTTCTTGTTATTTTTATTTTCTTGTAATATAATTGCCAGGTTTGGGTATCAAAGTTATTCTGGCCTAATAAATGAGCTGCAAAATATTTTTTGTATTACTTTTGGAAGAGTCTATAAAATTTGTATTATTTCTTTCTTATATATAAGGAAAAATTTTCTGGAGAAGATGTCTTTGCCTGATGAGTTTTTTCCTTCTTCTTTAGCTATTTTACTAACAGATTATTTTATTCAATTATGAATTCAATTTACAAATTTTCTCTCTTTATGGGTGCAATAACACCTCAAATACCTCTGGATCTTAAACTTAAGTTTGCATCTCTTTCCCTAATTTTTTTATGTATCTCCTTGAGTCTGTCTTTTGGCTCATCTTGTTCTTTCTCCTTTGCATTGCCAGTTTTCTTCAAATGATTGGACATGCTGCTTGGTTATCCAGTGATTTATTGTTGAGGAACTAGGTTAATGGCATCAGCAGCTGTGCTCAGCCTTTACCAGCTTCTACACTAAAGGAGAGGACTCACTGTGAATCTGTGTATGTGATGAGAGGATGTCATCTGGCTGGCTTCTCTTTCACTCCCTGAGAAGAGAGCATTCAAGAGGCCCTGCCTCTCCTCCAAATGGCATAATAAAATGGGTCCTAATCTAGAGCACTAACCCCTGTTCTGGATGCCCAAGCTCTGCCCAGAACTTCTGTTTCTTTAGAGAGAATCTCTGGCTTTATCCTGGGAATGAGTTCTGCAACTGCACTCAAGGGTTGAAAGAGGGCTGGAGAAGCTATTCTATAAGCATTTAGCAAAGATATCAGCTACCCACTACATTCTGTCCCTTCTCCCAGTTCTGTTCTCCGTATCAGCTGATTTCACAGGCCACCGAATGAAAACCCCACATTTAACTACCAACTTCTGAGCTCATTCAAATCACCTGTTGGCATGATTACAGCTACCTTCTGCCTTCAGAAATCTGGCAGCACCTTAGTGATGCTGATGCTCCCTTCTCCTGTTATAATTCTTTCCTATCATTTCAATGTCTTACTTTTTGTTTTGCTTTGTTTTTAAATTTTGTTTTATGATTTTTTTTTAGGAAGAGACAAGACTAAAAGGTTTACTGAGGCAGGATTCTTGAATTTAAATATTAATAATAAGTTTTAAATTTAAATATTGTTTATTACTTATTAATGTTATATCAATAACATGCAACTAGGTAATTTAAGATGATAGTAGAGAATGTTCAAGATTACTTTTATAACACTTGAGCAATACAAACACACATGTAGGTGTGGAGAAGGGAAAGTGAAAACAAGAAAGAGAGAAAGTATAAAATTTAGGACAATATCCAGGCAGCTGCTTCGGTGGTTTTCTTATTTTAATGAAAAAGAATCACAAAAACACTGGAAGGAGGTTTCAAATTTGCATATGCTATAAATCTTTGAACAAACACTTTCAAAATCCTTGTATGCTAAAAATAGTTTCATCTTCATTTTACTCATATATATCAAACAGATTATGCATATTTTGTGTGAGATATATGACCTAGGAATGTCCTAATTTATCAGTAGAATTACTCATTCTATTAACATGATACCTTTGTGCTTATACTATTTTAAAGGCATGAATATTATTAGTCTTGAAAATCAAAACATACATCTTCAATTTCCCTTTCCCCACCTCCCCTCCAGTGCCAGCCTCATTTTCCTACAGCTAGCTAATCTACATGGAATTGGAAAAGTTAAAAATGAAATGAGGAGGCAACCCCGGGCCCAGGATTGATGCGTTAAGTGATTTAACTGTCAGTCTCCACCTATATAGGAAACCATTCTGGTAAATTATAAGGCATAAAGTATTCCCATGTTATGCCTCTTTTTAATCTTCAAAATATATTTTCTCAATCTGAAAAAAAATACATCAATTTCAAGGTGTGATGGTTATTCTCCATTTGCCTATGCCAGTTACCTTCTCCCATTCTCTGCCCTGCTTTGTACCCCAGGAGGTCTCTTCCCTCTGGACAGCTCCTCCCAGACCCACTGGGCAGCTGGCTTCCCCTTGGGTTGGGTCATTAGGAAGTACTGGCAGGAGATCAGAGGATGGGAGGTGAGAAAAGTCAGAGGATTTCTCCCTGCTCTCTTCCTGCTTCCATATCTGGTCTCCTCCCATCTACAGGGTCCTTCCAGCTCTCCATGGATTCCAGAGACACCAATTCCCCCCACAGGTGGTAATGACCTCCCACTACCGCTGGCCTCAGCGTGCATCTCTGTTCCTCCATTGTTCCCTGAGCCCCACCCACATCTCTGTAATTAATCTTTCCACCAATGGCTCTTCAGTTGAACTATATGGGTGAGCTGTTACTGGGTGGAACCCTGACAGATACACTAGGTTTCAGAAATGGTGTAGTTTAAATCCCACAGGCAGTGCTTCTCTCAGATGGTATATCTACTGCGAGTTACACTGGGCTTTAAGTAAATCTCTACTACACCATAGTTAGTCTACTGATGTCCTGATTGGTGAGATATTTTTGATGAGTAGAAGATGTATTTCTTTAAAAAATTACTGTGTTTAAAGGTTACTTTTGGTCTACAAATAATAAATGCTGGAGAGGGTGTGGAGAAAAGAGAACCCTCCTACACTGTTGGTGGGAATGTAAATTGGCTCAGTCACTATAGAAAACAGTATGGGGGTTCTTTAAAAAACTAAAAGTAGAATTGCCATATGATCCAGCAATCCCACTCCTGGGCACACATCCAGAGAAAACTCTAATTCGAAGATTCACGCACCCCAGGGTTCATAGTGCTATCTACAATAGCCAAGACATGGAAGAACCTAAATGTCCATCAACAGATAAATGGATAAAGAGGATGCGGTATGTATACACACACACACACACACACACACACACACACAGAAAATGGAATATTACTCAGCCATAAAAAGAATGAAATAATGCCATTTGCAGCAACATGGATGGACCTAGAGATTATCATACTAAATAAGTCAGACAGAAAAATACCATACGATATAACTTATATATGGAATCTAAAATATGATACAAATGAACTTATTTTTAAAATAGACACAGACTCACAGACATAGAAAATAAACTTATGGTTACCAAAGGGGAAAGGGGGTGGAGGAGGGATAAATTAGGAGTTTGGGATTAGAAGATACAAACTACTATACATAAAATAGATAAACAACATGGTCCTACTGTATAGCACAGGGAACTATTTTCAATATCCTTTAATAAGCCATACTGGAAAAGAATATATATGTATATATATATGTATGTGTATATACATATATCTGAATCACTTTGCTGTACAACAGAAACACAACACTGGAAAACAACTATACCTATACTTCAATAAAAATTTTAAAAAAAGGTCACTTTTACATTGTCCTTTGAAATATATGATAGATTTAGTCCAGTGTTTCTCACTTTCAGCTGGGGAGTTGTTTAATACCAATCGTGGTAGGCAAAACTCTAAGGTGGCCCCAAGGTTTCCTGGACCCCCATCCCTAGTTTACACACCCTGCATAATCTCTAGGACTGAGTTTGATGGCTTTCATTTTTGTGATGAGTTTTATACTATATACCACAGTTGGCTTTAAGAAAGGGAAATGATCTGTTAGTTATGCTACAATGCCAATCATGTTGCAATATAAAGGTATCAAAATAATATGTTGTACACCTTAAACTTACATGATGTTGTATGTAAACTGTATTTCAATTTTTTAAAATGAGAAGCGAAAAAAAAAAAAAAAACACCAGAAGAAAAGAAGAAAGCGAGATTATCTGGATAGACCCTTTAGAAGCAGAGTTTTGTCCAGCTGGTCACAGGAGAGAAGTCAGAGGGATTTGAAGCATGAAGGGCGTTGACACCAAGGAGGTTCTCTTTTGCTGAGATGGAGGGGTCCAGGTGACAAGGACCTCAGATTGGCCTCCTGAAGCTGAGAGTGATCTTAGGCCAAAAGCTAGAAGACAACAGGAACCGCAGTCCTATCACCACAAGGAAATGAATTCTGCCGATAACCAGTGAGCTTGCAAGAGATCAAGAGCCACAGGGAGAACTCCAGCCCCGGCCAACAAACTGACTTCAGCTGATAACACGAGCCGAGAATCCAGCCACTATGCATCTGAACTTCTGACCTACAGAAACTGTGAGATAGTAAATTCGTTGTTTTAAGCTGCTAAATTAATCTGGTAATTAAGCATGTAATATATTAAGTGTAATAGAAAACTAATACACCAATGCCCTAACCTCCAAGAGTCTGGGTTTTTTGGTTGGTCTGGGTTGGGGTCTAGGCATCAGTATTTTTCAACACCTCCTATCCTAGGTGATGCTAATATTCACTCGGGAATGAGAATCACTGCTTTTTTTCTGCCTGCCCCCCCGCCCCCGCCAACTGAATTGGAAAAATCAGCTGAAAAATAAACTCCTCGAATAGTTTTCTTCTTTCCTGTTCACCCATTCAACACAGTTATTGAATGTTTACTGGGTGCCAGGTGCTCGGCCCTGAGAATTTATTTAATGGTAAACAAAATCAGACATAGTCACTTCCTTCATGGAGCTCATAGTCAAGAGAAGGAGATACATCTTTTAAACACCAAATGTTTTCCTGCACATAAGGCAAGGTTCATTTTCACAAAAGCTGTCTGGCAGGAAATAAGCACTTTCTTAACTCTTAGATCCTTGGGCTGCCTCTCATATTTCAGGGCACCCTCTCAATGGCTTTAGTTTGAACCATAAAATTCTGTTTGGGGAAGATAAATTTGCTGGAAATGACCTTGATCCGCACAGGTTTGGTTTGCTTACAAAGGTCATTTGATTAATTCAGAAAAAAAAAAAAAATTAGGTTAAGAATTTAAGTCAGACCCAGTCATCAGTCTTGTCCATCATGAAGATACCAGGCTTGCAAGTGTTGAGTGTCTTAGTAAACGAGTCTTTTAAAGAGTATTTTAAAAAGAGGGAGAAGAGGGGATTCCCTGGTGGTCCAGTGGTTAGGACTCTGTGCTTTCACTGCTGAGGAAGCGGCTTCAATCCCTGGTCAAGGAACTAAGATCCTGCAAGCCACTGCGTGGCACAGCCAATAATAATAATAATAAAATAAAAAGAGGGAGAAGAAAAATATTAAACAAATAATGTCACAAAGAAATGTAAAATAACTACCATGAAAAGAGTTTCCAGAGAAGAGGTACATGCACCAGAAGGCAATTTGACTTAGGGTCGGGGCAGGGAAATGTCAGAAATTGTGTCTCTGAGGGAGGATTATTAAGCAAAGGAAGGCAAAGAGGAGTAGGTGTGAAGTGGGATTGCGAGGCAGGCTGAGAAACAAAGTACTGGGACAGGGGCTCTTAGGCTGGGGTGAACACTAGAATCTCCTGGGGAACATTAAAAGGTACCGATGCCTGAATCCCACCTCAGAGATCCTGATTTAATGTGTCTGTGGTGTGGTCTGGGCATCTCCAGGTCATCCTAATGTACATCCAAGCAGAAAAAAACAGCACATGCAAAGGCCCTGTGGCAGCAGGGGACCTGACAGATTCTAGAAGCTGAAAGAAGGCTCAGCTGAAAGAAGTCACGGCCCTTCCCAAGATTCTCAATAGCTGCAGACACATTGTGACACAAGCTTGTCCTCTCCTAGTTACTACTGTCCAAAGAATTTCTAAACATTTTACCTTGTGTTGAAAAGTACTCTAGGAATTCAATATATGAAGTAAGAGGGATTTCACCAAAATTCAAAGGATCATCCCAGGTTAAAAAATAAAGGGGCTTATAACTCATTTTTACAACCCCGTACTCCCACCTTGCCCAGAGCCTTGGCCCAGATAGAAACATGTTTCTAAACTGCAACAAAATGATGGCAGAGGAGCAAGAGAGCTCTCCTAACAGAGAGGAAGAAGGCACCATTTAACAGCACTGGCATTGTCTTCCTGGCTTGCCCAACTGTGCAGGCAACGTTACATCCCAGACAGCATATAAAGAGTTCATCATTACTGACAGGAGAGTAAACTGTCCTCTTAATTGCATTTTGGTTTCAGCTGCATAATTTGCATAGAGCATAGGAAATGAAGTTGATTGATTTGGGATAATGCTCCAAAATCTCTTTTGGCATGGAAAGAGCTGATTGCTCTCACATTGCCAAATCAAATAGGTTTATGTAACTTACCTCAGCTACTCTCTTCTCTTACTCAGCTTCAGCCAAGTTGGCCTAATGGTTATTTCTCTAAAACCCCAGCATACTCCTGCCTCAGGGCCTTTGCACTCTCTACAACATATTATAAAATTGTTGATTTTTTGTCTGTGTCCCCAACTCCAATCCAGCTTGTAAGCCCCATGAAATTAGCAGCTGCATTGGTTTATTACTAATTTATCCTTAAAACATAGAATGGTGGCTGGGATATACTAATATATGAATATCAATAGTAATAGAACAAAAGTGTTTTAGCACTTTTTTTTAGTGACCACTTTTATAGATGTGACCACTAGAATAAAAGTTAAAGTAGTTTTCTATAGCATTCCATTAAATTCCACAGGCATTTTATTTCATCAAGGCAAATAAAAATATGATTTGAAGCTGAACAGTTCATCCTTCTGTTAGAAATCTCTGTGGAATAGATAGTGATGTGTTTGATATATATCAAAAGAGAGCTATATAATTTTTTTTAAATCAAAAAGCAATATACAAAGTATAAAGATGTTTAAAGTGTGGAAAATAAAAAGTGTGAATAGATATATTTTTCAGTTGCCTTCTTTGTTCTTCAGTTCCCAACTTTCGTATTGTACTAAGATGACTAGTGTAATAATAAATATATTTCAGTACAATAAGAGCTGAAATTCCTGCTTTAGCTGCCCCATTTCTCATCGTAGTCTCATGGAAACCTCCTGTAAACATTTTGCAGTGAGACTGGAGTAATTACAAGTCATTGCTTAGACGCCAGTAACTGTTATTTTAAAAGAGGTTGTGGCCATGCTTTTCAAAGTTGGGTATGCACTGGAATCAACTGGAGGGCTGGTTAAAACAGAGATTGCTGGGCTCCACCCCCAGGTATCTTGATTCAGAAGGTCTGGAGCAGGGCCTGAGAATCTGCATTTCTCTCAAGCTCCAAGATGATGCCTGTGTTGCTGGTTCATGGACCACCCTTGGAGTAACACTGGCCAATGGGTTCTGAGGGTTCCATTTTCTCCTTCTATCCCTGGTCTATTTCAGGACCACTCCATGAAATGGAGCCACCAAACAAGACTGAGTTAAGGATAGGCACATGAAAAGTTTTTATTGCCATTGTTGTGTGGGTGACAATACCTCCACAGAGATATTTTCTTATACTCACTTTATCTGTAAGTGGACCCTCTCTTGGTTTTGATTAATAGAGGCTGGTCTGCTTTGACAATTTGCTTGAATACTGAACAGAAGCCTCCTTGGGTTCTGTTCACTGGGATTCTTGCTTACATCACCAACCCTGCTGTCATGTCATCCCAAGAAAATGTCGGTTTATCTGCATTGGTCCATTCAGTAACTCATATATAGACTTCTTTCTTAGATGGGTAAAAGAGTTCTTCATGCTTTCCTAGATAGAACTCTGTATGTTTCATGTGTACAGAATATTTCTCTTAGAATTTTTTTTAATATTATGAATTATTTCACAATTAAGAAGAGTATACCAGACCTATATTTCTATTACCAATTCCTTAAAGACATAATTCAGGCACAGCAGAATCCAGCCCTTTTCCATTTCCCCTCCCTCTCTTGCTGCTTCTCTTCCTCTCTTCCACCTTCCCAGGGGGAACCACATAAGTTGGTATTTTACTGCATATGTTTCCATAAACAAAGAATCACTTTCATGCTGTGTTTCTGTTACTTTAATTTTCATAAATAGTATTATTCTCTACATATCCTTCCTTGACTTGCTTTCTTTACTTAATATTTTGTTTTGAAGATTCATATCTTGTGCAAGCTATAGATCTAGTTAACTCATTTTTGCTCTGTCATGGTATCTGTTGTATGACTCTATCAAATTTTTAACATTTCTCTTGGTGGACATGTAGGGCCTTTCCAATTTCTTTTTATAATTACAAACTATATCATAATCAATAGACCTATACACGTCTCCTTGAACATATAGGTCAGAAATTTATGAATGGAATTGTTGGGTCATAGGATAGGAGTCTTCCATGCAACTTGATGAGTCAGATAGATTGGATGAATAGCCCCATTTAATGGCCTTCCTATATCCACACACTTTTTCTTATAATAGTGTAACCCTGAACTTGGCTATGTGATTTGCTTTGGCTAGTTGGATGGCAGTGAATGTGATGCAAGCATAGGCTTGAAAAGTGTGCATTTCTGCTTGCATCCTTGCATGATTAAACTTGCTCACTCTTGTTTCTCTGAGACTTCCAAGAGAATGTGCCTAGCCTGCTGGAGGGTAGAACAGACACACATAAGAGACATGTGGAGGAGAACCCAGGCATCTCATCAGCCATCCTAGACCAGCCTTTAGCCAGCCCCAAACCAACCGTGTGACTTGTCAAGACTTGTTACACTTTTCTAGCTGACCTACAACTGACCACAGATGCCTGAGTGAGCCCATCAGAAGCAATAAATGGTTCTTAGTTTAAAACACTAAATTTGGGGGGTGGTTTGTTACACAGTATTATTGTAGGAAGAGATAACTGATACACTTGATATCGCTAGATATTTCCCCAACGTAGTTGAACCAATTTACACTCCCATCAATAATGGTTTCCCACATTCCCCTAACACTTGATATTATTAGATTTAATGACTTTGCCAATAAGATGGTTGTGAAACTATACCTTAATATACAATACCATACCATATACTAAACTATACTACAGTTTTAATTTTATCCCCATAATTACTAGTGAGTATTAACATGTTTTCACACACTTTTTGGTCAAACATTCCTTTGCATTTTGTACTTTTCTTTGCCTCAGCATGAATTAACAAGAGTCAAAACTGCTCTAAGATCTTTAAAAATTAGGCTTTCTGTTAAAAGAATGAGAATATGATCAATGGGAATCATTCTCCCAAAGACCCACTGGATCATAATCAATTATTCTGACTAGTAGTAATAGGAATTATGTGTGTGTGTGTGTGTGTGTGTGTGTGTAAGACAGACATCATTATGATATCTAAGAATCGAGTAACATTGTTGGATTTGCCACAAACATGCCAACAATAATATTCCTAGTGTTTATTGAAAGCAGACAATCACAGGCTGATTCTGCTTATTTCAACATTCTTATTTTGCAATTGCAAAATAGGAACTGCTATTAACTCCATTTTATAGACAGGGAAATGGAGACACAGAAGTATTAAGAAACCTGCCAAGTTCGCGAAGGGCAGGACCCATGTGGACCCTAGTCATTGTTTCTCCCTTCACAGCACTTTCTAATCCTTTAGTCCATGGTGTTGACCAGATGTCCCTAAGATCCCTAGGACTCCTGCTCATGGAGTTGTCCTGGGGGTTTTAGGAGGGTGGTGTGATGAACAAATTGTTCTGAATGGCCATCAGAATGTTTCTTTTGTGGGACTGCATGAATTTGGGCCACTAGAGCAGGGCTGAATTGCTAAATTTGGGTGAATCTCACTCACCTCAGACACAGGACAAGATCAGGGCTCCTGGCTGCTAACAATCAACAGTTACCCTTGGGCTTTATCAGTGCTCATCCATTTGCATCCTGATCATGGGGCCTCTGGCGGCTGAAGCACCTGAAAGCGATGGGTGTGGCAGAGCCATCCTCTACCCAGTGAACTCTCTGTCGCTAGTCCCCAATGTGGTTCCCCTGCTCCCCTCTCTGGCTCCATGCCTTGTGTGAAGAAGGTCTCTGGAGTTGGCCACACCTATATTCTCCAAAGGGTTTGCTGACCGTTGGTCTCCAATGTAATGGACCTTTCAATCCATGTGGTGGAGTGATGCTTTCCTGAGTAAGCGTTAAGCCATGCCTCACAAGGGATGGACATTTTTTGCTCTTGGGACCATGCTATGTGCTCCACCTATGGGTTCCTCACCTAGCCTTCCTGCTGGTAGGAGATCACATTCTAGAAATAATGATTATGGCCTCAAGAGCTTAAGAGAAGAAATGGTTGCAAGATGTGTTGTTCAAGTTTTATCTATCAAATTCCAAATCATAAATTTAACATGATCAGAAAACAATTATCATGCATATTCCCCTGTATAGTATAAGTAAGACTTACAATTGTGGTCATCTTCAATGAAGCACAGCAATGACCTTTGAAAGACTCACTGGAATCCAGTACTTACAGTGGTACAATGGATGATGCAACGTCATTAGTGATGAAGTCACCACCAGGAAATACATGGTATTAGGGAACTGCAGAGTCAAAAAGTGTCTATATTGTTTCAAAATGTTATTATACAAACAGATTCTGAAGAATCTGGTTCTTCGTGGTTCTCTGAGTAATAACAGAGTTTTTACTTTTTTTTTTTTTTGGCAGGGAGAAATACAAAATTAGCCCAGAATGGTGCATATAACAATAAAGAACATGAAGAGATGATTCCTGGACCTGAAGAGAAAGCGGTGATAACCTAAATTATGCAGAATCTTCCTAAGCACTAATTGGACAACAATCAAATACATAAGTACCTCTTCTCTACCTATTATTATAAATCTTCATCAATATATCACTATACATGTCACATGGGCCTATTAATTTTATAACACATTTTAAAATCAAACTGTCTGTATAGACAGGGAACCCATAAAAAAATTATCGGGAATCCCACATACCCTCAGCACATCTCTGAACCATCATTTTATTGACCAAAGAAAAGCACGTGGCTTAGTCCATGGGAACCCCACAATGGACAGAACACTGCAGTCATACGGCAGAATGAATGGATACAGGGAGGGGTGAAGAATGGGGATAATTATTGCAGTGTTGTACATCTTATACATTCCCAGTCTATTTGCTTTCTTCCTTATTACCCAGCATCTTCTGACTTTTGCTTCTCCACGTTGCTTCCCTTGTTTTTTGCACTTCTTCACTATGTAGTGGGTGTAGGGTTATTCTCACGGTGCCAAGCCTCTGGTGTACCTGTTTCAGACGTCTCTCCCTCTCCCCTCACTCTCTTCCCCTTCCCCCCCCACTCCCCTCCCCTTCCCCCCACTCTCCTCTCATATCTATTTCTAATTTCAACAAATATTTATTAAGTGCTTATATGTGCCAACACTGCAGTGAAGAGACCAGACACAGCTGCAACTCTTGCCTAGCACAGAAGGGAGACATTTAAAAGGTAATTACAATTCTCCCAGGGATTATATTAGCCCTCTATTATTAGCCCAAACCTGAAGTCACAGCTCTAGTTTGATGCTTTACATTGAGTGCCTTGGAACTTAAATTAAAGCACAACCCGTATGTTTAAACTGCTATTTTTAAGGTTAGTACTGATTCCTGTCCTTAGTCTGTAGCCAGAGCCACATTTTCTCATTCTCATTCTCTCCATAGTAAAGAAGAACACACGCACGTAAAAAAGAATAAATTTAATTATGAATCTGAACATAGTGTCTCAGTCATTTCAATCTTGTGGAAAAGCTGGTTAAACCTCCCAGAGGATCCCTGTCTGTGTCACAACATCATCTTCCTTGTGACAGATTTTACATTTCTTTTATATCATGGGGTAATGACTAAATTGCTGCTCAGGGAAATGGTATTTGGCTAAAGGGAAAAAATATTGGTGCAGGGGGAGAGATTTGTGCTGTCTGAATGCCTAGGCCACTTTCTGATCTGAAGAAAAGAATAAAAATGATGTAATAAATCAATATATTCCCTACACCAGAGTAGAAAAAAAAGGCGGGGGTGGCTGGGCTATTCCCAACTGAGATATATTGTAGAGCAGAATATGATACCAACTCATGGAAATTTTCTACCATATGCATCCCATGCAAAAATTTTTTAAAAAAGAAAGAAAAAGGAAAAAGTGCCTTTTATGCCAAACATATATCAGATAATGACATGTAATGAAATGCACATGTCTTCTGGGGGAAAAAGAGAAGCTATTATATTCCATTGAGTGGCATAATGTATCAAAGAACTAAAAGGCTCCCTTCAACGCCATAATTTTCTTCAAAAACTTTCTGGAAGCATTTCACCACTGTAAAATATACCCATTAAGGCTAATATTATCTACAATAATTTGGAAGACTATAGATTGAACTTTGATGCAATCCTTCATATCTATTCCCTTGCATATTGATAAGAGGAGAATAACAACGAATTCTGTGAGCCAGAATACCTACTGCCAGAACCTCAGAATAGCTCCACAGTTCTCTACAGACACTTCACAATTGGTGTTTTTTTCCATCCATCCATTACTATTCAACAAATATACATGAAATACCTACTCTGTGCCAAGCATTCTTCTTAGGATTGAAGAGAAAATGGTAAAAAGAAGGATGAAATCTCAGGCCTTGTGGAGCTTATATTGAGCAGAGAGCTATTAAACTTGGAAACAAATAAATTTAGGGAGAAAGAAGTGCACCAAAGACAATAAAGTCAGGCCATCGGATAGAGAGTGATGGGTGGTCATGAGACCTATGTTAGATAGGGTGGGCACGGAAGGCCTCTTTGAAGGGGAACTGAGACATGGAGGAGGCAGGAGGCAGCCAGTAGAGATACAGGTAAGGAGTGTCTGGCACAAAGACACAGAAGGCCCAGGTGGCTGGGAAAGTTTTGGGACCCTGCGTCACTTCCATGACCTAATTCTCTGTAGCGTACACTGTTGGCAGTCAGCCAAGGGCCTGACACCAGCCTCTTGTATCTTTACTTCTAACACCTTGGGCCTGCAGCTTCCTTCAGAGGTCTTCTCGTATGCACAAAAACATCAGAAGTTCATGTCTTCCAAGAGGACTGACTGATAAAGAGGCATGAAAGCCCAGCTCCGTGGTCTTGAGCAGGGAGGTGTAATTTACTATGGAGTGTAATTTTTGCACTTCTGAGATCCCTACAGGACCAGGTGAGGTGCAGCTTTGCCTGGAGTCACATGCTTGCTTGGCTTCTTCTTCTTCCCTGACCTGCTTCTTCTCTACTCTCTATCTGTTTCTCCTGGGAGCACATTTTCAGTGAATCACTTTTACCCAAATCCTTACTGTAGGGTCTGCTTCTGGGGAAGCAGCCCTAATACATTCTTCATGCTAACATGAACTCCTGAAAATACATCATGGCACATGTTGTGAATTCCTGGTATTTTTGAGTGGCAGTGGAGTTGTGGGAAAATACACTGATGATGATGAGGAGGAGGAGGGGGAGGGGAGGGAGAGGGAGAGGAGGAGGAGGGAGAGGGGGAGGAGGGGGAGAGGGAGGGGAGGGGAGGAGGAGGGGAGAGGGGAAGGGTGAGGGGAGGGAGGGGAGAGGGAGGGGGAGAAGGAGGATGGGTTCTGGTCCTAGCTCTTCTACTAATTGTGTAATTGTGTGACCCTAGGCAAAGTCACAACTCTGGGCTTCAGTTCCTCATCTATAAAATGGGGAGATTGAACCCATGGTGACCTCCAGGAAACTTTTCCTAGTACAAAATAATATGCTACATATATGTGTTGGTAGGAATGATGTATTGATACACAATCACATATGTTGCATGCATCTAGAGAGATAATGGTATTATAACAAATGGGACATGGAGGGATTAGTGAGTGATGATTGTTCCAGTAAGTTGTCTACTGCTGTGAGCAGTGATGAAAAGCAGCTGGTTAAGCCCAAGGGGATGATCAAGGGAGGTTCGTTCGGAGTCAGGAGGGTTGTGGTACAATCATGGTGGTTCTACCTTAGACCTGAGTAAGACTGGAAGACAATCAATGAAGACAACACAATCAATGAAGGGAAAGATGGAGGAGCCAAAGGAGAACACACTTAAGAAATGTCTGTTCTCTGGATGGGAAAAGCAGAAACTGAGAGCAACCATAACAAAAACAGCCAAATCATGATCACTACTGAGTCACTGGACCAGGACACGCCCACTAATTCCTGCTATGCCCTGGCTAGAAAGTGTCTTTCAAAGCTTACAAAAAGGAAAAGACTGAGAACAAGCAAAAAAGAAGCTCAACTTGACACTATGCAAAGGAAACAACTCTTCATATAACAGGTGTTCAGAACTTCTTATTGAACATTTCTGTAACAACCATTATGGATAGGAAAAAATAGATCTAAAATTATCTGTGTGGTATGAGTGACATTACTGAGTCTCAGATTTCCAACTCTGTAAAATGGAGAAATTATCTACTTTTCAGAGGGATATAGTGAGATTACAGAGCAGAAGAATAGTAGGCATGGGGTGAGGAGGGGCTGCGGGAGGAAGCCGAGCCTGTAGTAAATGGTTCAGAATCAGCCCTGTTTGAGCCCTAGTTCCCTACCCTTTGCTGCCGTGTGACCTCGCGCTAGTCATCTAACTTCGAGTCTGGTTTCCTTTAGTGGAATATGAGACTATAATTGTGCATACTTCACAGAATTATTAAATGTTAGGCAATTCTGTCCATCTCATAATATATGTGCTCAGTGTAAATCATTCCCTTTGGTCATGTCTGCCAAGCAAACTTTTTTCTGAAATACATAAAAGATGTCAACAAGCACCCCATCCGGCCCTGACTGAGCTCCTTCCCCATTACGATGCCTCCTCTTCTTATCTCGTGGCTGGCTCTGTCCTCACTCCTTACCTGGTGACTGCTGCCTCCTTGATAAACTACCAATTTTGGGCTTGGTTTTCCAGTTTACTCTTTGCACTTTTCCTCAGAGCATAGACTCTGGCATTCACTCCCCACTCAACACACAGTGGCCGTGGATACGAGACCCCCCACACGGTGCCAGTCTGTAGCCTCAGGACACTGGAGAGGGGTACCCAACATCAGGTCCCCAGCCGCTGCCTTTACTTCATTTCAAGTGAAAATCATGGCATACTTAACTTCTCCTGTGCTTACTACAAGCTTTTTCATATAATTTGATCTTGTAAGGGAAAAAAAATCACATCTTTACATCCCCAGGCATTTTGTGTCCTTATCTAAAATTAGTACAGTTACTGCTCTGCTATTTTAGGAAATGCAGGACAAGCCTCACTCTTCAGACCTATCAGCTTAACCAGTTTAGGTGCCTTATGCAATATGGAGGGTGTAGGTTCAGCACAAAACCCTAAAGCCACCAGGCTGCTAGTTCTCCTCCATTTACTAAAATGGTTAGCAACTGTGTGATTAGGTAGGTGCAGAAGCCAGTAGAAAGGACCAACATGAAATGGACGTGAAGCTGTAAATAAGAGAGTAAAAACCCCAGAAAGACGATGTCTTAGGTCAGGGTGCCTAGGAGCAGAGCATGAGTTGGGGATTGTTGACAAGTGATAGAGTTCTCAGGAGGACCCAGTCAGGGAGGGAGAAATGCAGGAGAGAACAGGGGGAAAAGGGAAGCAAGGAAGTCATTTCAAGTGAAGTCTAGTCTCAGCTTGACCCCCACGGGGAGTTCTAACATGTGGGTGGCACCCCGATCACTCTGTCATTGGCTGAAAGCTGCCTCAAGAGACAAATGAACCTATCTATGAAACAGAAACAGAATCACAGACATAGAGAACAGACTGGTGGTTGCCAAGGGGGAGGGGGTTGGGGGAGGGATTGAGTGGGAGGTTGGGGTCAGCAGATGTAAGCTTTTATATAGAGAATGGATAAACAACAAGGCCCTACTGTATAGCACAGGGAACTATATTCAATATCCTATGAATTCTTTTCCATAATGGAAAAGAATATAAAAAAGAATGTATATATATATATATATATATATATATATATATATGTGTGTGTGTGTGTGTGTGTGTGTGTGTGTGTGTGTATGTGTGTGTGTATGTGCATATGTGTAATTGAATCACTTTGCTATACAGCAGAAATTAATACAACATTGTAAATCAACTATACTTCAATTAAAAAATATTAAAATTGAAAAAGAAAGAGAGAAGGTCACACCCTACAGACATTTCTAGCTGGTGCAGCTCCTGGAAGCCACAGGCAATTCTCTCAGGAGAAGAGAGACTGCTGGGAGATAATAACAGCCAACACTCCCAGCAGCCGGGAGAAGGGTCCCCATACAAGTCAAGGATGGGCACCAACCCTGGTGGCAAAAATAACAGAAACATCAGAGCAATTTCTAAATAGCCATAGAATCTTTAAGTTCAAGGATTAGATCTTATACATGTATTAAAACCTCCAGCACTAATGTTGGTCCTTTGGTGAGATAGATACTCAGTTGTAGGTAATCAGTGATTAAACTAAATAGCAGCTTATTGGAGATGGAGTGAACTGGAAGACTTGGGAAGCATCAAGATGGATATCCACTGGGATGCCAGGTGTGGTGTCAGAAGATAGGAGCTCAAGTGTCGTTTGTAATAGATTGTGTCCTTGGGCACGTCGATAAATCTATCGGAACATCTTCTTCATGTACCAAATGGCAACATTGAGAAATATTTCACCTGGATGGTTGAGGATTAAAATAGAGAATTTATGGGTGAAGATGTTTTGTAAGATATAATGTGCTTTCAAAAATTAGAATAAGGTATTATTATGAATTTGTGCATTAAATACAGAGCACTTCCAAGGCATGTATGAGTTTTAGATCAGTTTTTAAATTTTTTTTATGGTACCTTGCACCCATTATAAATACTTTTACCAATGCATAAGGTTGTCATGGAGTTGGAAAAGTCTAAAGTTCGACCCCTAGCCTGAAAAATATTATATCATAAACATATTTTGAAAATCAGTGCCAGTAGTTTTTTTTTTTTAACATCTTTATTGGAGTATAATTGCTTTACATTGGTGTGTTAGTTTCTGTTGTATAAGAAAGTGAGTCAGCTATACGCATACATATACCCCATATCCCCTCCCTCTTGCATCTCCCTCCCACCCTCCCTATCCCACCCCTCTAGGTGGTCACAAAGCACCCAGCTGATCTCCCTGTGCTATGCGGCTGCTTCCCACTAGCTATCTATTTTACATTTGGTAGTGTATATATGTCCATGCCACTCTCTCCCTTCATCCCAGCTTACCATTCTCCCTTCCTATGTCCTCAAGTCCATCTCTACATCTGCGTCTTTATTCCTGTCCTGCCCCTAGGTTCTTCAGAATCATTTTTCTTTTTTTTAGATTCCATATATATGTATTAGCATATGATATTTGTTTTTCTCTTTCTGACTTACTTCACTCTGTATGACAGACTGTAGGTCCATCCACCTCACTACAAATAACTCAGTTTTGCTTCCTTTTATGGCTGAGTAATATTCCATTGTATATATGTGCCACATATTCTGTATCCATTCATCAGTCGATGGACACTTAGGTTGCTTCCATGTCCTGGCTTTGGTAAATAGAACTGTAATGAACATTGTGGTACATGACTCTTTTTGAATTATGGTTCTCTCAGGGTATATGCCCAGTAGTGGGATTGTTGGGTTGTATGGTAGTTCTATTTTTAGTTTTTCAAGGAACCTCCACACTGTACTCCATAGTGGCTCTATCAATTTACATTCCCACCAACAGTGCAAGAGGGTTCCCTTTTCTCCACACCCTCTCCACCATTTACTGTTTGTAGATTTTTTGATGATGGCCATTCTAACTGGTGTGAGGTGACACCTCATTGTAGTTTTGATTTGCATTTCTCTAATGATTAGTGATGTTAAGCATCCTTTCATGTGTTTGATGGCAATCTGTATATCTTCTTTGGAGAAATGTCTATTTAGGTCTTCTGCCCATTTTTGGATTGGGTTGTTTGTTTTTTTAATATTGAGCTGCATGAGCTGCTTGTATATTTTGGACATTAACCCTTTGTCAGTTGCTTTGTCTGCAAATATTTTCTCCCATTCTGAGGGTCGTCTTTTGGTCTTGTTTATGGTTTCCTTTCCTGTGCAAAAGCTTTGAAGTTTCATTAGGTCCCATTTGTTTATTTTTGTTTTTATTTCCATTTCTCTAGGAGCTGGGTCAAAAAGGATCTTGCTGTGATTTCTGTCATAGAGTGTTCTGCCTATGTTTTCCTCTAAGAGTTTTATAGTGTCTGGCCTTACATTTAGGTCTTTAACCCATTTTGAGTTTATTTTTGTGTATGGTGTTAGGAAGTGTTCTAATTTCATTCTTTTACATGTAGCTGTTCAGTGTTCCCAGCACCCCTTATTGAAGAGGCTGTCTTTTCTCCATTGTATATTCTTGCCTCCTTTATCAAAGATAAGGTGACCATATGTGCATGGGTTTATCTCTGGGCTTTCTATCCTTTTCCATTGATCTATATTTGTTTTTGTGCCAGTACCATACTGTCTTGATTACTGTAGCTTTGTAGTATAGTCTGAAGTCAGGGAGGTTGATTCCTCCAGCTCCGTTTTTCTTTCTCAATATTGCTTTGGCTATTCGGGGTCTTTTGTGTTTCCATACAAACTGTGAAATTTTTTGTTCTAGTTCCATGGAAAATGCCATTGGTACTTTGATAGGGATTGCATTGAATCTGTAGATTGCTTTGGGTAGTATAGGCATTTTCACAATGTTGATTCTTCCAATCCAAGAACATGGCATATCTCTCCATCTGTTTGTATAATATTTAATTTTTCATCAGTGTCTTATAGTTTTCTGCATACAGAACTGCTTTTGCTGCATCCCATAGGTTTTGGGTCATCGTGTTTTCATTGTCATTTGTTTGTAGGTATTTTTTAATTTCCTCTTTGATTTCTTCAGTGATATCTTGGTTACTAAGTAGTGTATTGTTTAGCTTCCATGTGTTTGTATTTTTTACAGATTTCTTTCCTGTAATTGATATCTAGTCTCATAGCATTGTGGTTGGAAAAGATACTTGATATGATTTCAATTTTCTTAAATTTACCAAGGCTTGATTTGTGACCCAAGATATGATCTATCCTGGAGAATGTTCCATGAGCAGTTGAGAAGAAAGTGTATTCTGTTGTTTTTGGATGGAATGTCCTATAAATATCAATTAAGTCCACCTTGTTTAATGTATCATTTAAAGCTTGTGTTTCCTTATTATTTTCATTTTGGATGATCTGTCCATTGGTGAAAGTGGGGTGTTAAAGTCCCCTACTATGATTGTGTTACTGTCGATTTCCCCTTTTATGGCTGTTAGCATTTGCCTTATGTACTGAGTTGCTCCTATGTTAGGTGCATAAATATTTACAATTGTTATATCTTCTTGGATTGATCCTTTGATCAGTATGTACTGTTTTTCTTTGTCTCTTGTAAGTGTTTATTTTAAAGTCTATTTCGTCTGATATGAAAATTTCTACTCCAGCTTTCTTTTGATTTCCATTTGCATGGAATATCTTTTTCCATCTCCTCACTTTCAGTCTATATGTGTCCCTAGGTCTGAAGTGGGTCTCTTGTAGACAGCATATATACGGGTCTTGTTTTTTATCCATTCAGCCAGTCTATGTCTTTTGGTGGAGCATTTAATCCATTTACATTTAAGGTAGTTATCGATATGTATGTTCCTATTACCATTTTCTTAATTGGTTTGGGTTTGTTATTGTAGGTCTTTTCCTTCTCTTGTATTTCCTGCCTAGAGAAGTTCCTTTAGCATTTGTTGTAAGGCTGGTTTGGTGGTGCTGAATTCTCTTAGCTTTTGCTTTCTGTAAAGGTTTTAATTTCCCTGTCGAATCTGAATGAGATCCTTGCTTTGTAGAGTAATCTTGGTTGTAGGTTTTTCCCTTTCATCATTTTAAATATGTCCTGCCACTCCCTTCTGGCTTGCAGAGTTTCTGCTGAAAGGTCAGCTGTTAACATTATGGGGATTCCCTTGTATGTTATTTGTTGTTTTTCCCTTGCTCCTTTTAATATTTTTTCTTTATATTTAATTTTTGATGGTTTGATTATTATGTGTCTTGGAGTGTTTCTCCTTGGATTTATCCTGTATGGGACTCTTTGTGCTTCCTGGACTTGATTAACTATTTCCTTTCCCATATTAGGGAAGTTCTCAACTATAATCTCTTCAAATATTTTCTCAGTCCCTTTCTTTTTCTTTTCTTCTTCTGGGACCCCTATGATTCGAATGTTGATGTGTTTAATGTTGTCTCAGTGGTCTCTGAGACTGTCCTCAATTCTTTTCATTCTTTTTTCTTTATTCTGCTCTGCAGCAGTTATTTCCACTATTTTATCTTCCAGGTCACTTATCCGTTCTTCTGCCTCAGTTATTCTGTTATTGATTCCTTCTAGAGAATTTTTAATTTCCTTTATTGTGTTGTTCATCATTGTTTGTTTGCTCTTTAGTTCTTCTAGGTCCTTGTTAAATGTTTCTTGTAATTTTTCCATTCTATTTCCAAGATTTTGGATCATCTTTACTATCATTACTCTGAATTCTTTTTCAGGTAGACTGCCTATTTCCTCTTCATTTGTTTGGTCTGGTGGGTTTTTACCTTGCTCCTTCATCTGCTGTGTATTTCTATGTCTTCTCATTTTGCTTAACTTATTGTGTTTGGGGTCTCCTTTTCACAGGCTGCAGGTTCGTAGTTCCCGTTGTTTTTGGTGTCTGCCCCCAGTAGGTAAGGTTGCTTCAGTGGGATGTGTAGGCTTCCTGGTGCCTGTATTCTGGTGGATGAGGCTGGATCTTGTCTTTCTGGTGGGCAGGACTGCATCTGGTGGTGTGTTTTGGGGTGTCTGTGAACTTATTATGATTTTAGGCAGCCTCTGTGCTAATGGGTGGGGTTGTGTTCTTGTCTTGCTAGTTGTTTGGCATGGTGTGTCCAGCACTGTAGCTTGCTGGTCATTGAGTGGAGCTGGGTCTTAGCTTTGAGGCCGAGACCTCTGGGAGAGTTCTCACCGGTTGATATTACGAGGGGCTGGGAGGTCTCTGGTGGACCAGTGTCCTGAACTCTGCTCTCCCACCTCAGAGGCTCAGGCCTGACACCCGGCCAGAGCACCAAGACCATGTCAGCCACACGGTCAGGTACGTGGGGGGTTTCTTGCCTTTTGGGAAGTCTGAGGTCTTCTGCCAGGATTCAGTAGGTGTTCTGTAAGAGTTGTTCCACATGTAGATGTATTTTTGATGTATTTGTGGGGAGGAAGGTGATCTCCACGTCTTATTCTTCTGCCATCTTGAAGGTTCTCCACTAGATTGGTTTTTAGAATGATTTTGTTTAAAAAAGAAAATCTTTAATACCCGCCTTCTCAAAGTTTGCAGCTGAATCCACCAAACCATAAGATGATAATGACAAACAAGAAAACAGCCTTGGCTAAAGGTGGCACTACCTTCAATCCATCATCTCTAGGGAGTGACGCTGGGTACCCTTTGGAAAGGTGTCAGCTCTACAGAGTTTTCTCCATTCGTTCTGAGAAATCGAAAGTGAGCCCAGCATAAAGCATCTGCAGCTGTGCTGGGAAATGAGCTAGTCACGCCTCAGCAATTTATCACCAATTTTCCATTAATAAGAGAGAATGGAGTGTGGTTCAATCACTTTACAATCCAAACACTTAAGAATGGGGGAGAGAGAGTACAATAGTTTTGTTGTTTCTGAAAGAGCATTAATTCAATATTGTGTATCTTTGAAGAAAAACATTTAAATGGCGTTAAGTGGTAGGAAGGTAAGTTTTATAGGAAAATACTCATCAAGACGTGCATTAGAAATACTGCCTAGATTCCACAGGTGAGAGAGGGGTCCAAGGCCAGGACCACAGTAGAGGTAAGGGGAAGGGTGGGGAGGAAAAGAGAGTTGGAAGTGGGCCTGGAAGTTTCAGGGCAGAAGTCCAAGACAGGGTCTTGGCTAAGTGGTAAATTCCTATAGTTAGAAGCTCAGAACCATAGGTAAATTGAGGTCTAGGTGAAGGGGACCTAAGAATCAGGATGGAAAACAGAAGCCAGAACACACATGATGCCAAAGGCCCAGGATGGCCAGTTTGTAAAGTTCAAGGCAAATGAAGAGTTAAAGAGATAGACTAGGGTTTGGAGGACTGAGATAAATTCCATCAAACTCTTGTTCCAGCCAGAAGTTTGTAACAGATTCCTTGAAACCTGTCCTCCTCGGCCTTACAACAAGGAAGGCAAAGCTGGTTGCAAGGAAGCACCATGTGTGTAGAAAACAAGGGCAGAAATTGCTTCACGGTCTGAGGAGAGAAAGACCAAATTAGATTTCCCAGAAGGGTGAACATTTCTCGCATGGCTTCCATTGAATCCAGTCACCTGATGGTGCCTCTCCATCCTCTCTACACATCATCCTGAGCGGGGTTTGTCTCAGGTTCAGTTCCCTCCAAGGAAGACCTAGAGTCAAGAATGTGGGTGCAATTTGTTGATTTGGGAGGTGATACTAGGAAGACCCATGAGGAATGGGGAAGGAAGCTGGAAGGAGAAGGACCTAATAAAGAGGCTATTAGTGAGCCAGTGATCTCCATGGGCTCCTAGAGACTGAGTAAAATCCCACTGAAGCACAAAAAGCTGGACTGTTTCTCCATCAACTCCCATCTTAATGAATCTCATGCATTATGAGTGGCTCCCTGGCACGTCCAGACTCTCCTTAGTTAAAGAGACATGTCACTAGAAGGAGGAAGACGCCAAAGCTGCAGGTGAAATCCCAGTGGACCAAGGAACCAAGGGCAGGGCACAGCCAGCACCTGCCACAAAGCCCCAAACATCTGAAAACCCTCATTCAAAGGCTTCTCTCTAGTAAACCAGGGCACTTCAACTCTGACTTGATAACTTAGGACTGTTCACCAAGAATCATTTGCGTTTATTCCCAAATGTGTTAAAGTTATAATTGTTATTGTTATTATGTAAGCAAATGAATCTTATGTAAATTAAATGTATGCAATCGATGATATAAGAGTGCACAAAGAGAGATATGTCAGTGAAAAAGAAGTCGAATTCTTCAGAATGGCTTCATCAAAGCGAGCCAGTAAAAGTTCATACAAACCGTTGAATTCGTGTGGCTGAGAAAACTGTGAAGGGCTTGGGGAAAAATTGTAACAATTGAGGAAGATTATTCAATCAGATTGCTTTGCAAGTCACTTTAATTCTTGCTCCAATGTAAAGAAAATGAAGTTGAAAATCTTAGGGGATGCATTAAGGATGTGATTTATTAAGAGAGACCACATATAGCGCCAATTAAGAGAAAAGACTTCAGCTTTACATCAAAGATTGGCAAATGAATGTCAATTTATATGTTTTACGTTAGAATAAAAATGTTTAAGCTGTGTGTGAATCATTTTTTATGACCTCCTGCTTTCAATGATTTTTTTTTTTTCAATGAATCAAGCAACTGCTAGCCTAGCGTGTGTTGCAGGAGATGTGCCTCAACTCCAATCCCAGGAAAATGCTCTGAGACTAAGGCTCCATTTCTCACACAAAGGCAGCTCCTGGGTGTGTTTAAAGTGTCCCCCCAAAATTGCAGTGTACTAGGAACAAGCACTTCCCCGGTAGCTCAGAAATTGGAATTAAGGGTCCAAAAGGCTGAGCTTTCACTCTGGGACCTGTTTAGTCCAATCACAGAGAGTAACAGGAGAGAAAAGCTAGTGAAGTGAAGTGAAGGCTGAGGAAGATGAATCTTTGCGCTTAGCTGCTGCACCTCAGTCAGCCTTGCAGTTACCAGGGGCACAGCTTCATTGCTTCAAGGATAAAAAAGGGAAGGCCAGACAAACAAACTTTTAGCTAATTTTCAGAATAAGAAAGGCATCACATTTTTAAAAACATAAGATGCAGATGTGGAAACTCCAAACACTGCCTGGAATTCTGTCTTCTTCTGATTATTTAACACTAAAATCAGTTCGGTTTCTATCACTTACAGCCAAGAAAGTCTTGACTAATGTTGACCTGAAACAAATAGACTGCCAGATATTTCTCTGGCAAAGATGGGTCTATTTGGGTTCAGCAGAGAATTGCAATTTGGGGTCTGCAACCATGACCAGCCACGTACAAGTCCCCCACGGGAAGGGAAGGAGCACTCTTTTATAGAGGGGAAAAGGAAGTTAGGAAGACATAGTACACAAAGGGTCCATGCTTTTTCACTGGCTGAGTCCTTGCCAGGAAAGAAGCAGACTCTTTCTTCTTTCTGTTGGGCTCTGCTATTGTCACAGGGCGCGAGAGCTCCCCCTTCTGGTCTCCTGACTCCATTTAGTCGAGGTTTCTGTTTATTAATTTTTTACACTAAGAAGTTTCTAATTAGAGCATTCCCTGTGTAATTTATTCTTTCTCTGCATTCACTCTGTCTTTCCCAGGGATATTGTTGGGTATCTCCGTGGAAAATACCATTCCAGGAACTATAAAGGAACATACTTTTTTAAAGGTCTTATTTTCCTCCAATTCTAGAATCTGTTGATAATATTATCCAGGAGAAAGTCTCTCTCAGTGGCCACACTGGAGAATCCCAGCAACTGCTTGTCCTTCCCTTCACCTAACTTTCACAGCATGATCTAGTCTACTCTTGGAAGTCTGAGAAGGAAATACATAACCATCCCCCAAAGATGTATTATTAATGTTTGCTTATGAAGATGGGGAGACCATTGCCAAGGTTATATTAGAAGATGTTATTTCTTATATGTATTATGTAAGAATACTCTTGGGAACATTAGAGGTTTTCAGGAGAAAGATATTTTTGTCAAAACCATTCCTATCACCTTAGCAAGGATGAGTATCATCTTACTAGAAACTGGTTCCCAGTAAGATACCCAGGAGTCTGGCTGGGAAGAAGATTCCCTTGCCCTTGGGAAAAACTGGGCAAAAGGTCTGATACCTTGAGCCCGGGAATTTGTTAGCAACAGAACCAAGAGAACAGGAGTTTAATAACTTTTCATTAATATCACAACTTGATATAAGCTCCTACATAATGCATTGGGAAGTGCCAGTGACCTTTCTTAGGAATAAAAATGTCCAGTTGGTCCTAATTCTCTCCTTCATCTTTGGCAGACACAGAAGAAAATAGGCTCCCTTCTGTTCCTCCCCATCCTGTTCCCAAGAACAGCCCATAGAATCTTTATCTGGGGCTATTCGTTCGGTTCTGTCAAAAATATGATATGAAAGATCCCCTTCATATAGAACCCTCTTTCAAGGTCTATCCAGAGTTTAGGTTAGTTGGGAACATCTTTTTAAAATGTGCTACATAGTAACAAAATCACTAAAATATTTCCTTGCTATTAAAAACGGATACTGTGTAAGTAAGTGTGGGTGCTTTACTTGCTGTCCGAATGGAAACAGAGTTGGAATAAATCATCCATCAATGTCCACCCCAGTGATATTAGTCTCTGGAAATAAAGACAAAGTGGAAACAACCGAGGGTGCTCAGTCTGGCCCAGTTATAATGTAGCAGAGAATTGTTCGCTTCACCCAATCTATGCAATGGTGGACAATTACGCAGTTTAAAATAGATAGGTAAAATCCAGGGTCGCCATTAGTTAGATCCATTCAACCATAACCTGCTTGTCTAGTAAGTAGTAAATTGTAATCTGCCTTTGTTCTTGCAAAACTGCCTTCCCAGAATCATGTAGCCTAGACAGTAAGTCACAAGACGCTCTGCACTGCCCCTATAGATAGCATCTCTGACATATGAACCTTAAGACGTTTGCCCAAGTTGTTTTTAAGGCACTTGGAATCAGCTCTCTATCTACTTCGAAACAGTCAGGATCACCAACCCTTCAGCTGAGTGTGAGTGAGTGTCTCATGGGCGAACTTTTGACATCAACGGGCTCAAAACTCCACCCTCGGATCATTCCAATACCACCGGGTTTTTGACAGACATCCTAGGAAGAAACATGAAGCTCAGTAGCCCCCGTGCAGAGCAGCCATCGCCTCGCCTTTCCCTGCCTCTAAACATCTTACCTGCATCTCTGACCTTCCTGTACTCTTTACCCATAAATACCCCAAGCCCCTCGCCTTTGGGGAGGGGGATTTGAGACCTGTTCTCCCATCTCCTTGCTTGGCTGCCTCAAATAAACCTTTTCTCTGTTGCCAACCTCAGCATCTCAGCATTCGAATTGCTGCGTGTCGGGCAAAACAAGCCTGGTTGAGTAAAGTAGTCTCTCTGAGAATATCAACAAGGGATCTTAATTTGGGGAGAAGAAAAAGAAGGCATTGAGAATCGTGTGTGTGTGTGTGTGTGTGTGTGTCCTGGCATTTCTTACACACTAAATGAACCAGGAGCTTTCTGATGAGGACAAGAGGAAAGAATTGATTTACAGCATAAATAGCTAGAACTGATCATACTAGGAGTGTTTACCAAGGTAAGGCTGTGAAGGAAGATGAGGTCAAGTGTTTTACTCTAGTAAAGAAGTAGGGATATGCCCAGTAGTGAGATTGCTGGGTCGTATGGTAGTTCTATTTTTAGTTTTTTAAGGAACCTCCATACTGTTCTCCATAGTGGCTGTATCAATTTACATTCCCACCAACAGTGCAAGAGGGTTCCCTTTTCTCCACACCCTCTCCAGCATTTATTGTTTCTAGATTTTTTGATGATGGCCATTCTGACCGGTGTGAGATGATATCTCATTGTAGTTTTGATTTGCATTTCTCTAATGATTAGTGATTTTGAGCATCCTTTCATGTGTTTGTTGGCAATCTGTATATCTTCTTTGGAGAAATGTCTATTTAGGTCTTCTGCCCATTTTTGGATTGGGTTGTTTGTTTTTTTAATATTGAGCTGCATGAGCTGCTTGTAAATTTTGGAGATTAATCCTTTGTCAGTTGCTTCATTTGCAAATATTTTCTCCCATTCTGAGGGTTGTCTTTTGGTCTTGTTTATGGTTTCCTTTGCTGTGCAAAAGCTTTTAAGTTTCATTAGGTCCGACTTGTTTATTTGTGTTTTTATTTCCATTTCTCTAGGAGCTGGGTCAAAAAGTATCTTGCTGTGATTTATGTCATAGAGTGTTCTGCCTATGTTTTCCTCTAAGAGTTTGACAGTGTCTGGCCTTACATTTAGGTCTTTAATCCATTTTGAGTTTATTTTTGTGTATGGTGTTAGGGACATAATTCAAAAAGAGTCATGTACCAAAATGTTCATTGCAGCTCTATTTACAATAGCCAGGACATGGAAGCAACCTAAGTGTCCATCATTGGATGAATGGATAAAGAAGATGTGGCACATATATACAATGGAATATTACTCAGCCATAAAAAGAAATGAAATTGAGTTACTTGTAGTAAGGTGGATGGAGTTAGAGTCTGTCATACAGAGTGAAGTAAGTCAGAAAGAGAAAAACAAATACAGTATGCTAACACATATATATGGAATCTAAGGGAAAAAAAAAAAGGTCATGAAGAACCTAGTGGCAAGACGGGAATAAAGACACAGACCTACTAGAGAATGGACTTGAGGATATGGGGAGGGGGAAGGGTAAGCTGGGCCAAAGTGAGAGAGTGGCATGGACATATATACACTACCAAATGTAAAATAGATAGCTAGTGGGAAGCAACCGCATAGCACAGGAAGATCAGCTCGGTGCTTTGTGACCACCTAGAGGGGTGGGATAGGGAGGGTGGGAGGGAGGGAGATGCAAGAGGGAAGAGATATGGGAACATATGTATATGTATAACTGATTCACTTTGTTATAAAGCAGAAACTAACACAACATTGTAAAGCAATTATACTCCAATAAAGATGTTAAAAAAAAAAAAAAAGTAGGGAGATTAGGCTGAGATGAGAATTCCGGGCCATTAAAGTTGGGAGACCCATTTAGGGAGCTGGAAAACAAAAAGCAACCTCACAGCAAAAACACTGTTGTGTGATGCTTACTTCTTCCCTCTCCGAGGTGCTGAAGAGAACAGCTTTTAAGCCCAGAGGCAGGGCAGGCAATTTCGCCCACACAGGCCATTAGCTGCTCCTTGTCGTTCTTGAGGCTGTTGATTACCTAATGAACCGTTCCATATGCAGCATTGCTCTCCAACTAGAATAGAGGTACTCACCTGTTTTAGTAGCTATTTAAAAACAAGAAGTCCTCTATAGCCCTCATATTTAAAAACCTTTCAGAGTCAAGGAAATAACCAAGTTACAAATACTGTAGTGGTGACCATATGTGCAGCACCATATTAGGTAATAGAAGAGGATAAAATATAGGTAGTATATGCCTAATCTCAATGAATTTATAGCCTATTACAGTCAAACTAAGGAGAAAAACAATAAAACTTCTGTGACTGGCTGATATTTGAAACTATTAACTTATGGCTTTCTCTCACTTTATTCCCTTCCTTTCTCCCATTCAAGTATTCATTTGAAGATATTAATAGTTGAATATAATACTTGTGTTACCACCTTTTTGCCCATTTTCATTTCCCCATGACAGTCCTGGCTTGACCACACAGGGACAAAAAAAATCCCCCACCGGACATGGAGGAGGTGCTGATAATGGAAGCATAACATGTACTCAAGAATGAGAAAGAAGTTGGTCTTTTCCACCTCCCCTCTTTTCCTTCGATTATAAAACTGTAGCCCACTAAGTTCTCGGGGTGTGGCACCCTTTTGCCTGCCTGCTAGTAAGCCTCACAAGCATCCTATTCTAATAAATCACTCCTTACCTATCACTTTGCCTCTTACTGAATTCTTTCTGCATTGAGACATAAAGGACCAGAGCTCCCTGGAGGCCCCCAGCACACGACCTAGCGGTTTCACTTAGAGATACTCATTTATGGTTTTCTCCACTTTAGTTTCTCTCATTCAGGTTCAGGAGAAGGAGGGAAGACCAGTTCCAAGGGCATGTTATCAAGTGGACAGGTTCCATCCTGCCAGGGACCTGTTCCTGGTAGGGAGGAGAGAGGGGAGCATTTACCCATCAGCTTCATTGGTTCTGTGTGTGTGTGTGTGTGTGTGTGTGTGTGTGTGTGTGTGTGTTGGTGGAGGGGCTGGCTATCTTAGATGACAAATCCACATATGTTGTCTGAACAACATCCTGGCTTTTGTCTCCAAAGACTTAAATCCAATGACAGGGATGGGAATAAAAGAAATACCTGGAGTGATCTGAAGAAGCAGAGAAGGTTCCTTTCCAGGTGAGGCAATAGAAGATAGTCCCTGTACTCTGGAGGGGGGCAGAGAGAGGTGAGTAGGTACAGGAGGCTCGGGGGGCTGAAACCTTCATTACATTTGGGGTGGGGCCTAGGAGGTTATCAGGATGAGTAAAGGGTATTCTAGCCAGATGTTTCTCCAAAAGCATTGAAGCAAGAGCTTCAAAAAAGTTGCATTTTGGAAGAAATTGGGAGAAGAAATGGGGGACTAGCCTAAAATTTACACCACCTTTTGGCCTTGAAGTGCAAACAGCTTCAGCTGATGGGCACACATCCTCGTGTGCCTTTGCATCTTCCCAATTTCACTGCACCCCAGACCCCACTTCTGTTTGGGGATCACTTTCCACAGTGACCCACCTGCACTCACGTCCTTTCCTTGAGGTCTGTTTAGGGAGGGGAGTGGGGAAACCCCGACCAGGACAACAGCAGAGGTGAGTAGGACTTGAGAAGCTTTCAGATCCATTTTGAAGACTTTTATTCCCATTTAGACTCCACCACAAGTCATTTTCTGCTTCTATTCCAGTTAATGTCTTAAGACTCTGCTAAATCTGGAATGTCCCCTCCTGGATATTGAACTCAACCATCTACTCTCATTTTCCATCCTTCCTGAAGCTCTTTACAATATTGGACAGTGATGACTTGTTAACTCCTTGAAGCTCAGGTCTCCTTTGCTTTCCAAGGGCTGCATATACTGTGTTCTTTCCTCCCTTTCTGAACCTGCCTCCTCTGACTCATTTCCTGCTCCCATTAGCCTGAAGAACAGGCTTGAACCTAATCTCTCTCTGACCATCTCCAACCAGTTCAATGTCAAAACCAGCACTGTGATTTTTTCTGAATGGGTTTCAAATTTAGATTTCCCTGGAAACCTTGAGACTTCCTCTGAATTCCAACCCTGTATTCATACCTGTCTGGTGAAAATTCCACCCTGAATGTTATGTACAAGCTCAGTATATCCATAACTAAACCAAAAATTCATTCCAAACTGGAAATGCAACAATTAAAAACAACAAAAAAGGACAGATATAAGAAAAAAAAAAGAAATGGCACATCTAAAGGTCAAATCTTTGAGAAAGACAAGAAGATAAAAGACAAGGAGATAGAAAGAATCATAAGTAGAATATTCCAGCCTGGTAAAGCAGAAGAATGGTGACATTTTTGGAGAGGGTTAGAGAGTTGAGGAAAAAGCAATTTTAGGATGAAAGGAAAGATGAAGAGTTCTGTTTTGATCATATTAGGTTTCTGTACTGAGTATTTTCCCTGTTCAGTTTAAATATATCCATAGACCTGGGGTCCTTTGCTATTCTTCTCACTGATCTTGGTCACACATTACCTCCTTGATTTCGAATTTCTTCAGCCTCACAGGGACTTCTTGAGGAAAATGTCAACAACTTCCAACAAAGTATTTCTTTTAATTCTCTCTTGAAGCCAAACTTGTGAACAAAATAGAAAAAAATAAATATATTATAATATATAAATAGAATCAAAAATAAAAATAATAAATATTAAAATATACAACATGTAAAAATAACCACCAAAACTCCCATCTGGAACCTTACAGCAATCAAATCTGATACAATCACTCTTTACTTTTCAAAAATGACTTAAAGGTTTGCTTTATATTCTTATACTACTTGAGATGCACCAGGAAAATACCATTCTTTACAGGTTTCAACCAGACAGTGTAAGGCCTGTGACTGGAAGCAGGTGTAAAAATTCATCTGAAGATACCAATGGCATAGAGTATGGATTTTATTTTAGTTTTAAATCCTTCAAACCTCCTACTCTGTTTAGAGGCCTGACAGCAGCCACCTTCCTAATAGCCTGTTTTACTTGTCACCCACCTTTGAGCCATTACAAACCTGTTAATTGCTGTCTTGGTAACAAAGGAAAACACCATTGTGCTACTAATAAAAAACTGTGTGAATCGTTTCTCCTCCAAAATGCAATGATTTTAACTGACTTTATTTTCTTCCAAGAGGAAACAGAGATGCACCATCATGGTGAGATCTGCCCTCATTAATGGAGACGCATCACTAATTTAAGATGCAAGTTGAAGGCTGGTAAATATCCATCTTGCAGCTCACCAGCCTGCAGCATACACAGAATCTGGTATACAAGCTTCTCTATTCCTCTTCCCTCTCAACTTCCCACTCCTGGGACCCAATAAAGGACTCGGGAAAAGGTAAAAAGCCACACATTATTCTGCAGCTTTATTCCACCTGCACTTTGGAAGACAGATTTGCAGGCTCTGAACCAACAGGCAATGAGTCACTCAGCGCATTTTCTTAGGCTACCGCTGCAATGTTACTGTTCGCTTTCCCAATAACTGCATAACCACGGACAGTAACAAATACACAGAGACGTTTTCTTCTCTGCACCTCAGAAAGCTGTCTCTTCATGAATATCTCTTCCTTAGCTATTTCTTAATCCAATTTTTTCATGTCAGAGCTAGGAATTTGTGTGACAGGGTATTTGGTACATTTCCATAAGGCAAGGATCAGCCACATCCACAATGATTCTAGGCAGCTTCGACTAAGAGCTCCACAGGGTAAGTCTGTGATAATTAGCTGGATTTCTCAGGTCCAAAAGTAGTCATATTAATGAGAACCCCAGATTATAAAAGAAAGCTGAGGGACCAAGACGGTGAGTATTAGGCATCTCTGTGCTTTGAGCTATTGAAAGAGTTAGGTGATAAAAATTTCATTCACTCAACCATTGTTTATGGTGCACCAACTCTGTACGGAGCTCCTGCTAAGCTACGTGGGTGGGTGGGTGGGGGGGGCGTGTAGAGCTGTTAACGTGATCCCTAAAGTTCCCGCTCTCCTGGAAATCACATACTGGGCAGGGAGTGAGATTAAAATTATGCAATTAAATAAATGCATTCACAGAAAAAAAAAACAAAAAAACAAAAAACGTCCATTCATTACCTGTGAATGCGTTACCTGTATTCACAGGTAACGGTGATATGAAGAAAATCAAAGAGGTATCATGATAGTGATTTGGGCAGTGGTCAGGGCTGCTTAAGAGAAGAGGACCAGGCAAGACCTCTCTGAAGAGATGACATTCAAGATGCTGTGGCAGTCTTGTAATGGGGCACCCAAATTCTTGGATATTCCTCCCACCAAGAGGTGGATTCTATGTCCCTGCCCCTTGTCCCTTGAATCAGGCTCTCTGACTACTAAGAGAAAAAAGCAGAAGTGACGCCATGCCAGTCCCGGGGCTGAGGTCTTAAGAAATGGACAGCTTCCACTTCCTGCCTCTGGAGGGAATGTTTGCTCTTGGAAGAAGCCCACGCAGCACACTGTGAATGTCCTACCCTGGAGATGTAGATCTACATTCTGATCTCTCACCACGTCACTTCCAAAAGTGGAGATCACCTCTATTGATCTATATAGCCCCTTCCTAACCCAAAGTGCCACTTAGCAGGACAATGTAGAAATGTAGCTACTGAGATGTCATTCTGACCTCCAGGCCACTTGTTATATATGTGGTATCTATAGGTCAAAATACTTATGGTCCATATAAATGCATTATTCTTTGCATAGAAAAGGATGCCATAAAGCTGCCACCACTGGGATGTTAACGCTGAGTGGCAGGCAGGTGACAGATCAGTGTAAGAAATACCTTGGGGTCAGACAAGCATCTGAGCAGCCTTCAGATGTATGGCAACTTGTTGGCATCTGTGCCTTTTCCTACAATACATCTATGCTCATCCCCGGGGTAAGACAACAAGAAGTCAAGCCCAGTTGTCTCTCCTTCTTGGAATGTCAGAAGTTGAATGCTTCATCAGGATTTTAAATGGTGACTCCAGATTCCTTTTCATCTATTCTAGGATGAGCTGATTAAGTCATTTTACTTCATGAGCAATGAAGGGTTTAGGGTTGATTTCTGGCAACAGTTAATTCTGGTGAAATGACATCATGAAAATATTGAGGGAGAACAGCAATATTAATTCATCAGACGTTATTTATTAGTGATGTGTTATGTAACAAATACGAGTCACAAACTTAAGGAAATGCACTGTCATTAATCATTCACTATTTATAATGAAGGCCCGTAGAACTTCATTTGAACAATCTTCTCTCACAATCTGCTTATTACAAGCTCAGCTGTGGCTGCCTTTTCTACCCTGTGACAAATCCTCTTTCCTTCTTTCCTTCCTAATTACTAATCGTCCTTTACAATTCTAAGGAAAGTAACTATTCTATCTGTTGCTATGGCTTCCCAGCCTAAACCAAGTTCTCTCTTCCTTTTTGCTGAGAGTAACCTGATTTTTTTTTCAGGCAGCTGTGCCCAGCCCCCAGAGGACAAATCCTAATTGGTCTAAGCCAATCAAAGAAACAATTCTGTTTCACTGTCATTTGTCTAGAAATAGATATAGTCAGCCCTACATATCCGTGGGTTCTGCATCCATGGATTCAACCAAACTCGAATGAAAATTATTAGAAAAAAAAATTCCAGAATGTTCCAAAAAGCAAACCTTGAATTTTCCACCTGCCAGCAAATATTTACACAGCATTTACATTGTACTAGGTAGTATAAGTAATCTAGATTTAAAGTATACGGGATTTAAAGTATACGGGAGGATATGCCTAGGTTATATGCAAATAGTACCCCATTTTATATAAAGGACTTGAGTGTCTGTGGATTTTGGTATCTGAGGGGAGTCCTGGAAGCAATCCCCTGCATATACTCAGGGACCACTGTACCAGTTTCCCCGCTACCTGAGAGTAGAGTGTTCCTAGGACACCCTTCTTAAGCCAAAATGGCATAAAGTGAAGAAGCAATTACCTTAGGACACATCTTGCTAATGGATGCAAAAGGTAAGTCGAGATAAAGCACAGATGCTCACAGACACAGTTCAAAGCTATGGCAGCCTGACGCTGAGAAGCTGAGTGTAGGTCCTGGGGAAAGAGCTTGGTGGTGCCCCTCTCGCTGCTCAGGGCACCTCTTATACCAGCTCACTGCAAAACAAACTTACTGAAAGCAAATAATGGCACTTTGGAAAGAAATTTTAGGGCTCTGGGTACCTGAAGAATAATCTAGACAAAAAGCCTTGGTCTCTGGAACACAGCCAGCATCGGGCCCTCCAAAGCACATGGCTTAGAGCAGGGGCCCCTCCTGGCTGGGTCTGAGGAGTGGCCGGTTAAGGGATGATGTTAACACAAATGTGACAAAGAGATGGGCTGGAACGCCAAGGCCCAATCAAGATGCTAGTCCCCGGGAGCACCAAAAATAACTCTTCACTTTTTCAGTTTATTTTATTTGCAGATCAGAACTTCAGTGATTTTCAGCAAATGAAAAGTAGCTGTTCTTGGATGGAAATACACAGAGATGGATTTATCACAAAGCTAATGAAACTGAAGCTCCAAGCCCCTCCCTTGCACAAGTTCTGAAAGAAGCTTTGGCAATACGCTCGCAGGATGATGGTGCCGCCATTTTATGTCTAAGAGGGCAGACATCACCTCAACGGTTCCTTAAGAAGTAAAATATACTGATAGAATTTCCATGTGATCCAGCAATTCCATTCCTAGATATATACCCAAGAGAATGGAAAACAGGGACTTGAACAGATACATATACACCAATGTCCATAGCAGGCTATTCACAATAGTCAAAAGGTAGAAACAACCCAAGTGTCCATCTACAAATGAATGGGTAAACAAAATGAGGTCTATACATACAATGGAATGATATTCAGCCTTTATAGCGAATGACATACAGATACAAGCTTCAACATGGATGAACCTTGAAAACATTATGCTAAGTTAAATAAGCCAGACACAAAAGGAAAAATATTGCATGATTGCACTCATATGCGTTACCTAAATCAGGCAAATTCAGAGACAGAAAGTAGATTAGAGGTGACCAAGGGTTGGGGAAGCGAGGCTGAGGAGTTACACCTTAATGGTTACAGAGTTTCTACTTGAGGTGATGAAAGTGTTCTGGAAATAGACAGTGTATTAGTCAGAGTTCTCCAGAGAAACAGAACAAATATAGAGACATATATAAGAGGAGATTTATTATAGGAATCGGCTCACACAGTTCTGAAGGCCAAGTCCCACAGTCTGACATCTGCAAGCCGGAGGACCAAGAAAGCTGGTGGTACAATTCAGTCCAAGTCTGAAGGCCTGAGAACCAGGGGCCACTGGTGGAAATCCCAGACTTTTAGTTGCTGGTGCTGCTGGAGTGGGGTCCACACTTGGAGAAGGGTGGTCCAGCAGCCTGGGCATCACCTGGGGGCTTGTTGGAAATGCAGCACCTCAGGCTTCCATCAGACTCACTGAATCAGAACCTCTGTGGGGTGGGAGCCTGTGATCTGGTTTGAAGGCCCTCCCAGTCCCTAAGTGCATGAGAATACTGGTCCAGAACTTGAGCTTCACGTGTGTATATTAGATACAGCTTTGTTTCCCCCTTGTCTGCCATGAAAGATTGAGGGATGGAAGACACTATATGATAAATCAGATCAGCATCAGTGAACACAAAGAACAGGACCATTTAAGGGACCCTGGGGATTCTCTGTGATCATATTAGATGCGTGAGTTTATGCATGCCAGGCGGAAGGGGAGGAGGGCAGGGACCCATCCTAGCGCCTTCCAAACCCTTGTAGCCTTCAGACTGTGCTCCTTGGTCCCAGAGGACACAGATGACAATCTGAGATGAAGAAAGGAACTCATGATTGGGGAACCAGGAGCCCTCACTCATCACAGAAGGAAAAGAATTGTCCTGGAGATGCCCAAGACATGCAGAAAGGCTTCTGTATTTTCCCTTTTAATGACTTTTCTATGATTGCAAAAGCAATATTTTATCATCATAGAATATTGAGAAAATATAGAAAGATACAAAGAAAATAAAAATGATCAACAATCCTGCTCTCCAGATAGAGCCACTTTATCCATTTGATATTTTGATGTATATTCTATATCCTATCCAGCTATATACACATACACACTGCTGTATATGTAAGAAACATTTTTAAAATGTAAATACACATTTACATACACATTTATACATATTTTATATATAAAAATGTAAATATGCCTACACATTTATGGTATGTATTATATATGCATATATACAGATACTATATATGACACTCACACATGTAATATATATACATATATTTAAAAACTTTTAAAAGTATAAATATACAAATATGTACATATATATAACATTAATATGTGTATATGTTATATATAATGTATTTTACATGAAATATGCATATGTATAAATATATGCATAAATATATAAATATTAGACATATAAATACATAATATAGATAATATAATTTTTCTGTAAATGTAAATATACATACACAATTTTGCAACCTACTTTTTTACACTTAGCAGTATATTGTACTTCACTCATTTAAACAGGACAGTTACAAAGTGCAAATTTTAAATTCCCCAGGTGTCCACCACTGACCACTTCTCCCTTCCCCCAACCCCCCAGCCTCCAACTAGAGGCTATAAAACTTTACAGATTACATGAAGACTTCATGGAAAGAGAAGAGGTAAAAATCACCTCTTCCTTCCCATGAGAACCAGTGAACCAGGTAATTCCTGGGACAGCCAGCCCCCATCCCAAGGTGCTGGGTCACCACCTCTCACACTGATGCCCTTCCCACCGCAGCCCACATGCTCAGCACCAAATCAGGGGACAGAGCCATCCCAGCCCCTCTGATGATTCCCTGTGTTTCAGTTCAGCCACCCCAACTCTTCAGTATCACACAGAGTCTAAAAATTCAAAGTGAACTGAAAGTAATTATGTTTTGAGATCTGTGTGTTGGGGGTTGGGATTCCAGATCATCTCTTGTGCTAACAGGGATTGATCCACTGCAGGGTCCTAAACAGGGTTCAAAATCATGGTCATAAAGCTACACACGGGCAGACCTACAGGACGGTCCCAGACCTACCCCCAAACCTGAGGCCCTCTTTTTTCCTTTGTCTTTATCAAGAAGTCTACCCAGGCAGAGTCTAAAAAATTTTAAACAAAATGATGCAGGCTCTCATTTAAATCTTTAAAAATAAATGATTTCTCAGAGCTCATTTCCATGTTTATTCTATTGATTCAATTTAAAACAAATTGTAACATGGAGCTCATAATAAGCCCAAACAGTCTAGGGATCATTTTCATTTTTGGAATAGTAAGTCTTCCTTTTTTCTCCCTCTACTGCTGCAATTAGGATAGAAGAGAAAATTGGATTTTAATTAATCAGCAAGTGCTCTTTTCTTCCAATCACTGGGAATTTCGAGGCTGTAAAACTACAGTGTAGGGAGGTCACATGGCTCCAAAAATAGCTGGAAAAAAACAAAAACAATGACTCCTTGTCCTGGTGCTTTTTTTCAGAATTCAAAGGCAGTTCAATGTAAGATTGGAAAACTCATGCAGGGGCCGACCAGGGTCTCTCTGAGCAGGAATGTTTTGCTAAGGGTGGAAGCTAGTTGCAGCACCCATGTCCCTTCCTAAGACCTCAGAGGGGCAGTTTAGCTGCTTTCCTCATCAGAAGAGCTTGAGCCAGCAGAAATACTACCCAGAGACACCTGCTTCTGTCACCAGGAGCCAGCTTGGTATGTGGTACACCTCTCTCCTCTCCCTCCCCAGCCTCCCAATGATCTCTTTTGTCTCAGATACTGGCATTATAAGCCATATTAATTATAGATCAATCTCTAATTTGAAGGTATGAGCCAAGACTGTAGGGGGTCTCATTAACATAAGATTCAAAGCTGACTCAGAGCCTAATTATATTGTAACCAAAAAAAAAAAAAAAAAAATCAGGCTGGATTTAGGTTTGAGCAAAGCAGTTTCTCAACAATGAACACATCTGTAAAGGTATTTTAAGATACACATGCTATTTTTGGAGTCTTTCTGTGACTCACCTTTGTTTAATTTTTTTCCTTGATGATGGTTACATGTGCATATGTGTGCTTATATGGACACGTGGGTCAGGACCCAGCAGGTGAGAGCAGTTTATGAACAGATCAAAGGAACGTCTACAGGAAGGTGTTGACTAAACTTAGAGGCCTGCTGTGAGCCAGAAAGATAGAGTCAAGTTCAAACATACTTATGAAGTGCTAAATGAGCTTCATTTACTAAAGATTACTGATATAAGCCAAACAGAGACTACTGAATAAATAAATATTTTTTTCCCTGATCTATAACTCATTAAGGGAATAATGTCCTGTCGAATCTACCAGCTGCTACTAAATGTTGGTCTGAAGATGTCTGCAGATCTCAGACAACCAGACTGAATTACTTCTTTAAATTCCTTACTTTCAAATATGATTATACTCTGAAGTTCTGGAGATTAGAACTTCAACATATGAGTTATGGGGTAAGTCAATTCATCCCATAACAGGAGATACGGGTGAAGTCTGAAGTTCTGCATTTCTAACAAGCTCCCAGGAGATGGCCGTGCTATTGATTGACCCATGGACCGTCCTTTGAATGATCCTGGTCTAGGAGATTGCAGCTGCCACCCCCATAACACTGCTCTTACGAACCACTGTTACTAAGGGAAGGTGGGGGGGGTGTCATATTCCTCAGGTGTGTTGAAGCAAAAAAATGTCTATTGTTCTAGGGAAGAGATTCTCCAGCTTTAATGTGAATCAGTGTCCCCTGGGTGATTTATCAAAAAATGTAAATTCCTGAGTCCCACCCCCAAAGATTCCAATTAAGGAGGTCTGTGAAGGGGCCAAATGTATCCTGTCTTTTACCAAGTGTTGAAGGCCACTCAAATACAGCTGGCCCTCCAGACCACACTTTGAGAAACACTGATCTACCAAGTTCAACCAGATTACTTGGTGAGCTCTTCAAGGTAGTGGCCGTGTCTACATCATGTGTCTCAAAACTTAATATGCATGCGCTTCACCTACAGATCCTGCGAAAATGTAGGTTCAGATTCACTAGATCTGGGATGGAGTCAGAGATGCTCCGTTTCTAACCAGCTCCCAGGTGATGTCAATGCTGCTGGTCTGTGGAGCACACTTTGAGGGACAGCGGCAAGATTCCAAATCTCACATGACGTCTGGACAAGGACTGATCCTACCATCTCACTTAAGGAACTCTTTGTATAATTCATGCACTGACCATTTATCTTTCATACATCTTTGCAGTTTAATGCAGCCCATAATAACCCTTCCATTATCTGATCTTCTCCAAATTAATTCTTCCTGGAGTTCATATAATTCTTAATTCAATTGTCCTGGGGACTCTCCTTTAGTACAAGGAATTAGAATGTTGGAGTGCAGGATCAGAATTCTAAGTAACTTTGACAAATTGGAGAAATGTTACATTATAAATGAACAGGATAAAGTCCAACAGGGAAAGGTGCTAGACAGTGCCCTTAGGCATGAAAAATAAAGAATACACCATGAGGCGACCTGTAAAGCACATGTGAAGTGGAAATCCAGAATCTCATCACTCAAGGTGAAAAATTACGCTAAAAATAAGTATCCAGGCAAGGAATTGTGGAGGAGAAAGACAGCAAATGCCTCTCTTACAATACAGAGCCCCAAGTTAAGAAGAAATATATTACTAGGCATTAAAATTACCCAGCATGTGACCAAGTTTTAAATATTAGACTTGTGATAATTAGGTTTGCATGGCTGCTAAACTCATTTTGACTTTGTTTTCTACTTGGGTTATACCTGCTATACATTTAAGTCATTTAATAGTTATGAAAATCAATAAATCAATCCTGGCACATTAGAATCACCTGGGCCACTTCAAAAACTATCGATATCCAAGCCTGTCTGTATTAATTTCCTAGGGCTGCCATAAAAACTACCACAAACTGGTTGGCTGAGAATAACAGAAATTTATTGTCTTACAGTTCCAGAGACTAGAAGTCTGATATCTAGGTTCCCTCTCTGAAACCTGTAGGGAAAGGATCCCTCCTTACCTCTCCCAGCTTCTGGTAGCCCCAGATGTTCCTCGTGGCTGCATAACTCCAATCAAATCTTACCATGGTGATCTCTTTATGTCTTTCACATAATCTTCCCTCCTGCATGTCTCCTCTGTATTCAAATTTCTCCTTTTTATAAAGACACTAATCATATTAAATTAGGGCCCACCCTGAAGACCTTAGTTTAACTTGATTACCTCTTTAAAGACGCTATTTCCAAATAAGGTCACCTTCGGAGGTCCTAAGGATTAGGACTTCAACATATCTTTCTGGGGAGACAAAACTCAACCCATAAACCAACCCAGATCAATTACATCAAAGTCTCTGGAGTGAGGCTCAGGCACCATTATATTGTGAGTACCCTAGGAGATTCTACCACGCAGCTTGGATTGAGAATCACTGCACTGAGGGAAGGTCTGCAATGGCCTCTATTGTCATGGGAACCGCTGGTACTGAGGGTGATAAATGTTGAGCGGGACTTTGTTGACTAAAACACCAAAGCTGAGGGAATAGGAGATAAATAACTAACATTCTAAAGCAGTGGTGGTTCTCAATCTTGAACATACATGAAATAACCTAGGAACTTTAAAACATACTGAAGCCTGGGTACATCCCAGGGATTCTGATGTAACTGTCTGAATGAGACTTGGGCGTGGAGGATTTTAAAAGCTCCCACAGGTCATCCTACTGTGCAATCAAGATGAGAAACACTGTTTACAGAGAAAGATTTGTTATGAAGTGGCCAAACTGGCCCTCAAGACTAGAAACACTGGAATAAGGGCCTCAGGCTCATGATCCCAGGACTTTGCTCTTTCCACTCAACATCTTTCCTTTTTAACAGATTATTTTACAACATCGAGTTGAAGGGTCTTTAAATGTTATCTTTCCATTCTTCATATAAATGTGGGCAAGTCTTTCTCATCTTAAAAAATGCAACCTTCCCCAACCCTACTTCCCAATCAATTACCCCTTTTTCCCCCTTGCTATTACACAAAGCTTCTGGAAACATTATTCTAAACTCATCTTTGTCAAGTTCTCACTTCCCACATGCTTCATAAGCCTCTGAAACATGACCTGCCCTGATCATTTCCCTGTAGCTGAACTCACCAAGGTCACCAATGGCCTCCTAATTACCAAATGCACCTCCTCAGGTGGCCAATAGATACACTAAAAGATGCTCAACATTGCTAACAGGGAAATGCAATCAAAACCACAATGAGCTATCACCTCACACCTGTCAGAATCGCCATGATCAAGGAGAACACAAATAACAGGCAAGAATGTGGAGAAAAGGGAACCCTTGTACATAGTGGGAATGTAAATGGGTGCAGCTGCTGTGGAAAACAGTATAGAGGTTTCTCAAAAAACTAAAAATGGAACTACCATATGACCTAGCAATTCCACTCGGGTACATATCCAAAAAAACCAACACTAATTCGAAAAGATACCTGCACCCCCAATGTTCATAGCAGCATTATTTACAAATGCCAAGGTATAAAAGCAACCTAAGTGCCCATTAACAGATGAATGGACAAAAAAGGTGTGGCATACTCACACACACAGAATGGAATACTATTAAGCCATAAAAAAGAATGAAATTTTGCCATCTGCAGCAACATGGATGAACTTGGAGGGCATTATGCTAAGTGAAATAAGTCAGACAGAGAAAGATAAATACTGTGTCATATCACTTATATGTGGAATCTAAAAAGTACAACAAACTAGTGAATAAAACAAAAAGAAGCAGACTCACAGATATAGCAAACAAACTAGTGGTTACCAGTGGGGAGAGGCAATGTAGGGGTAGGGGAAAAAGAAAAAGGGTTATTATGGGATTATATGAAATCATGTGTGTGAAACTTTTGAAAACTGTAAAGCACTTTAGAATTTAAAGAATATTTCATTCAATAAAAAGAAAAAATTAATTTTAAAAATAAAAATAATTTAAAAAAAAATACACGCACATTCTTCTCTCACCTGAACTTTACCACATAATCTTCAAGACTTTTACCCCTTCTCTCCTTCTCCTGTGCTCCTCCTTTGGCTTCCCCAGAGTCACTCTTTTCGATTTCCTTTGGGGGCTCAACTGCCTGTTAATTAAATTTTTGTGTCCACTTTAGACCTAGTTTTGTCTCATTTTGGATTAGGTTGACATACAAAATTATGCTCTTTGTAACCAGAAGTGGATAAATATAGGTCAATCATACAGTTTAACCTTACGCCCTATCCCAATGCAATGTTCACCATACTGCCCCTGGCTTCAGCTGTCGTTTGTATACAGGGTTTGTCATTTGTATACTCAGACCAGTTGCCGAAGTATTGCAATATTTCCTGCCAATTGGTAAGTAGTCGGTGCCTCGTGCCCTCCCACTACCCTGACTGTCCTGCTTCCTCTCTTAGTACTCCTGACACCTCCCAATGATCCAATGACTAAAGGGAAAATGCCTGGCATAACAGGTGGCCCCTGAGATCCTGCTTCAAGCCTATAGCCAGAATCTGTTCTGACTGGTTGATGTCCATGTTGTACTGATTGTGGAATATTTTCATATACCGCTATGTATTCATGATTTCCAAATGTCTCTATCCATTGATAAGAAATTATCTTTTCTTAGCCTCAGACCCATATTGTCACCTGACTCTCCCTACTTTGACATCACATAGACACATCAGAGCCAACACACCCAAGATGGGACATCAAACCTCCCCACAGTGACAGACTTTAACTTTGGTGGCCCCAACAAACTACATCTCCAGGCACCCATGCCCTAGTGTAGCCCCCTCTCACACTGACCCTGGGTTTGGCCATTGGACTTTCTTTGGCCAATGGGACGTTATCAAACATGGTGGAAACAGAGCCTTAAGGAGCACTTGTCCTCTTAGAACGCTCACTCCTGGGAGGCATCTGCCAAATTCTAAAGTAGCTCAGACTAAACTTCTTTGTGATGAGACCAGGTAGAGGGAGAGGTCAGGGGGAGAAGCATAGAGGCCCCAGATGTCACCCAGCATCCCCACTCTATCCTGTCCAAATGTCTCACCTACAGAATCCTGAGAAGTAAAATGGTTGTTGTTTTAAGCTTCTGCATTGTTAGACAGGGTTCTCCAGACAAAAAGAACCACCAACAGGATATGCATGTATGTATAAAATATTTATTTATTTGCTTACTTATTTATTTATTTATCATAAGAAATTAGCTCATGCAGTTATGGAAACTGACAAGTCCCAAGATTTACAAGGTGAGTCGTCCAGCTGCGGACCCAGGAGAGATGATGGGGTGGCTCCAGTCTGAGTCCAATGGCCTGAAATCCAGGACTACTGACAGTGTAGTTCCAGCCCAAAGGCCAGGAAACTCAAGACCCAGAAAGATCAATGTTTCCATTTGAGTCCAAAGGCAAGAAAACGCCGATGTCACAGTTCCCAGGCAGTTAGGCAGAAGGAATTCCCTCTGAATTCCTCATGAGGAATTCCCTCATGAACAAAAAGTCAGCCTTTTTGTTCTATTCAGGTTTTCAGCTGATGGGATGAGGCCCACACACATCAGGGAGGGCAATTTGCTTTACTCAGTCTGCTAATAAAAATGTTTGTTTTAAACAAAACACCCTCACAGAAACACTCAGAATAACATTTGACCAAATACCTAGGCACCCCATGACCCAGTCGAGCTGGCACATAAAATTAACCATCACGACTTCTAAGCTTTTGGGTGGTTTGTTGTACACCAATAGGTGACAAAAAAATAAGTGCTCCTTACACGATAGGGTACAGGACTGACCTATACAATACAGACTCAAGTCTACTCCTTGTATACTATGACCCACTTCAAGAAATGACATTATCATTCAATAGGACCTGAATCCAAAATCTAGGATTATCCTAGAATAATAGTTTTCCTCCTTTACACTTGATCATTAATACGTTATAATTCCACCTCCTCATTAATTTCATAAGGCTCTTTAACCTCACTGCCACTGCCCTTGATAGGACAAAAATGACAAATACCTGGGATTGTGCTGTCACTCCTCCCTTCAATGACCATGGAGAACATGGCCAAGCCATCAGGCCTCGGTTTTCAGTTCACCAGGAAAGTGGCCACATAATTCTCCTCAACTCCCCACTGAAGGCATTTATGACAAATGGGTCACACGGTGTGCAGCCTGTTTGCTATCCCTATTCTAGACCCTACTGTATTAAAGCAAAGCCATTTGCTGGTTACACCAACCTCCCCTCGCATTACCCAAATCAATTTATCTACCACCTTCTAGAAGGATTACCAAATTAATCTTTCTAACATGCATTTGAAGTTGTCTGGGTTGCCAACCTGCGCTCACCCAAGACTCAGAGGTTTTCGGGTGTGTTAGATTGTTTGCAAAGATGGCTCCAATTCTCTGCCCTTCCCAAATCCATATCCCTTGTGATGTGACTTTTCAGCTCCTCCCATCAAGAGATAAAGTCTGTTTCCCCATCCTTGAATCTTAGGGGCCTGGTGACTTGCTTTGAACAGGAGAGGTAGCATGGTGGAGACTCTGAGCCTCAGCCTCATGAGGCTGTGAGCATGTGCCCTCTCTTGGAACCCTGCCACTGGCATAAGAACAAACCTGGGCTCGCCTGCTGTGGAGGAAATGACATGGAGTGGAGCCACATCCCTCAATCTAAGCTCCCCCCCAGACATGTTAAAGGGCACAGCCAAGCTCAACAAAGCCACCTGACTACCCACAGCTGAGTACAGGTAGATTATTATTATACACCAAGCCATAGCCACTCAGGTGACCCAAAGCTGAGGTTTTGTGGTTGGTTGTTACATAGCATCTCACGGCCATAGGTAATTGATATAAGGTTTATATGAAGGACCTGTGAGCAGGTCCATCACAGCTCTATTTGCATGAGAAATGAAACAAATACTACAGGAGAACTCATCCAACTGAGTCAAGGAACCAAATAAACCAAATATAAGAGTCAGCAAATCTATAGGTGGCTATTGTAGGAAAAGCTTTATTAAGAACACAAGGGGGCACCTGCCAACCCAACAATGCTGATGCTAGCACTTTCATTACGGGTGGGAGACAAAGCCTGCATCAGCACCGGAGTATCCTCAGAATCTTCAAAGGCCCTTTGGCAGCATCAGAGGCCTCGGCAGCTGACATCCCTGCAGGGAACTGAAGCAGGGAACATGGCAGACACCACACAGTCGCTAAGAGGATTGTGATTGTGAGAACATTGGAGACGCCTCTGAGAAACTGTCAGAAATAAAAGAAGGCACCTTGAAAGGTCCTGCCGAAGAAAGAATGCTTCGTGATAATCTTTTTGACTCTATCTTACCCCACCACCTGGTGTGGATTGGGAAAAATGACTTATAAAAGTCTGAAATTGTTCAATAATTCTTTGCTCTCCAAAAAACAAAGAACAAAAAAAACTGGTTAACACCGAAAGACAGGTTTATTCATCTCTCACCCCACATGGATGTAAGACAACCTTCTCACACACACAATGTCCACCTGTGTCTTTTCTATCTCTCCTTACTCTCCCACACCTCTTAGATCATGTGGTTTCTCATTCCCTGCCACAGCGACTAGAGAAGTGAATTCCTCTGTTTCTAAAAAAGCATCTCACAAGCCCCACAGTTGACCTCCTTCTAGGACATAGGATTTTATGCAGAGAGTAGAAGCTATAGTTCTTTTCTTCAAGCTACAGTATAAACAAGGGTATGGTGGTCCCTTCCTTTCATCGGCAGCAATAAACTTGCATTGTAGAATGCAAAAAAATGGCCATAAACTCATGCAGGTCCTACCCTTAAAAGAGAAGTCTATTTCTCCACCCCTTGAATCTGGGCTTGGTCACGTGACTTGTTTTGGCCAATGGGACCTAAGCAAATATAATGCAAAGAGAGGCTTGAAAAGAGCTTGCACATTGAGGCCTGCTCTTTTTCTGCTGTTCTTGGAACTCAGAGATAGCAGTTTGAATGAGCCCAAGCTAGCTTCCTGGAGAGGCCAAATGGGAGAAAAACATAGCACCTGCGCCTTCAGCCCACCAACCTCCAGACATGTGAGGTCATCCTGCCCAACCAGCAGCCAGTTGGGGCAGCTGTTGCATGAGTGGGAACTTAGGCAAGACAGGCTGAAGAATGGCCCAGTCTAGCCCAGCCCAATTTTCCAACCCACAAAATTGTGAGCAAATAAATGTTGGTGTAAGCTGCTAAGTTGTGGAATAGCTTATTTACGCAGCAAAGGCTAATGGGCACATCACTAAAAATAAGGTATAGGATGTCAGAGGTGAATGTGCAGTGGGGAACCATAACATCTCCTTGTATGCGATGAGCCTCCCAAACCACAGCAAATTGTAAAGGGGATAGGATGGAAGAATTTATTTCTGTCTCTATCATCAGAATCTGATTTAAAAAGCCCACGGGGAAAGTAAAACAAAACAAACAACAAAAAAAAATACAAAGTAAATGTAAAACAGCAGCTCCTCTCAAATCTTAGAAAATGAAACAGGTATATTTTTCTGAAAAGAGTAGTTCTGCTTATGTAAACTATGTAGCTGGCCATGTGTTTTTCTTCTCCTTGGTTTAAAAAAAATCAGATCCAAGTTTAAGTCCTACCTCTAACAAATGACTAGGACTTCTCAGAATTCAACATACTGTTCATTTACTTATTTGGGAGGGGGGCATATTTTCCACATAGTATACAAACTTTTATTTCTATTCCACTTCATTTTCACCTTTTTTCTAATATATTTGTCTTAAAACATTCCAAATGCCTTTTGAATGAAGACTTGACACGTGTAACATTTACTTATTGATTTGTTCTATTTTGACTCAAAGGCACACCTTAAATTGAGGTGACCACAATGTCCATTCTTCCTTGTTTTCTGCTTCTACTTTTTCCCCCATGGCCATGGATAGAGTCACAGGAAGGGAGGAGGAAGTGGGAAATAGAGGTGGTAAAACATTTTGCAATTTTCCAAGCACTAGATATAATCTAGGAGATGTGCATTTTCTATTGAAATAATTTTCTCCATAACAATACACACTCTTATTAGAACTGTATTTTTACTGACAGAGCCCAGAGTTGCTTCACTCAGCCTCCTGCACATAGAAGGAAAAACAAACAAAAAAAAATGAAAGAAAAAACACAAAATACGCTCATCACTGTGATATAAATATGCTTTGATTTGCTCAGTCTCTTATTTATTTTTCTTTCGAGATCCACAGCCTTCCTTGACACTTCCAAATGATTCTGGGACTGACTGCATTTGCATGAAGTTATTTGAATTTTGATCTATGTCTTTAATCAGGCACATTGCTTTGAATACATTAGTTTGAATGGTAGAGTCAAATAGCTACTGTTTTTTCTGTAATGTGAGTAAATAAATTAATAGGATTTAGGGATTAGCTTGAATGTCTTCTTTTATGTGACCTAGACAATACAGTGTCTTATTATTACTGCATTCCTGACAATAAAGCATATAGTGTTTCCCAGTGAGTTAAAACAATAGCTATATAAATACAAAACATATTACTCATGTCTGTTGTGTACTTAGTTGTCCATTATTAATATTAATCATCTTTGCTTTCTTCCAGGGAGCTTAAAGTCCCATATATTTTACAATCAAAACTGTCAAGAATTATAACACTACTCTATGTGATCTCTATAAAAGGAGATATAAATGCCAATCAAAAGGGCCATTGGTTGCTTCCTTTATATGCAAAGTGCTCCTGCCCATAAATTACATTAATAGTTTATATTCTCCATACCTTGTCACAGAAGAAGCTCAAAGCATGTTTGATCCTTTCATTCTTGTGACCTCTGCTTTAGGAGGAAGAAACCCTGGCAGGTCCTGGGATGCCCTTTGCCTCATACGCTCCCAAACAAAGAGAACAGGCCACCCTCTGCCTTTTTCCTAGATAGTCCCAGATTCAGGGTCCTGATGCAAGAGGAAGTGACAGGGACCCTGTGTGACTCAGGTGACACATCTAGGTCACCGTCACAATCCTGTCCACCAAGTTGGAGCTGTTTGGGGCCATGGTTCTTGCTTCTCTTTATTTTGTCAGGGAAAAAAATTGCCAAATACAACATCGATTGAAATGTCATCATCGGCACATCTCAGAGCAGGCTCCTTTTGAACTTCAGGAATAATACACCTGATGATGTGGTCCAGGGCATTCCAGCCTGATACCAACTTGTATTCTTTAGTGAATAATATTTCAGCAAAATTCAAGAATAGATCCAATTTAGAGCATCCTTTATTAATCCATTTTGAAATGTCACTGCTTTACTCCAAACACCTCTGGAGAATGTGTCAACAAGCGCAAGGCAGTGAAACAAGAGAGGTCGTTCCTCACAGACAGCAAAAGTGCCCAATCAAGTGCCCAGTCAACTACCTGATAACATGTGAAGTAACTGTCTTCCTGCTTTCTTCCCATTTTCTAAGACATCTATTATCTGAATTGCGAACATTGAACCACGTTGGGGGAAAGCCACCTTCCGCCCGACTTGACTTACAGGTCAACCCCTTCAGATGACAAACAATAGAGGAACGATCAGGCAGATGCCCAGAGGTTCACTGTCAGAGCCATGTCTATTCTCTTGGGCATCCCCCGCGATTTCTCCTTTTTCTGTTCTGATAACTTCCTGGCTCTAATTGGAGGCAGGAACAACACTGTTAGAGCAGAATTTAATATCCATACTGGGTGGCACCATTACTTTATAGATGAGAAGGGGGAATAAGTGACTGTGTTTGGAGGCTGCTGGTTTACTGTTGATTTTTTCAAATCAAGAAACAGTTTTAAACCACTATGTTTATTTGTTCACTAATTAAATTATCATAAAGTGTCTATATTCCTGGCACTGCCCTCGAGACCTAAGGACCAAAGGAAATGAGAACAAATAATCACTGCCATGTCTTATGTTTTATGAGGGGAGTGGCTCATTAATTTACTCAAATATTTATTGAGTCCATACTATGTGCCGGGCACTCTTCCAGTTTTGGGAAAAAAGCAATGAATAAAACAGACAGAAATCCTTCCCTTAATGGAAGCTTACAATTTAAGGACAGGAATAGTAAAAAAACAGAATAAATAAGTAAAACATACAGTATGTAAATGGTGTTGAGTTCTATTGAAAAAGAAAGCAGGGAAGGGATTAGCGTGTGGGTTTTCATTTTGCAGAAGAAAATATTTGAATCAAGAACCCAAGGTGCTGAGGAAGTGAGACACATGCATATCCAAGGGAAGAGCATCACAAACAGAACGTGATCGCCAAGCTCTGAGAGGGAACATGCCCGGTGTGATACAGGAACAGCCCACTTTTATATTCCAAAGATGGCCACCACAATATTCCCCTCCCCCACATGACCTTCCAGAGCCTTGCCATCCCTGCCCTCTATCAAGAGTCTATGTCTCCTCCCCTTGAGCCTAAGCAGGACCTTGTGATTGCCCTGACTTGTAGTGTATGGCAAGTATGACAGAAGAGATGGTAGGTGACCTCCAGGCTTGGTCATAAAAGGTAGAACAGCTTCTGCTCGGCTCTCTTTCTTGGGATGCTTGCCTTCGGGACCAGCTGCCATGTTGTGAGGAAGCCCAGGCCACACAGAGGCCCGCATGGAGAGGGACAGAGGCTGCGCTTCCAGCTGACTGCACAGCCACATGAGAAGCAGAGGCACATGCTCCAGTCCCCCGGAGTTGAGCCCAGTCAACTGACACCGTGTACAGCAGCACTGAGCCTTCTCACTAACCCCAGGGTTATGAGCAAAATGAATGATTGTTGTCATTTTCAACCACTCAGTTGTGGGGTAGTCAGAGGGCTAAGTGACCAAAACAAGTGAGGAAGGCCTTGGATTAGGAGACAGTTAAGGAGTGGGGCCAGTCCTTGAGGGTTTTACACACCATTGCAAATTCTTTGCCTTTAACGCTAATGAGAAAGCCACCTGACCAACAAGTAAATGCTGGTCACTGTCTGGGACCTGGATGTCATCAAGAAGACAGCCTCCAGCAAGCACACGTCTCCTACCCTCGGGCAGAGATTATTCCGAAGACAGGGACCCTTCCTTCCACTTTCCACAGGCAACATTTTGCACTCATGGTGACAAACTCACTCAGAGACTGATCTGACCATCCCATTTCCTGTCACAAAATTGTAATAGTCGCCTGTATGGTAAACACACACCCTTGGGATGCTGGCCGGCACTGCCCCGTGTCACTGGGAGAATTCAACTTCCATGCATATTTAGGTTTCAGCCAACTTAGACCCATAGATGCCCAAATGGGGTGAGACAAAGGGTGCTTTCCATGGAGGCTTCTGGACCTTGTTTACCCTCCGGCTCAACAAGCTTCTTGTTGGCTGACTTTGGGGGACTGCAGCATGGCCCACCTGGCATGGAGACATTTGCTGCATCGTGGGGGAGGACAGACAAGCGCGGTCCCAGCAGCAAAGCGTTTTTCAATGCTGAGGGGCTCAGAAAGATGAGCGTTGAAGGAATCCATCCCTTTTTTTAAAAACTGAAGCATAGTTGATTTACAATACTGTGTTAGTTTCATAAAAGAATCCATCCTTGTTGATATTTTAAACAGGTTAATGCACCTATGTGAGGTGCAGTATCTGCTCCCTTTGGGGCTGAGATTATAAAAGTACTCAGTCTGGAAGTTTGTAAAACAGGACAGTCTTCCAAAAACAGGGCAAATGAAGCCTCATGATGATGATGGCCACGGTGAGTCTGGACGGAGACAGGTCACCGCTCCTGAGTCACACAGGGGCTAGGATCCTGTCCAACTCCTCTGGGGACAGCGCTGAGGACTCCACACTGAGGTCCAGGAAGAACCAGTACGAACACTCTTCTACTGAGTTGTTGAGTTTGAGGCAACTGCTAACAGTGATCAATTTCCACACATTACATCCTGTTCCTAGGCAGGTTCAAAGGGAATTTGCGTAGGTGGATGAACAACAGGATTCAACAAAATACCCTTTAGATTAGGCCCAGTCAGGAAGAAATAACTTCTGTTCTTGCTGTTTTGTTTCGTGTTAACCAATTCAGGGTGGTAGGATGTGAGATGCTGAATAGCATTTTGGGTGAATGTCTTAGAGAGTTGCCTTGAGAACCTTAATATTCTCAACCACACTGGCGTGAAGGCAGGTTGTGCTGGCACTGAAAGGCCTGCCAGAAAATTAAAAGAAAGATGACACACGTTTCAGTTTGGCATTTGTCCTCATAAATTTGAAATCATGTCATTTCATCAGAGGGATATTAAGCCTTTCTTAAGACAATCCAGTCAAAGAAAGTGAGAACTAGAGGGTGCCTTCCTGATGTTCTCCTCATTTCACAGGTTGAGAACCGTGAGTCCCAGAGCAGATAAATGGCTTGTTCAAGGCCCTCAGCTGTTTGGAAGTCAACAGTCATACAGTTCAAGTCCTAGGGTTTGGGCCCTTTAACACCACTGCAGTTGCTGATAACACAAGCCAGTTACTGCAATACCACCTGGTATACAAAAGGCACTCAATAACAGTGGCCTCCCCCCATCAGGCTGTGAGATCTTCGATGGCACAGTGAGGTCTCATTTATGTTTAACTCCCCAATGCCTTCCCTATAATAAGGGCTCATTTTTAATAGATAAATGCGCAAACACTGGATTCCTGCCACACTCAAAATGTTCATTGTTTCTTATTGCTGAAACACCAATTTATTAAGTATTTATTGATTGCCTGCTCTTCTTCATTCATTCAATAGATGTGGTTGTGCATCTTCTATGTGCTCAGTGTGGTGGATACAGGAATGAGCAAAGCAGATGGACTCCCAGGCCCAGTGGAGCTGACACTCCTGTGACTGTGTCCAGCTATAGCTAAGCAGCCAAAATAGTCAACTTGTCTTGACACACCTGACTCACAGGCCAATCAGATGAGGCCAGCGTACATACCTAAAAAAGCCAGACAGCTGTTCAAGACAGAACAGTGTCAGTGGGTTCAGATAATAAGTCATATGGCTGTTCAAAGGATGGAAGGTTTGGTGTGGCCAAAACAGTCTTAGGAGACCCCAAGGACAGTTTGGAGCAGTTTCTTGAGAATATAGTAGGATTTGAAAGAGCAGAGAGAAGAGGAAGGGGATGGCATGCCAGGGAGGTGGAGGAAGAGGCAGGAACAACATGAGAGAGATTAATGGGCCAGGAACGACTCTAGTCAAGCCAGATCCTAGGCCAGAGAAGGTGAAGCTAAGTAGAAAAGGCAGGGCCAGATGGTGAAGGCACCAGTCATGGAAAAACCCAAAGAGAAAACAATGTCTTTCATCTGCACTTTGAAAAATCTGCTGGGAAGTGAATGACAGGTCATTTGTAGGTATATAAGTATTTCAACGTGTTTCTGTCCAGATTGAAGGTACACGGGAAACTTACTCCTCCATTATCTTACCACCAGCTTCAGATCGACACTTCTTCAGGTAAGGAAACCCACAAAAATATAGTAAGAAGAATTAGAGTGGATTGTCAAAATGTGAGAGAGTAAACGTCCACTTTCTTAGAACATACCCCAGCTGTTCATATTTCACAATTAATAGTCCATTGCTAATACTTTAGAAAATGGATTTCAAGTATGTGCTTTCACTTGTCCATCTATTTGTGGATCTACTCTCTGTAAGTTGAGTCCAGAGCACAAACATAACAAAAGTGAACTAGACGTTTAAAAGTAGAGATAGATACGTATGTTATGTAAATATGTCTGTGCCATGGCTACAGGCCAAACTTCAGATGAAGAGCTGTGAATGAGGTGGGGGGAAGGGGGCAATGAACAGGTCTGTGGATGAAATACCTAAGTCTTAAATTAACCACTTTGACAAATCAGTTGTCCTACTGTAAAGTTAAGGGTTCTGCCTTATTAGTAGATCAAATGCACTATTGGCCTCAATTATTGGCCTCCCTCTATCAACACACGTGGCCCTCGAACTTTGGGGTCTCTTCCTGCTCTGACACCAGGCCAGCTTTGTGACTTGCTTTGGCCAACGGAATGTGGTAGAGTGAAGCCCTACTAGTTCTGAGCCTAGAACTCAAGAGCTTTTGTGTGTTTCTGTTCTATTTCTTGGAGCTCTGCCAAGTCCCGATCTGAACATACTGTAGGAGGAGAGACCCCACGGAGCAGAGCCCATTGTCCAAGCTCAGCCCCCTTAGGTCAGTCAACAGCCAGGTGACCTCCGGCCATGTGAGAACCTGGTCAAGATTATCAGAACCACCTCCCTAAGGCACAGCTGACCCCCAGATGCATGAGTAAGCCCAGCCTATACCAGAAATACTGTCCAGCTGACCCTCAGACTCAAGAGGGTCCAGTAATAAAGGCTTGCTGTTTTAATCCACTGAGCTTTAGTGGATTGTTGAATAGTAATAGCTCTCTGATAGAGACTAGGTCCTGGCTATACATTAGAGTCTTCTGAGAGTTTTAAAATATACCAGTCCTTGCACCCCTTGTCTCTATGCTGTGATTCTGTTTAATCCACCTAGACATTACTTTATTTTGTTTTGTTTAAGTTTCTCAGGTTTCTAACATGCAACCAGAGTCAAAATTTCCTGGCTAGAAATATGCCTCTTCCTGCCCCTGATTTCTCCAAATATTAAAATTCTAGGTGAGTGGGCCTTTGTTGTCTTAGGTCTGGATAACACTAAAGTGTGTGTGCTTTTGCACATGTATCACTGAGAACAAGACAAATCTGTCTTCCTACATGAAAAATGGTCCTCTATATGTCCATCAGTTTGTTTAGGCAAGAAGACAGTGATTTCTGTCCCAGTAGCCAACATCCAGGACTATCACTTATGGGATGGTCGAGAGAATTTATCCCCTGAAGCCCCTCCTACCTTTCCTCTGGAAGCTGACTGAAACAGATATAAAGGCTTTTGCTACTTAATATTTAGGTTAGGCTATGAATCTGGCAAAACCAGGAACAAAGGGGAGGTGACATCTGTAGATCGCTGGGGAGTGAGGGAGGGACTTTCAGAAAGGGTTGGACTGTTCTTACGTTCTAATTAAGGATGCATCAGAGAGTTGGCTTGTGAGAGTATGTGACCAACTTGGAGGAGGGAGCTTGATAAAGAGCATTTTATTTAAGAGTAAGAAGATCTATTTGGTAGATCCCTTGGGCCCCCATCCCAATCCCCTTTCCTGAGCAGGTGTACCACCTCTCCCAACTGTGTCAGTGTTGGCTGCCAGTGACTCATACCTGCCCTCTTTGCCAGAGAATGGCCTTCAGCAGACAGAAGCCACGTGCCTGGAAATGCCTGGGAGGTTATGCCCTCCCTCTTCTGACCTGGAGGCAACCTGCAGATGGCTAATGACTGATGGACACAGGCTACAGAAGCTTCCTCAGACAGAACAGCCCTCTGGTGCCATTCACATTCTAGAACTCCCATGGGGTCAGCTGAGGCTCAATTTTAGTGGAAAGCCTGTATTGATGACTTCTTCCCTTGCCCTATCCTGCTTTTTTCCTATTGCTTTCTCTCCCTCAAGAAATCACCTGTTCCAGAATCCCTGTCTCAGGCTCAGCTTCTAGGGATCCCAGCTGAAGAACATCTGCTTTCCTGAAAAGTCTCCAGCTGCCCATCAGAAGTGCTGTCAACATCATTCTATCCCTTCTTCCCTCCCACTGGCTCTGAGGAAGCAGCACTCTTCTCTTCTGGTATTTAGAGTGTAGATCACTTATCTACACTCTAAATACCAGCTTCTCAAATCACAGGGATGGTTGCTACACAGCCATTTTCCTCAGCATCCTTAAAGGTCTCTTTTTCTACTAACCCTTCCTCTCACTTCATGCATCCCAGGTAACCTCCATCTTGGGCAGGACTCTGGTGAACCATCTCTGCCTCATTGCTCCACTGTTTTCTAGAAAACACTTAAGGTCAAAATTGAGCCCTGTTTTCTCCAGGAGAACTTCTTCCCAACTCCAGCCCACACTGATCTCTTTTACCTCCTTATTCACTTAACATCTACCCATGCAATTTCGCTCCTGAAAGAACTCTGTATGTGATGGCTTTATGCACAAGACGTGCCTTCACCATTGGTTTTATTCTTTTCTCTTGCCTTTCTAGCAAAATAGCAGGTCCTCATGGATAGGGAATGTATCTTTCTTATAATTTCATATGCCATAGTACCTTGTTTTGCAGATACATATTAACCGACTAGCTAAAAAGGAAAAGTCTACAGTTACACTTAGGTTTCACAGTGCAAGGGGTGCATCTAACCTTACTGCTAGAGAATAGAAAAGGTTAACTAAGTCTTTGGGAGCTGCCATTTCAGGATATCACATCTTTAACAATTATATTCTGTATAATAAGGACCCAATAGCCTGAAATACCAAAATGCCAATTTCCTAGTTAATTGTGAGGATAGATACATTTTTTCTCCTTTGCAAAATTTGTTGCTGTTTCACATATGACTTTAACTGTAATGGAAATGAGGCTGGACAAATCAATTTTTAGCCCTTAGCAAGTTAAGTTTGTCAATATAGAATGTAAATAGCAATAGAGATTGGTAGTTAACACTACAGTTTTAATCCAATATAATACCTCTCCTTCCTCTTTCCCAATTAACTCCAAAATCTCCTGTAATTAACATGATTTATGCCACTAGAGTAAAGGCCATTTCTAGACCGTGTACTCTAAGTCCTCATTATGCAAAATGATTTAAAATTTCAACTTACATTTTGCAAAAAACAAAATATACAAATGGGGCCGGTGTATCAAATGGGAGCTTTAAATTCTTCCCTCCCAGAATTTTCATGCTATAGATTTTAAATGATGGCAATACATTCCAATAAGCATCCTCACCTTAAACTTAAGCATATTTCTCAGAAATGAAGACACATTACATTCGTGAAAGAGTGAAAACGTAACTGAGTTGTACTCATCTGAAGGTCAGTCTTCCACCAGAAAACACAGCTATGTAGAAAAAAGAGACATAGCTGAGCAATCCAAAGTCGTTTACAAAAAGAAAGAGAGATTTAGAGAGAGGGAGGGAGGAAAGGGGGGGGGAAGGGAAGGAAGGAAGGAAGGAGAGAGCCAGGGAAGAGGGAAAAGGAAGTAAAGACAGAGCCACTCTGGGTTGTTGAAATGACTGTGATAAAGTACAAATGCTGAAAATCATGGTTTAGCAGATGGGTCTTCGGTTCGCCCTGAGCCTATTGACATATATTGCATATGGTTGTTACATTCTTGGTTCTCTAACTTGCCAGCCTCTGCCAATTAAAATCAGCACTTTGTTAAGGCAGAGAGCTGCAGGAGGCTAGCTACCTTTAAAGCCACAACCGGAAACTGGAGAAAAGACAGAAAAACACATCATGACACAGAAAGTGGTATTTGCTATGGCAGTTGTGAATCATCAAGAAAAGACAAGTTTAGTTCTGAATTTTTGTTTCAGAAAGCACAGAAATTGATAATATGTTTTTGCAAGGCTTTCAACAAATGTTTCAAAAATCTGTCATGCTCTAAAAGGAAAAGCTGTGAAAATCTGAAATATCCATGAATGTTTAGAGCTACCTTTATTCTATGGGTCAGTTTCCAGTTCAGGTACTCTGTCCTAGGTTTCTCATAAACTGAAAAAGTGTCCCCCAAATAGACTTCCTATTAGACCTAAAGATTTTTACTTGGAAGATAGAATGACCCTGATTATTAAGAATAGCTTATTACTCAAGGGGAGGGGGAGGGGCAGCAAGAGGTACAATATAAGGCAAACTAAGGTCACCAAGTAGGATGTCAGTCAATGTGGGTGACATGTGGACCTCAGAAGCAGTTGGGTTGAGCTGAGAAAAACAGAGGAAGAAACAGATCCTCACTCCAACTTACCCCAAGAATGTTCTATCTAAATTGAACTAGGTTGTTTTAGGAATCCCTAATCTAAATTATCCTAATCTCTAAAATAATAGAACCCTGTTCTCCATCCATCCATGACCCATCAGTTGTAGCCATGTAATAGGTAAAAAAGAAGGAAACAGTTGCTACAGGCTGAGGAGACAGCACTTTTAAAGACACAAAGCCATTTGAGTACTTGGTATGGTTATAGCTAAATTGGGGAGCACAAGCGGAGCAGGTGAGAGCTACAGATGTGTGTCACGGGGCAGCTGTGAGGGTTGCTAATTAGGTGGGCTCTGTTGGGTTTGGCACCAAATGACAAAAGCCAAAGGATGAGCAAGTGGACTTTGAGGCCTCAAGCTTGGCTACCTGGGATAAAAGAGGTGCTATTAGTAGACACAGGAAGGTAAGAAGATGAGGTGGCAATGCTGAGGGCAGTCTACACAGGAGATTCTGGTAGGTGTATCCAGGAGAGCCCTCCAGAAAGCAGTTTGAAAAATCAGTGTCAAGCTCTTGAGAAAGGCCTAGAACTTGGTATCATTACCTAGATGTGATCATCTGAGTTGCAGAGCAGGACTGCTTCAAGCGTGGTCAACAGACCAACAGCATCATTTGGAAGAATATAAGAAATGCACTTTCCTTTTCACTATTTTTCTTAAATTGAGGTATAGTTAATTTACAATGTTGTGTTAGTTTCAGGTGTACAGCAAAGTGATTCATTTATATATATATATACATATATATATATATATCCTTTTTCAGATTATTTTCCATTGTAGGTTATTTTATAAGGTATTGAGTACAGTTACCTGTACTACACAGTAGGTCCTAGTTGTTTACCTATTTTACATACGGTAGTGTATATATGTTAAACCCCAAACTCCTAACTTACCTCTCCCTCACCAAGAAATACACTTTCTTGAGCTCTACCTCAGACCTATTGAGTCAGAATTTCTGTATTTTAGCAAACTCTCCAGATGATTTTATGTCCACTAAAGTTTGAAAAGTACTGGGCAAGAGAGTGGATGAGATCATGGAATGAGAAGGTATATACTGAAAGGAAAGAAAGTTTTCACATTGGAGAATTCCTTTAGGGGCTGAAAAGCAGAAAAAAACAAACAAACAAAAGACCCCTCCCGTCAGAACCAAGATGGCGGAATAGAAGGACATGCTCTCACTCCCTCCTGCGAGAACACCAGAATCACAACTAGCTGCTGGACAATCATCGACAGGAAGACACTGGAACTCACCAAAAAAGATACCCCACATCCAAAGACAAAGGAGAAGCCACAATGAGACAGTAGGAGGGGCGCAATCACAGTAAAATCAAATCCCATAACTGGTGGGTGGGTGACTCACAGACTGGCGAACACTTATACCACAGAAGTCCACCCACTGGAGTGAAGGTTCTGAGCACCACGTCAGGCTTCCCAACCTGGGGGTCCGGCAACGGGAGGAGGAATTCCTAGAGAATCAGACTTTGAGGCCTAGTGGAAATTGATTGCAGGCCTTCGACAGGACTGGGGGAAACAGAGACTCCACTCTTGCAGGGCACACACAAAGTAGTGTGCGCATCGGGACCCAGGGGAAGGAGCAGTGACCCCAGGGGAGACTGAACCAGACCTACCTGCTAGTGTTGGAGGGTCTCCTGCAGAGGCAGGGGGTGGCTCTGTTTCACCATGGGGACAAGGACACTGGCAGCAGAAGTTCTGGGAAGTACTCCTTGGCATGAGACCTCCCAGAGTCTGTCATTAGCCCCACCAAAGAGCCCAGGTAGGCTCCAGTGGTGGGTTGCCTCAGGCCAAACAACCAACAGGGAGGGAACCCAGCCCCACCCATCAACAGTGAAGTGGATTAAAGTTTTACTGAGCTCTACCCACCAGAGCAACAGTCAGCTCTACCCACCACCAGTCCCTCCCATCAAGCCTCTTAGATAGCTTCATCCACCAGAGGGCAGACAGCAGAAGCAAGAAGAACTACAATCCTGCAACCTGTGGAACAAAAACCACATTCACAGAAAGATAGACAACATGAAAAGGCAGAGGGCTATATATCAGATGAAGGAACAAGATAAAACCCCAGAAAAACAACTAAGTGAAGTGGACAGAGGCAACCTTCCAGAAAAAGAATTCAGAATAATGATAGTGAAGATGATACAGGACCTCGGAAAAAGAATGGAGGCAAAGATCGAGAAGATGCAAGAAATGTTTAACAAACACCTAGAAGAATTAAAGAACAAACAAACAGAGATGAACAATACAATAACTTAAATGAAAACTACACTAGAAGGAATCAACAGCAGAATAACTGAGGCAGAAGAACGGATAAGTGACCTGGAAGACAGAATGGTGGAATTCACTGCTGCGGAACAGACTAAAGAAAAAAGAATGAAAAGAAATGAAGACAGCCTAAGAGACCTCTGGGACAACATTAAACACAACAGCATTCACATTATAGGGGTCCCAGAAGGAGAAGAGAGAGAGAAAGGACCAGAGAAAATATTTGAAGAGATTATATTTGAAAACTTCCCTAACATGGGAAAGGAAATAACCACCCAAGTCCAGGAAGTGCAGAGAGTCCCATACAGGATAAACCCAACAAGAAACACGCTGAGACACATAGTAATCAAATTGGCAAAAATTAAAGACAAAGAAAAATTATTGAAAGCAGCAAGGGAAAAATGACAAATAACATACAAGGGAACTCCCATAAGGTTAACAGCTGATTTCTCAGCAGAAACTCTACAAGACAGAAGGGAGTGGCATGGTATACTTAAAGTGATGAAAGGGAAGAACCTAAAACCAAGATTACTCTACCCAGCAAGGATCTCATTCAGATTCAATGGAGAAATCAAAATCTTTACAGACAAGCAAAAGCTAAGAGAATTCAGCACCACCAAACCAGCTCTACAACAAATGCTAAAGGAACTTCTCTAAGTGGGAAACACAAGAGAAGAAAAGGACCCACAAAAACAAACCCAAAACAATTAAGAAAATGGTCATAGGAACATACATATCGATAATTACCTTAAATGTGAATGGATTAAATGCTCCAACCAAAAGACACAGGCTTGCTGAATGGATACAAAAACAAGACCCATACATATGCTGTGTACAAGAGACCCACTTCAGACCTAGGGACACATACAGACTGAAAGTGAGGGGATGGAAAAAGATATTCCATGCAAATGGAAATCAAAAGAAAACTGGAGTAGCTATACTCATATCAGATAAAATAGACTTTAAAATAAAGAATGTTACAAGAGACAAGGAAGGACACTACATAATGATCAAGGGATCAATCCAAGAAGAAGATATAACAATTATAAATATATATGCACTCAACATAGGAGCACCTCAATACATAAGGCAACTGCTAACAGCTATAAAAGAGGAAACCGACAGTAACACAATCATAGTAGGGGACTTTAACACCTCACTTACACCAATGGACAGATCATCCAAACAGAAAATTAATAAGGAAACAGAAGCTTTAAATGACACAATAGAGCAGAGAGATTTAATTGATATTTATAGGACAGTCCATCCAAAAACAGCAGATTACACTTTCTTCTCAAGTGCTCACAGAACATTCTCCAGGATAGATCACATCCTGGGTCACAAATCAAGCCTCAGTATATTTAAGAAAATTGAAATCATATCAAGCATCTTTTCTGACCACAACGCTATGAGATTAGAAATTAATTACAGGGAAAAAAACCTAAAAAACACAAACAAATGGAGGCTAAACAATACGTTACTAAATAACCAAGAGATCACTGAAGAAATCAAAGAGGAAACCAAAAAATACCTAAAGACAAATGACAATGAATACAGGACGATCCAAAACCTATCGGATGCAGCAAAAGCGGTTCTAAGAGGGAAGTTTATAGCTATACAAGCCTACCTCAAGAAACAAGAAAAATCTCAAATAAACAATCTAACCTTACACCTAAAGGAACTAGAGATGGAAGAACAAACAAAACCCAAAGTTAGCAGAAGGAAAGAAATCATCAGAGCAGAAATAAATGAAATAGAAACAAAGAAAACAATAGCAAAGATCAATAAAACTAAAAGCTGGTTCTTTGAGAAGATAAACAAAATTGATAAACCATTAGCCAGACTCATCAAGAAAAAGAGGGAGAGGACTCAAATCAATAAAATTAGAAATGAAAAAGGAGAAGTTACAACAGACACCGCAGAAATACAATGCATCCTAACAGACAACTACAAGCAACTCTATGCCAATAAAATTGACAACCTGGAAGAAATGGACAAATTCTTAAAAAGGTATAATCTTTCAAGACTGAACCAGGAAGAAGCAGAAAATATGAACAGACCAATCACAAGTAATGAAGTTGAAACTGTGATTAAAAATCTTCCAACAAACAAAAGTCCAGGACCAGATGGCTTCACGGGTGAATTATACCAAACACTTAGAGAAGAGCTAACACCCATCCTTCTCAAACTCTTCCAAAAAATTGCAGAGGAAGGAACACTCCCAAACTCATTCTATGAGGCCACCATCACCCTGATACCAAAACCAGACAAAGATACTACAAAAAAAGAAAATTACAGACCAATGTCACTGATGAATATAGATGCAAAAATCCTCAACAAAATCCTAGCAAACAGAATCCAACAACACATTAAAAGGATCATACACCGTGATCAAGTGGGATTAATCCCAGGGATGCAAGGATTCCTCAATATACGCAAATCAATCAATGTGATACACCATATTAACAAATTGAAGAATAAAAACCATATGATCATCTCAACAGATGCAGAAAAAGCTTTTGACAAAATTCAACACCCATTTTTGATAAAAATTCTCCAGAAAGTGGGCATAGAGGGAACCTATCTCAACATGATAAAGGCCATATACGACAAATCCACGGCAAACATCATTCTCAATGGTGAAAAACTGAAAGCATTTCCTCTACGATCATGAACGAGACAAGGATGTCCACTCTCACCACTATTATTCAACATAGTTTTGGAAGTCCTAGCCACGGCAATCAGAGAAGAAAAAGAAATAAAAGGAATACAAATTGGAAAAGAAGAAGTAAAACCGTCACTGTTTGCAGATGACACACTACTATACATAGAGAATCCTAAAAATGCCACCAGAAAACTACTAGAGCTAATCAATGAATTTGGTAAAGTTGCAGGATACAAAATTAATGCGCAGAAATCTCTTGCATTCCTATACACTGATGATGAAAAATCTGAAAGAGAAATTAAGGAAACACTCCATTTACCATTGCAACAAAAAGAATAAAATACCTAGGAATAAACCTACCTAGGGAGACAAAAGACCTGTATGCAGAAAACTATAAGACACTGATGAAAGAAATTAAAGATGACATAAACAGATGGAGAGATATACCATGTTCTTGGATTGGAAGAATCAATATTGTGAAAATGACTATACTACCCAAAGCAATCTACAGATTCAATGCAATCCTTATCAAATTAACAATGGCATTTTTTACGGAACTAGAACAAAAAATCTTAAAATTTGTATGGAGACACAAAAGACCCCGAATAGCCAAAGCAGTCTTGAGGGAGAAATACGGAGCTGAAGGAATCAGACTCGCTGACTTCAGACTATACTACCAAGCTACGGTAATCAAGACAATATGGTACTGGCACAAAAACAGAAACATAGATCAATGAAACAAGATAGAAAGCCTAGAGATAAACTCACGCACCTATGGTCAACTAATCTATGACAAAGGAGGCAAAGATATACAATGGAGAAAAGACAGTCTCTTCAATAAGTGGTGCTGGGAAAACTGGACAGCTACATGTAAAAGAATGAAATTAGAATACTCCCTAGCACCATACACAAAAATAAACTCAAAATGGATTCGAGACCTAAATGTAAGACCAGACACTATAAAACTCTTAGAGGAAAACATAGGAAGAACACTCTTTGACATAAATCACAGCAAGATCTTTTTTGACCCACCTCCTAGAGTAATGGAAATAAAAACAAAAATAAACAAATGGGATCTAATGAAACTTCAAAGCCTTTGCACAGCAAAGGAAACCATAAACAAGACGAAAAGACAACCCTCAGAATGGGAGAAAATATTTGCAAATGAATCAACGGACAAAGGATTAACCTCCAAAATATATAAACAGCTCATGCAGCTCAATATTAAAGAAACAAACAACCCAATCCAAAAAGGGGCAGAAGACCTAAATATACATCTCTCCAAAGAAGACATACGATGGCCAAGAAGCACATGAAAAGCTGCTCAACATCATTAATTATTAGAGAACTGCAAATCAAAACTACAATGAGGTATCACCTCACACCTGTTAGAATGGGCATCATCAGAAAATCTACAAGCAACAAATGCTGGAGAGCATGTGGAGAAAGGAACCCTCTTGCACTGTTGGTGGGAATGTAAATTGATAGAGCCACTATGGAGAACAGTATGGAGGTTCCTTAAAAAACTAAAAATAGCATTACCATGTGATCCAGCAATCCCACTACTGGGCATATACCCAGAGAAAACCATAATTCAAAAAGACACATGCACCCCAATGTTCATTGCAGCACTATTTACGATAGCCAGGTCATGGAAGCAACCTAAATGCCCATCGACAGACGAATGGATAAAGAAGATGTGGTACATATATACAATGGAATATTACTCAGCCATAAAAAGGAACGAAATTGAGTCATTTGTTGAGACGTGGATGGACCTAGAGCCTGTCATACAGAGTGAAGTAAGTCAGAAAGAGAAAAACATATATCGTATATTAACACATGTGTGTGGAACCTAGAAAAATGGTACAGATGAACTGGTTTGCAGGGCAGAAGTTGAGACATAGATGTAGAGAACAAACATATGGACACCAAGGGGTGAAAACCGTGGTGGGGTGGGGATGGTGGTGTGCTGAATTGGGCAATTGGGATTGACATGTATACACTGATGTGTATGAAATTGATGACTAAGAAGAACCTGCAGTATAAAAAAACAAACAACAAAAAACCAACTAATACTAAACTTTCTTTGTGTTATTTGTATGGAAATATGTTAACATAAATGTTTCAGACATTACATGAAATTTCTAAAAATCTTATACGTTTTGGTAAAATGTTATAAGTCATAATTCTAGTTATTACTTTAAAATGTATATCTCAGAAATAACTGAATTTTCTTGTCAATTGCATTATTATGAATTTTCATCAAATCTTTAACCATGGTCATTTTTACATCTTTTGTCATTTACAGACAGTTCTGGGTGTACTCTGATGCTTTTGCAAAAGGGTTCCTATAAAAGGGTTTCATCTTCAAGGAATTCATGGAAAAGGCTCTGACAAGTACAGGTTTCTGGTAACTGACTATACTGCTGAACTGAATGAATAAGCATTTTCAGAACTCTAATGGAAAACTGATGAATTCATAAAAGTGCTAACAAAAGATCATGATGAAATAAAAAATTAATTACATGGGACTGAGTGAACTGATGAGGATGATTATAATTTTTGTGACTTTCTGTTTGAATAAAAAAAGAAAAAGACCTTTCCCTCACCCAAAATAAAAATACCACAGAAAGACTCTCAAAGGAACATGAGAAAAATTATGGTGCATTTCAATGTGAAAATCAAGAAAAGATAAAATGACTTGTGCACTTATTTTAGGCCCCCTGATAAACTGTTAAACTCTTTGAGTGATGGGACAAGTTAAGGATAAGGTAAGAGTTAAAGTCAGTAGCTCCAAGAATGATCTCTTATTTATTGTTGACAAATCAAGACTGTCCTATACAAAACAGGGCTGTGGTCACCTTTGGATAAAACACACATGCTGACGGCAGCACTATGAATGGTGATATTCTAGCAGAGTAGATCTTTCAGCTGCATTTGGCTTTTATGCCAAGAACATGTGTCTTTAATCCCACGCTCAAATAGACAAATCATTCATCTAAGAAACTGTAACACAGTAAACACAAGAAATTTGCAGTGGGTCCCAGAAGGAAGAAACAAAAGAGCTCACTGATCCTGCTCACCTGTAATTTGTCAATTATATGATTTCTCACACTAATATTGAATTAGAGTATTTTAATAACTTTCCTTGAGCAAATGAATTTCTCTCCAATGTAGACTCATAACAGGCACAGAACAAGTTCTCTGTGGTCCCTGATGCTGAGAGAAAATTACTTCCAGCCGTTATAGCTCAGTAATGACAGCATTTAGTGTCTATGCCATCATCCAAGCAATCACAAATCATCCAGAAAGTACCTATTTTCACAGAGCACTGAGCTAGACTCAGCTCATAATTCTGGAGTGAAGGTGTCTGGCTTTCACACAAGTCTGTGGCTGGTATCCTTGAGGCCAACTATTTGCTTCCCTAAACTGATGTGGGTACAGGACATGTCATTAGGGTGGGCAGCCAAGCCCAGTTTAGTTTTACTCCACCACAGAAATTTTTAATTTCCATTCAAGGGCTGAAGAGGTCTTTGTTCAGTGAACAAGTCCTTCCTAGCAGCCCCTGTGCTCACTGGCTTAATATCATAGTTAGACTCATTGTGGTTGGTAAAATCCTCATTTAAGTAGATAGCATGCTGATGTTAATACCTAAGGACATAAAGGATTAGCATATGTTTTTTAAATGTATACAAAAAAAGATATACTGATAGACAAATTCAAATCCAACACTCATGGTGTGACCTTGGCTAAGTCACTTATCTAGAGAAGCCTCAGTTTCTTGATCTGAAAAATGGGAAGAAAAATTCCATCTCCCAACAGGAGTGTTTTATGGATTAAATGAGATGATGTATACACAATGTTTAGTATTCAAATAAAGGATAGACTCTTGTATTATCTAGCACAGAGTCCATACGTTACTATGCAGATGGCATAGTGGAAAATATGGCTCTGCATTCAAATTCTGCCTCTATCACTTATGAGCCAGGATTTCTTAAGTTACTTGACTCTCTGGTTCCTATCTTTTTCACTGGCAAAATGAAGGGGATGAGTTATAATATTTTAAAATTCCTTTTATCTCACAAATTTTATATACCCAGCCACCTTTACCAATTGCCCTGGGACATTCCTGGGTTTGAAATTAATAATAAAATGAGCTTTAATGTGTAAACTATATAAAAAAGATTTTATAGATGTGCCTCCATTTTTCTGAATTTCCAAAGTAAGCTATTTGAGTGAAATAATACATCCAAACAGAAAAATGACAAATTAAAATTTTCACAAAATGTAACCTGTGTAATCACGGTCCAAATCAAGGACTAGAACTTGACCTGTGCCCCAGAGCCTCAGACCATTATATTCTGTTAAAGAATATCTGTTAACTACATACAAGGAACTGTTAACATAGAGGCTAGGCTTCTAATTCAAACAATAACAATGACAACAACCATCAAAATTAAGAAAAGAGCCAGTTGGATATAAGGTATTCTGGATGGGAATAATTAAAAGATGAATCAAGATAAATCATCTCAACATTAAAATCTAACACTAATTTCTAGGATCCTAATTATGTCCATACTAATTTCGTCCCCGGAAAAAAATACAAACGGAATATGCTATTCAGAAGAAGCCCAATTTCTTTAAATGACCATTTCCAGAGCTGGCTTCCCAAGGTCTCTCCCCTGAGCCTTCCAGTGCTCTGGCCAACTGCTTGCATTTTTACAGTTTGCTTCTCAGATTTGCAGTGCTTTTCCCTGGCTGTTGGTGGAAAGATTTTCAATACAGGAAGACTTGCGTGCATTTGGAAATGGCCGTCAGCACGCTGAAACAAAGAGCTTCCCTCTGGCTGCATCATTATCTTTTCAACATACCTATCTGCTGAGTTCCAGAGAATAGTCCTCTATGTGTGCACATTTTTCCTACTAACATATACTAGCTTTAAACATCAGTAGGCTCCAATGAAGTCACAGTAATATTCCCCCAAGCTTGACATCTAAAGCCAGGTATAAGAGAAATTATTTCATAGGAAATGCAAACTCCCCTGCTTTTCACTTTTGCTTTAGCTTAAAACAATTAAAAGGAAAAAAAGAGAGAAACTTTTAGATGCTGCTGACAATTTGAAAAAGATTATGGGTTCTCTGAGAACGCTATTTCTTTGAATTTCGGACAGGAAAGGTAAAGTATCTTTGATTTTATCTTGCTCAATCACATTGGTCCTGCTGCCAGAGCTATAATAACTCAGGGAACCCAGAATAGAGGAAGAGAGGAAGGAAGAGGAGAAAGGGGCTTAAGAGGAGGAGAAAAGCAAATGGGGATGTTTGCAGGGGCCAGAGCAGGAGCTGCAGGGCGTCATGGGCCCCGAGAGTGCTCTGGCGCGATCATTTGAAATATTATCCAAAATATTTTCATTCCCAGTGATTCTCACCACCCGCTCCGGCCAACTTCCCTCCCACTGATGCTGAGGCCCTCATTGCTTGGGGTGGAGCCGAGTCCAGGGAAGAATAAAAGGACTCAGTCCTCAGGTTTTAATCCCAAAGTTGCCTCTGGAAGCCCATTTTAGGGAGGGAAAAGACTAGTTAAAAACAAAGCTTTCATTTGCAAAACCAGAAAAAAAAAAAAGCTTGCAGGGCTCAAAGGAGAAAAAGGAGTATTTTTACTTTTGTTTGTTTTGCTGATGGAAAGCCAGAGAGTAGGGAAGATTCAGAATCGGGTGTGACTTGGGGCATTTCCTGAACCACAAGGACTGAAATGAGCCTTCCTGGGCTGGGGCTGGTGGGGGGATCCGGAGGCAGCCTGTCAGCAGAGGAGAGGTGCCTGGGTTCCCATTTGCAAGTTTGGGAGGAGGATCTCCTAGGAGACCCCACAGTTTGTATGACAGCCTCAGGGGTGGCAGGCAAGCCCTGTTCAGGCAAAAAGGTCGAGAGTTCCCACCTCAACCTACCTCCTCTCCCCCACACATGCTACAGGGAGATCTAGAAAGCTCTCAGAGGATGGACTAGGACCCCGACCCCCAACCAAGCAAGGAAGGCAGACGTTCCCCTGAAAGCAGTGCCCAGGACAGACATGAGCAGTAGACCCCAGAGCACATCCAACGGCCAGGGCTGATGGGGACGGAGGTGGGGGCCGCCACCAACCTCCCCCCGCAGGAGAAGGAAGTGGGGACTCAAAGATAAGCATGTGCTAGATCCCTTCCTCTCATTCCAGATGTGCAGCCTCTTGACTGAGCCGTCCTCCTCGGAAACGAAGAGAAGGAACCCGGAAGAGGCAGAGAACCGCCTTGCTTAAAAAAGGAGCGCTCGGGAGTCTGAATCCCCTGCGTATTTGCCTCACAGAGGTTACATTTTAAACCAGAGGGACTGAGCTGTCTTAAATGGGGGTGGGGGTGGGGCACTGGTGAGCAAGCTGAGTTCAATTACAGATAAAATAAAAAGTTGTGCTTCTGCATATCTGCCCCCTAATGCGTCCACCTCACAGCAGCTTCCAGAGCCTCTGTGGTTCCAGGGGAAACTGCTGCTTCTTCATATCCCTGCCTTCCCGGTACAGGCACCCCTGGGAGGCAAGAAGGCTCCGTGTTGGTAACTAAGCAGCGGGTGGTCTAATCAGCCCTCCAGCAAGGGTTCGGGGGACAGTCCTGACATAAACAGGAGAGCACCCTTGCACCCTTGCAGCCTGGAAACCAGCTGTCCTGTCACCCACCATCCTCTTTCTAACGGCTGAAGATGTTCAGGAAGACCCCCTCCTCACTCACCTGCACCCCAGTATCCTGTAGTGTCACGCTGAATTCTGCTCTCCATTTCACCTCTGGAGGCTGAATGGGGAAAAAATGATGCCTCCCTCACCATGGCTGGTCCACCCTTGCACCTTCTCCCAGAAGATCTCTGGCTCAGAGAAATAACCTAGGAGAACTTTTGCTCTGAAGCCATCTATGTGGTCTGTGGAGAAGCTCCCAGTCAAGTGTTCCTTTGCTGGCTTTTCAAAGAGTTCTTCCCAAAGTGTGGCCAAGACCAGCAGCATCACTTGGAATCTGGTTAGGATGCAAATTCTTGAGACCCCACCCAAACCTATTGACTAGAGAACTCTGGGGTAGGAATCTGTTTGAACAACTGCCCACTCCTACCCCCAGCCTATGCAAGTTAAGTTTGAATGCACTGTCTTTATAGACCTAAGCGGTCTCTCTGTGTTGAACTTCACTGAAGAGTGATGGTTATCTTCCTGATATAAACCTGAAGGTCCTCTGGTGCCCGAGCCTCCAGCAGCATCTCAGCAGGCCAACATCAGCCCTCCAGCAAGAATCTCAGTTCATCCAACAGATACTGAAGATCTACCATGCTTGGAACTCTAAATTCTCTCTCTGTGGCCCCAGACCTCATTGCTATGGCTTTATGATGTGAAGACATAGAGGAGGCAAAATCTGTGGGCCATTTCAGTGGAGTCCACTTGCCTAAACATTTATTCCAGATAAGAGGTAGCCTACCAGGGCTTGGGAACATTGTCTAGCTGCCCCAGCCTTATTGTAAATAATACTTCTGTCCACAAGGTAATCTTACCCTCAAGCTCCTCTTGCTTCTTGGTCCAGCTGTGGTCCAGACCATTTGTTAGAATCACCTGGGAATGTACTACAAAAGCACTAGTGTGCCACAAAGATCCTTATTTAACTGGTCTGGGGTGAGTCCTGGGCTCAGTATTATTTTTAATTCACCCAGTGATTCTAATATGTAGCTTGAGCTGCAACCTAGGCCATGGCTAAGCCAACAGACCCAGAAATGTCAGGTCTCCCTGTTTGAGAATTTGCAGGTGGCTTAAATGTATAAAGAAGGAGGAGAGGTAGATGGATGTGCAAGGTACATTACAAATATTAGCTCATTTGACTTTACGAATAACACTGAGAATGTGCTGTCAGTAAACTCTTCAGCAATGATGGAAACTAAGAAAGTGTGGAGCCAGGATTTAAAGGTCTTCGTTGAAAACCTGTGTCTTATTTGCTAACTGCAGAAACTAAGTGATACAAAATGAAAAAAGCTATAAAAATATGCAGTGGAACATCAGTGACCTAAACCAAGATTTAACACCTGGGACATCACAGTACACAGGACTCCAAGTTGGTTCACATTGGGACATCACAGTACACAGGACTCCAAGGTGGTTCACATTGGGACATCACAGTACACAGGACCCCAAGTTGGTTCACATTGTAATCAAATATACACAAAATGCTAGACTAAAGAGGGTTCCCTTGGGCTCTTCTTACAACCTTTGCAAGATCTGCATTTTCTCTCCAACCCTCCTTCTCAGGTGTAGCTCTGGGTGGGGGGGGGGGGGTGCCCTAACCAGAGATGGATGTGTAGACTATCAGCTCGCAGTACCACTGTGTAGAAAACTTGCTGTGAAAAGAAAACTGAGCAGTAAGATAGAGTACTTCTCTATGCAACCAAATGATATGACTCTCATGTCACCTTCTTGAAGCCTGGGTGTCTCCCTGGGACAATGAGAAGGCAGTATCATTCTCACAGAGAAAATACGCTCCCCCTCAAACCTGCCTGGGGTCCCACACCAACTTCTCCACTTACTATGCGACTTTGGACAGGGCACTTAACCTCCCCACGCCTCAGAAAACCCACCTGTAAAATGGAAGAAAGCACCTTGAGATGCCACCCTCCCTTCCTGGCTGTTGTCAGGATTGTGATGATGTACACAAAGCATGGAACACAACGTTGATGGTGGAATTTATTATTATTTCATGACTTAGAATGGTCTTCTGCCCTCTTCCTCCTTCACTAACATTGAAACCTACACCCATCAACATGGACACTTCCCTACAACCTCTCTTCCATGCAGAGCTACAGGCCACATGCTCCCCACTAGCACACTGTGAAACAGCTTACTGAAACAGCCCCATAAACTGAACCGAGTTGTCACATGGCTGCCTTGGTCACTTTGACCAGGAGCTCCCTGAGGACAAGGCCTGTCTTGTTACCCATTAAATCCCCAGCATCTAGCCCAATGTCTGCTCACAATAGGTTCTCAATGAATATTTGTAGAATAAATAAACAAAATATAAATATTCAGGGCTGGCCCTTCCAGAAATGGCTGGTGGTTTCCTCAAACTCCAAAAATCTCCCTGTTGGGACTCTGGGTGGAACACAGGGATCACCACTCATCATTTTCTCTGTAGCTCCTTATCCATCCCAGACCCATCAATTTGGACCCCCAGATGGATGTTTCCTATGCATAACTAAGGTAAGACAAAGTCTCAGGCTCCCATAACCCCCCAAACTCTCCTGCAAAGGCTTTAGGACAAGGTGTTTCCCACCCACCTGGTGCAATGGAAGAACATCTGGACGGCATTCTCTGCTGTTCAAATCAATTTATGCCCCATGAATCACATGTTGAATACACATAACCTCACTCTCTGAGAAACATTCCTTTGGGTTTCCTTAAAATGATCTATTATTGATAACCATACATATGCCACATGCCTCATTTCATCTCCATACTACCCCATCAAGATAAGTACTTTACATGATTTAGAGATGGTACAAATGCCCGTGGGAGCCTTCCCAATTTTCCTTGTCTTATTCCTCAAAAAGGAGGCTAAAATATCCTTATTTTATTCTAAATAATAAATATTTATATCCTTTCCGAACCCTTTCTTGAAACTAAGACATGGGACAATGTCAGGACTTTGGCCAATAGGACCTGAGGGAAAGTCTGCTGGGAGAGGGGTAAGAAATAATGAAAACTTTTTCACCTCAATAAAAAGAGATGTAAGGAAGAAACACTATTCTTCTTCAGCTGGATATGGTCATGGCTACGTGTGATGCCTGGAACAGTAGCAGCCATCTTGCAACCCTGAGGAGAGAGAGCTAAAGGACCAATTCAATATGGTGAAGGTAGGAAGCAGAAAGAGGGATCCTTGATGACACCATTGAGCACTGTCCCAATCCTTGAACCCCCAATTGCTATGCTTGTTGCTATGTGATATAATAAATATTCTCATAGTTTAAACTACTTTTAGGTGGGTGTTATGTTACATGTCTGAAATGTCCTACCTGACACAACAGGAAAGAAGACAGGAGAAGCTAATTACCAAAAAGATCACACTGCAATTAGCAAAAGAAAGGAACTAGCATTATAGTAGAGGAATGGAAGTAACATTATTAACCCATCATGAGCAACACACTCTATCAAGAGCAATATATGAAATACACCACTTAATCCTCATCAAAACCCGAAGAGGATATTATGGATAGTCTATTTCATAAAAGAAAACTCAAGAGAGGTTAAGTAATTTACCCAAGGTCAAGTAGGAAGTGGCAATTTTGGAATTTCAACCCAAGCTGGTATGACTTCAGTGACAGGAGGGATCTGCTATGCCATATGCATGAAGAATTAGTATCCCCTAGCTCATCCTTTTGTATGGCTGTGTTCCTCAGATCTTTTGCTATGAAATGATTTTGATAGGGAGAATATAAAGCATAACGGGATGCAATGGTGCTCTCAGGAAGATATGGGGGGTGTGGGGTAAAGGGACAATAGTAGACCACTGAAAGCTACCTGGGAAGACTTCAAATTGTACACAGAGCAGACCCAGACAAACTCTGCTCTTTGATTGAAAAAAAATACACATATGTATATATACATTATCAATAGTTTTCAGTCTTTATTAAATATAAATTATTTAATATATTTATGGCATAATTAAGGAAAACTTTCACAAATGAATTGGATCTGTTTTCGGCTGGATAACAATCTACTTACTTTTGTTAGACCTTGGAAATTTCAATACACTGTAATTGTAGTTCTAATGACAGAAGATTCATCTCAGCTCACAGTGTATACATTTCATTATTCACCACACATTTATATTCTAGTAAATGAACTTGCTCATTATACACTGTAATCTTTTTGTTGCACGATGTTTACATTTTTTAAGTGATTAAAGCCATGTAATCACTTCATTGTGATGTTGGCAATTGTCATTATATAATATATACAATTTCAAAAAGATGCAATTTAAGGATTTTGATCTTGCAGCATAAATATATGCATGACACGTAGTACAAATAAACTTACTCCAGATGGTTGCTTAAAACAGATAAATCAAATTTCCCAGTAGTCACAAACTAAATTTTCAACCAAATATAGTTTTTTCACTGATTAAAATGGCTAAACATTCAAGTCACTCTAAACATAATAAATGTGACAAAATTGGGTAGGTTGTGATAGAACAGAATTAGATTTTCTGGCTATTTTAAGAGTTCTTTTGGGTCTACTCAAGATGAGGACCCACCCACCTGAAAAGGTCCAGGTTTTAAGTTCAGTTCTGCCATATTTCGAAAGACATACAAGGTCAGCACGTTTGGGTTTCATGGGAAAAGAAGTGGATGCAGTGAATTTAATCCACCAGGATGAAGGTGGCAATACCTTGTCCTTCCAGAGCACCTTCAAGCTGTATTTACAAGCTTTTCAAACTAAGGCAACAACAGAACACTACAGAAAATGCTAGCTAGAAAAAAACATATTGGCGCAGTAAAACAAATTACCCTCAAAGCCAGAGAACTGCAGGTTGATGGACTCCCCCGCTGAGCCATTAGCCCTGCCTTGCATTGTTACAATATTGCCCCAGTGCATTAACAAACTGCCTAGCTCTTTCTGGTCTGTTGCTAGCGACCTTCCTGCTTTCAGCAGCTAGTAAAATTAAACCTCTTCCAAATAATTCTCATATGCACAGACTGTAAAGTGAATGTAAATTAAAGTAATACATTACCCCAAATTTCAACTTGTTTAGACAGCTGCCCGCTAGCCCCACCTTTGCAAATATTCTTCCTTTGCTCTGCATGCAAACACCTAGGTGGGGTTCACAGAAACCCACCTTTTTGTCCCATCACCCATTGCATAACCAACTTATCTGGCCCAACAGCTCAAGCACACTTCTAAGTGCCCTCAATACCCATGCTTACCAACATGGTTCAAGGCTCAACAACCTTTATATTTAAAAGCTTTCTAATCAATGAGAAAGAATGACAAAAATACCAATGGAAAAAAAAAGTCAGTGTTCATGAATAGACCAGAAAGAGAAAGAAGTGAGTACCCAATAAATGTAAGAAAAAAACATATTTCAGTAGTGATCAAATAAATGTAATAAAAACAAATAAGTGTGATTTTTAAGAGGTGTGAGACGAACCAGGGTTTTTTGTTTGTTTGTTTGTTTTTTTAATAATACTGTTCCATCTTAGAAATGATGAAGAAAAATGGATGGACATCTTCAACTATGGCTGCTTATGGTAATGTAAATTGGTATCATAATTGAAAGTAAGAGGCACTCACCAACTGACCCAAGAGCTCCTCTTTCACAACTAAATCCTCCCCTTGGAGTTACCGCCATGAACACCCACCCTTAAGTCACAGCCCCATTAGTGCAAAAGCCCTGGCTAAATTTTATCATCAATCAATTAGTCCAAACCAGAAACACTGGGGACATTAAAAATTCTCAGTTTACCAATAACTTTAGTCAATGCCAAATTATACCATCTGGTACCTAATATATTCGTTAATCCTCATATAGGATTCTAGTACAAGGAGCATATTCAATCAATTTCTCACATCATACATAATAGGTATTGTAATAGCATGAATATTCTGCAAAGGAGGGGTCTATTCCCCCACTGATGCTTGACAAATGTTTGCCCATGACTTCCATTCATGCCTAACAAGGTCACCTTTCATCTCCAGCTCACAGTGAAAGACTATAATCCTCCGGCTTTTTATGCAAAGATAGCTAAAGCAAATTCACAGTGCACCCGTCATTAAGGTAGGATATAAATACTCATTAGATAATCTTCACTAACAATCCCAGAAGTAAATATGATTACTGTATCACATCCAAAACATCTGCAGAGGTCCACCAGTGGCCAACCTAGGCCCAGGTACACTAAGGAAACACCATCATTTGCAAGCCATTATTGTCTCTCACCGGCATCTCTGCCTAGGTGAGTTCTTTATTTATTTATTTATGGCTGTGTTGGGTCTTCGTTTCTGTGCGAGGGCTTTCTCCAGTTGCGGCAAGCGGGGGCCACTCTTCATCGCGGTGCGCGGGCCTCTCACTATCGCGGCCTCCCTTGTTGCGGAGCACAGGCTCCAAACGCGCAGGCTCAGCAACTGTGGCTCATGGGCCTAGCTGCTCCGCGGCATGTGGGATCTTCCCAGACCAGGGGTCGAACCCGTGTGCCCTGCATTGGCAGGCAGACTCTCAACCACTGCACCACCAGGGAAGCCCTAGGTGAGTTCTTTAAACTGAATAGAAGCAAGATGTGTGAGTTGCTTGGTTACAGGAAATCAGACTGCACAGAGTCCCACCTGATGTCTGGCTGGGACTCATCACCACCTTTTAAGAAAACTTGTCATTTTTTAAGAAAAGGGAGCCTCGATTGCTGGGCAGCCATGACTGTTTTCTGCACGGCAGGTCGCTGGCTGAACCGCGTTTTCTGCTAATTAAATTCACTGTGGGAGATTCCTAACATGCGTCTCCATGAGAAATGAATCTGCAAATCTGGATGATGCCCCTAATTGCTTCTGGTAACAAGGTTATGAGACTCAGGCTGTCATAGCGAGAGAAAGCAGAGCTCAGAGAAGTGGGGCTCCTCTCACAGACCATATGGGCCTCTTCAACCTACAGCTGGAAAAGCTAAAATCTGGCTCAGCTGTGACCGGGCACTTCCTGAACAAGGCCTGTCACTTTGCACTTTTCAATTACTTACCTGGAAATGCAGCAAGCAGGCAGTTGTGAAAAGGCACCATGGGAAAGGAGCAGTTGCTGTCTGCCAACCCTGTGCTGGGAGAGAGATCAGCTCTGGCCTGGTCTAAGGCAGGGCTACTGAAAGTGCCGTGCAGATCGGTAGCATCCATGTTACGTGGGAGCTTGTTAGAAATTCAGACTCTCAGCCCTACTGAGTCAGAACAGCTGAGGGTGGAGCCCAGGAATCAAAGCCTTAACACCCTCCCTAAACTACCATTCATGAAGCCCTGGTCTCAGATACACATGACTGTGAATCATTCGAGGAATGTGGCTCTCCTCCTGCCTCTGTCACAAACAGTGCTTGCCCCTGGGGAGCTCGTGTAGCCTCTGTGATCCCAGTTTCCTCGTTGTTCTGATCATCTACGGCAGTGTGACACACCGCTCCAAAACCTAGAGGCTCAAGGCAAGAGTGGTTCTGTGAGTTGGCTGGACTCAGCTGGCAAGCTTTCACGCGGGGTCTCTCATGTGGTTGAAGTCAGGTGGCGGCGGGGTGAGAGTCACCTGAATGATGGACTTGGCTGGGGCTGCTTCACTCACATACCTGGCATCTGAACTGGGATGGCTAATGGCTGGCTGGCATCTCTCCCTCCATATGGCCTCCCCACATGGCTAGCTTGGGCTTCCTCACAGCATGCACCTCACAGTGCTCTGCCCACTGACACGGTGGCAGGCTTCCCCCAGAGTATGCATTCTTAGCAAACCAAGGCAGAAGCTGCCAGGCTTAGCCCTGCAACTGGCCCAGTGTGACATCTGCCACATTCTCTGGGTAAAAAGCAAGTCAGGGGGGCTAGCCCAGACTCAAGGAGAGGGTCTTACATAAAAGTGGGATTATAATTCTATAAGATCTGGAAAGGCGGAGCATCTTTAGAGAAGAGTTGCTACACTCACCTATTAAATGAAGGAGGTGGCCTATATCCCTAAAGGCCATCATGGTTTTCATAGTGCACGATGCTCTGACACAGGCAATACCCATATTTATTAGAGTCCATTATATCCATCTTGAGGAAGCCCATTTCTCCAAAATATCAGTGCCACTCATTTAGCACTAAGCACATACAGTCTTGCAGTATGATTTACCTTATAAATGTAGTTACTCTGACTTCTCAACTCGATTAGAAGATCCTCAAGGCCTTTATGCCTCCTTGAAACTCCATTACCTAGTGCAGTGACCTATCCATCATATTAGCTTTCAATGAAGATGTGATAATGATGATGATGATGATGGTGATGTTGATAGAATCACTGCTGTTAAATGATCCTGTCCGCTTGAATGAGTACAAAGCAACCATTTCCACAGTTGAAAAATAATGCCACATGCCTTTTGTAATTTTTTACAGGTCTTTTTAATTTTCTAGTGCAGAAGGAACAGTGTTCTATGGTTATGAAACCACATCATTTTCCTCCTAGCCATAAAGGAAGGCCACATTTCTTAGCCCCCTTGAACTTCAGTAGGGCCACAAAACTGAGTTCTAGTCTATAATCCTAGTCAGCCACACACACACCCCAAAGGAGGACAGAGAGTAAAGGTCCTGTGGAACTGTCCTGCTCTCTTGCCTATGCCTGCTGCCAGCAACCTTGAAGCTACAAGGTGGTACAGTCACAAGATAGAAACAATTTGGTCCCTAATTCACTGCTTGGAGCACAGCCACCCAACCAAGAATATCCTCACTGCATTAAGCATGAGCAACAATTAAGCTTTTATTGGGTCAAGACATTGGATTCAAGGCGTGTTTGTTATAACAGCTAAACTACACTGACGCATACATCTAGTTCATTCCCAGAATCAACCCCGTGAGACTTTGTCCTACATCAATACTTTAAATTGATGTCAAAATTGAACATTTCTAGCAACAAATACATTCCTATAACACCATTTTCAGTGGGAACCCATTAATTCATTTGTTTAGATAGTTCACATTTTCTTCAATCAAATTCACAATATTGTACATTTAGAGCAATTTTACTACCTTTTACTACAAAAATAAAGCTGACTTCTTCAATCTATGTCTGCAATGTATTTTCCACCACATCTGCAACAAGCTCTCACAAGCAAGCTGTGTATATTTGACTCTCTGGGTTTGTTACTTTTGCTCATTCCATCCCTCGTCTCATTCAGTCATTTGTTCAAAAACTCTTTATGAGCACCTGCTATGGGCCAGACATTACGCATATCCTGGGGATGCCAAGATAAACAGAATGTGGTCAGGGGAGACAATCACAGCAACACAGTGATCTCTACAAGAGGGGGTATACAAAGTGCATCAAGAACCTGAGAGCTGCTTCTCTAACAACAGTGAAAGGACAGAGGCATTTTTACAAAGGTGGTGACATCCATACTGAATTTGAACAGGTGAGCAGCAGTTCACAGGTAGAGAAGGAGAAAAAGGGCAGATCAGACATAGGGAGCATGCAAAGGCCCAAAGGTGGGGACCATGGTGTCTTGCAGCATGATCCCTATGGCTGGTCTAAGGACTGATTAGCACGACCCCAGAGGTGACTGGACAACCAACCCAAGTTCAGGAACGATTTTGAGCCAGGCAGCATTAACCTAATCCAAGAGTGATACATGAGGTTTGTGTTCATGCCTGATTGTTTTACAATCTACATAGTTTAACCCCAAGATTTATGTGGGGCACCTGGCCCAGGCGAGATGATTGCTGACATATTTCCATCTAAACTTAGAGGAAGAAATTGCTCAGTCTTCTGTAAGTAAGGGTGGGCCTGGAAGAAGTAGTTAGGCCTCCTGAAGGTCTACCATGAGGTTCCCTTATTCATGCCTGACTAACCTCTGCTGGGCACCCCCTTGGTGAGGATCTTGTAGCCCATAAGATGCACCTCCATCCATCTTGGAGAAGATGGCTAGTCTCTCTGCCTTGAGTGCTGACCGTGCTTGACTTCTCGTTGTATCCTAGATTTACCCAAAGATTACTGGTGCCTGGTCTTTCTGCCCATCTAAGCCAACAAAAATCATTTGCCAATTCAGCAGTTGTGAATAGAACACAGTGTGTTTGGGAAACTACAATTAGCTTGATACAGCTGGGAGTACATTGGTGATTTGTGAAAGATAATGCAAGAAAAGGAATTCAGGGGCCAGACCATGAATAGTGTTATATACCATGCTAAGGAATTTGCATGTAACCTTGTTAGTCAAAAGGGAACCCAAGATATGGGTGTGATATGATAAAAATAGATCTGAAAAAAAAAAATCTTTCTGTCAGTAAAGGCAAAGGTTGTAAGGTAAACTAGCTAGAACTCTTGCAAAAATCTGCAGAGATATTTGACTAAGGCCAGGGGTATAACATTCCAAGATATTGAGGGAGTAGAAAAAAATTTTTGATTATTTTAAGTTCAAAGGGGGAGGAATTGGGGATGAATTCAGGGTTTATTCCTTGATGTGGACAATACAGTGAGCCAAAATTAGGACTAAAACCTGGAAGAAAGGAAAGAGGTGGGGGTGGGGAAGGTGATGAGTTTAAGTTTAGTATATTAAGTGTGAGAAGCCTCTAAGACTTAAAAGGTGAAAATTGTTGCCAGTCGTAAATGTGGGCTAGAATTCAAAACTGACATCTTGGTAGGAGAAATGGATTTGGGAATCATTTGCATACAGATGTGGTAATCAAAAACTCTGGGTATTGATTGAACCAAGAGCTAGAGGGCATGATGGGAAGTCATCCAAGCACAGAATCCTGAGAAAAAGGAGCATTAAAGGATCAATGGAGAGAGAAGACACCCAGCAGAGACCAAGTGGTCTCAGGGAGGTGGAGTAGAAGGAGGAACAGATGCTCACATGAGGACCTTCTCTGGCTCTCCAAATCCTCTTCACCCTTCAAGACCTGGCTGAAATGCAAAATCTTCCATAATATGAAGCCTTCACAGACACCCCTCACTCACAGGGATGTTTGCCACCCCCCATTTGCCTCCATCGCCCCATATATCAAACCTGACCTGGTACTTTTATCTCCCCACACCAGCTCTTGCAGGAGAGGACTATTCAGTGGCAAATGACAAAAAATTCAACTCAAACTGGCTTAAAGAAAAAGGAAGGAAAGGCTAAGGGTGGATTCTGCCTTTAGGTGTGGCAGCCCAAGGATTCAAAGTGTGCCTCTTTCTCTATTTCTTGACTGATTTTCCCTGAGGTAGCTTTATTCTCAGGCAGGCTATACCCAAAGATGGACACTGACAGTTTCAGGCTTGCAATTTCTTTCTTCAGCAACCCCAGTGGGAAAAGATGTTCTTATTCATGGTCATTCTCAGCTCTGGTTGGCTTTCATCAGGTCACCTGCTGATCTTTAACCAATCACAGAGACCAGGGGACGTTAGGCTCCAATTGGCCAGGCTGGATCACATGACAAGGAAGTGAGAGCAGAATCAGTTTTACCCTGGGAGGACATTGACATGAAGCAAATGACGTGCACCAAGAAAAAAGAAGGATTACCAGAAAAAAAATGGAAATTGATACTGGGTAAGCAAATAAGAATTGTGTGTAGAGAGGACGGTACGTGCAATGCCATTCAACAAATAAGTCTTGATTCATTGGTCACAAGCCAAAATTTCCCACTTTGCTCGCATCATTAAAAGACAGATATTGTGTGATTATCAAGAGAAGTGACTTTTGTTGATGTGTTTTGTTGTATTAAGGAAGAATCAGAAAGAAAAAGAAGCAGCTGATATTTGTACCTACTGGCATCCTGACTGGTGGAGTTCGAAATCAGAGCAGGTAAAAAAGAGGCAGGAGCCGAAATGCTAAGATGGAAGAAGGCACATGTCTCCCTGGGAGGCTGTGGGCATTTGAGGCCAGTGGCTAAACTTGGCTTGAAAGCTGCCCAAGTTCTGAGGCTTCTAGGTAATGAGAATAACAAGCTTGGCTGTATAAATCAAACCTACATTATTAGAAAAGTTTGACATTTGCTAAATTACCCATGAAAACTTACCCTGGTTGTTAAGAAGAACCAAAAAAAAAAAAAAAAAAGTGTATTCATTTCCAAGCTAAATGTCAAGCTCCGTTAAAGATCTCCTAACACCTACAGATGGGGGAGGGGGCAGGGAAGGAAATGCCATCAAATTGAGGGCAATAAACTTTCCAGACATCTTCATCTCCATAACTGCTCAGAGATGTCTTCTGGCATTTCTAACTGGGTAATTCTGTCTTTGTATTATGTCTATCTATTGGCAACCCATTTCTTAAAGGTACGCTCACAGAGCAGCATTTGAACACTAAATTGAAACCCTGGAAGACAGACACAGCAAAAGTGAGTCAGAGTCATTTTATTTACAGACATAGCCCAGAGGTGTGTTAACAGGGAAGGCCGCCAAACTCATGATTCCGGAATACTAAACTAGCAGTTCTAGAACTGGGAGCCTTGGGCAAACAGCCAAAACAACTCTTTACAAAACTAGAATTAAGAAGCCCCCCACCCCTATATGCTTCAATGAATCAATTATTCATTACTAAACTATACCATTTATCAGAAAGAAAGTGGGGAAAGTAAATGTACTTGAAATATATTGCTGGAATGGATCAGGTAAAAATATTTCCAAGTTTAATTTATAAGAAAATTTTGCCTGCTAAAGTACTTCAAATCAAAGTATACCAGTTTTACGTAAGGATGGTTATTCTTGAACATTTACAGATGACAGCTATACTATGTCTTAGTTATATTTATCTAAAACCCCAAAATACATACATGTGTAATGATGTACGTGTACATACACATACATATGAGTCTGTTTTATGTGAACACATGAAAAGGTGGCCCAAAGTGCAACAAACTTTGGCACCAACCTTAGACTTACCTGGTGGCCTCCATTTATTCCCTGATGTATGAAGCTAAGGTAGTAAGAACCTTAGTTTTACTAGGGAGTGAGTGGAGACTTCAATTGCTCAGAAAAGCTGCAGGAAAGGGACGGGGAGCCTGAGTGCCTCCAAGAAGTGATTTAGTGCCTCCAAATACACCTTCTAAACTACGTGTGTGAATGGATACTTAACGGTTCTTGGGCATTTTTAAAAATTTTATCTTTTAAATATCCATAATTTAGATTCATAATTTAGATACCATTTGTACACACATCCATAGCCACACATACCTACATCTCCTTTACAATCATGTTCCTCCTTTTTCTAGAAAACCATTATTTTCCAGCTGAAAAAAATCCTTCTTAACTACCCATAGGACTTCTATAATCTAGACGCAGATGACTAAAATTCTTTAGTGACTGCCTTCCACGGGGAGAAGGTGTGGGTTTCTAAACCAGTGCCATAGAGGTATATGCATAGAGACCCCGGAAAAGGGCAGCATAGGAACCCCCGGAGGCCAGGCCTCACCCACTATGGGGGCATCCAGAGCAATCGTGGGAGGAATTCACAGGATTCCACTGTCTCTATTTGGATTAACCTGCGCACTGAGATTGTCTTTATTAAGATGGCAATTCTTAACCACAGAGTGGGTGTGCCTGCCATCCCCTCCCAACCTCTTCCTAAAAGGTCCTTGGTTAAAGGAGAGAAAGAAAATGACACTGAGGTTCAGGGCACGGTGTTCTGTCCACGTGATGACGTGGTTCCAGAGGCTTCCACTGGGAGCTCAGGGACTTCCCATAGTCCATCTGCCCACACTCTTGGGCATATGCTTGCTACCTTCCTGGCATTTGAAGGGTATAAGAGTCCGAATGCCATTACATAAATGACCATCCCAGTCCCAAGGAACAACGGTCTCTGATAAAGAACACAGACTCTATGAAAGTCTTGATTGTGTCAACCCAGTTAACAAAGGGCCAAAGAAGCTTGGAGAATGGCCCACCTTCTTCCCTTTCCCAGCCATTGTCTCTCTGGCTTTTACTTCCTAAGGCCACCTTCTTTGGGGGAATTCCAAGTATAGCTGGATGGTCACTGAAAGTAATGATCTTTTCTTTTTGGGCATTGTGTGGAGAGCTAGAAAGGGCTGGGGAAAGAAATCCACTTTATTTTTCTACATACTTTTATGATTTATGGAAAATTGATCTACTCCCTTCAGTTAGATCACCATGAGTCAGAGAAATACAGTGACAATAAAGTGGCTGTGTCATTTCGAAAGTAGACGACGCTCCAGTTCACGAATGATGGCCAATTAAAATAAGTTATTCCTGTCTGGTGGGACTGTGTGAGATGAACTATCACCCAAGATGAATTAAAGCCTGGGTTTGGAAGACTTCCTATTGACTATCCTGCAGTATAATTTATTTCTGTTTACGCACAAGGTGGGGAAGAGATGCCAGGAAGAAAACTGGCCTGGAGCTCACCTGGATGTGAATAAGAGCAAACAAAAGAGCACCTGCGTATTAATGTTTTGATCCATAAATATTTTTTTAGTCACCATAGTGTCAGGCTATAGTCTACTCCTATATCTGTACCCATCTGTACATGGTTACAGATATAGGAGGGAATCTCAGTAAAGAGCTCATAACCAAAGTACCCAGCACAGTGGCTTGCCAGTGAGGCCTATCACCTGCACCCAGCCCACATCCTGGGGAACTGGGATCCCTCTTGGTGCATTTTCTGTGTTTCTGACCTTAAATAATTTTATTATTTCATAGTGACCGAATTCTCTTTTTTAAAGAATACCTTTTCTGTATTTTGAGGATGATTTTCTTCTTTTTTAATCTTAACTTCTCTAAACCTTCTATGATCTAACAGAAATAGACCTCTAGAGTTTTCATTATTGATAAGAACCACTCCATCCTCAGTCATGCCAATTATCATGAATAATGGGGGGGGGGGAGAAATTCCAATAGACCTATCTCTGACTCTTTCTATACCTTTGTCTCTCTTGTTCTCTTTCTGCGTCTGTTACCTCTGTAGCTCTCTCACTCTCTCTCCATATTTCTGTTTATCTCCAGGTGTGACTGTTTCTCTGATGTCTCCTTCCATGTACTGCGCCTTAAATTCTATCATAAATGTACACACACACACACGCACACACACACCCCACTTAATATTTGGAGGCACAAACTTCTACACCAACTCTCCTTTCCTGCCTGCACCCTTAAACATGGCGCTGAAATGTGAGTTTTCCCAGAGCCAGCTGAATCAAGGAAAAGTGGCTTCTATACCTTTCAGATCTGTTTAGCTGAGACCTTTCACACCTGCCCTACACAATCCTCCAAACCAGGCCCAGATCACAGCCCTGTGTCTGCCCAGCAAGAATGTAAAGGCCATGGGCCTGAAGATAGGCCATTCAATAGCAAACCATCCTTGCATCTAATTCTTTTATTATTATTATTATTATTGTAAGAAAACTTAACAAGAGATCTACCCTCTTAACAAATGTTTAAGTGTACAGTACAGTATTATTAACTGCAGGTACAATGGTGTACAGCAGGTCTCCAGAACTTACTCATCTTTTATAACTGAAACTTTACACCCATTGAACAGCAACTTCCCATTCGCCACCCCAGCCAGCCCCTGGCAACCACTGTTCTACTCTCTGTTTCTATCCATTTGACTATTTTAGGTTCCTCATATAAGTGGGATCATACAGTATTTGTTTTTCTGTGTTTGGCTTATCTCATTTAGCATAACGTCCTCCAGGTTCATCCATGTTGTTGCATATGGCAGGATTTCCTTTTTTAAGGCTGAATAATATCCCATTGTAGGTATATACCACACTTTCTTGACCCATTCAACTGCTGATGGACATCTAGGTTGTTTCCACATCTTGGCTATTGTAAATTATGCGTCAGTGAACATGGAGTGCAGATATCTCTTTAAGATCCTGATTTCAATTCTTCTGGATAAATACCCAGAATCTAAGCCCATTAGATTAGAACTCATGCCTGCTTCCAAAAAGACCTCCTTGCCTGTGCCTGGGACCAGATGTAATACAATGCCCCTGCTCTGCTAATAGCATCACTGTTTTATTCCCTGGCCCACCGGGACATGTCCTAGTTTATTGTGCAGTCCCTGTTTCTACTTCATTCATTTATTCATTCATCCCATTAGTAAATATTTATGAGCATTAACTATGTGCTGAACTGCGGGCTAAGCTTGGAGGTGGTATCGGGGAGTAAAGCGGTAACGTCATCCATTCTCCTTGAGGTTACTGTCTAGCTCAGGAACTCGAGTTCTACCTCTAGCCCAGACCACAGTCCCTGTGATCCCTCCCTCCTCCCAGCCTCTCTGGTCCTGCCTGGCTTTGACTCAGTTCATTGCTTCTTCCGACGTGAACCTTGATGACACCTGTGACCATCCCATCCTCCAAATCTGTCCAGTTCTCAGACTTTTCCCCACCTCACCTGGCCCAACTCTCCTTCAAAAGGACACTGACACCTAACAGAGGTGGAGGGTTACATTTTCTCAGTATGAAGGTCATTACTTTATCTTAGAAAACACACACTCGTCTGCTTCCTGATCTTAATTATAAATGAAGAAACTCCTTCACGGTGGATGCACCATGGTTCTCTATGCAGAGTGGAGAGCTCTGTAGCAGATTTTCTTCACACATTGCAAGAGAGACAAGAGGGCTCCAAGCTCAGCTGTAAGAAGAGATGCTGCCCTTAATCCCCAAAGTCTCATAAATAATCCGATTCCATGAAAAGCTGGGTAGAGAGTCTCCAAATCCCAACTACCTGCTAGGCTTCCTGAATAACATCTTTTCTCACTGTGCCAGGATGGCAGATCTTCACTTACTGAGGTCCAGATTGCGTGTGTGTGTGTGTGTGTGTGTGCGTGTGTGTAACCATTTGAAAGCTGAAATCTTTACTTGCTGAATGTCACTTTATGTCCCTGATGCAGGTCATCAGGAGCCTTAGGATTCACAAAATTTCTCCCACCCTCTGCTGTGACATCTTTTCAGTGAGTGTTTCTATAGCCCATTGTATAGCAATGGGAAAGGATTTCCAACTCCCCTGGGAAGCTTATGATGAAATCATATTCATAAACCTGTTCACTCTTTCCACCACTTTGCTTTTACCAGAATTCTTGCAAATGTGCTCTCTCTGTCTTACAGTTAATAAATTAAATGAATAAGCAACAAACAAAGGAAATCTCAGAGCACATCTCAGCGGCTTAAGGGTGCGATGGCTGTAGAGGTAACTTGAGCTTGCCACCACTGGAGTCTGGGGTCTGGCTGCAGCAGCTCTGGGGGTGGACAAGGTGTCGGAAGGGGCTCTACTCCATCTCAGGGGTCTTTAATCCTTGGGCAATGGCATCCAGCAAAGCAAGGGAACATTAAGTGTCAGTTACTAAGTCTGTGGTTAATGTTTCATACAGTCCAACTCAAGGCAAATAAATATTGCAGCAAAGAGAACAGCCCTGTGATATATGTGAATGTCACTGATTTAAGAAAACCACTAAATTCACTGCAGTTACAGAGAAGTGGGAGGAAAGGACATGAGAGAATAGGTTGATTCATTCCCTCCTTGGCTCTTCCAAGAGCTTTGCTTTCCTCTCCATTTTAACCTGTTTTACTTTTCCATGCCTCCCCTCTACTGTTTTCCTTGATTTTATTATCATTACTCTTATTTTCCTTACACAGTCTCCTGAAACAGAAATAAGAGTGAGTGTGAATTTGTGCATCCCTCTTTCCAGGGGAAAACCTGAGCACTGAACAACAAACATTTCTCCCTGCCTCAGTCAGATGCCCTTTCACACACCCCCACCCCTCGCCAACCCCCACACTGGAGTGTTTCAAATTCTTCTGGGAATGCAGAAAGTTTTAGTTTATTTAAGCAGAGACAGGCAGGGCACTGTGACTAGAAATTGGTAGTAAATTCCACAATTAGGGAGCAGAGCTGCTAAAAGCTCTTACTCAAAAGAAACCAAGATTATACTGTGAACAAATTAAATTGCCTGCTGCTTCCACTCTCGCCAGGTGACTGGGGACATATAGTGACAAAAGATCGAGCAAATATATTCAGCCCAGTTCCTTAAAAAAAGAAAAAAATTAAAGAAACTTAGAATCCAATACTGAATTTTTTAAAACTGCAATTCCCACCAATGGAGGGGAGGGAGTCTTGATATCTAATACTTTCTCAGAACATGGGGACCTCTTCTTTGGTTAACCTGCCGTGATCCAGCACTCCTGCAAGTGGAGAGTTACAGCCCTTTAGCCTCCAAATAACTAAAGCATGAATTAATCTCTCCAAATCTTCCCCAAGAGGCTACCTTCTCACCTGGCAGTATTTCATAAATGATCAAAAGTTGGAGTAAGAGGGCCAAGAGAAACAGACATCCATTCAAGGATCAGATGACAATGGGACACCAAAGGCTGCTCTACTTGAAGATGCTCTCCAGACATTTTAATCGTGTTGAATTGCCAGCAAGAACTCAGGCCAAGAAACAAAATTCCCACATCATCAAATTAGGTGATCTTTATGTAGGAAATTCATAGGCTAAAAGGGAGCCTAGATTGAAATCCAATCATTTAATTAAGGAATTATGTCGCCTTTGCCTGGATAATAGCGGAAAACTCCAGCATTGCCCTCACCAAGCACAAATGCCCAAGGAAACCTGCCAAAACCCAATGTCATATGGATTTGTCAAGGTCACACAATGACATAACAGTCAGAGATACAGCTGTACAGACTAATTGGACCAGCACAAGGCTAGAAGTTGGTCAATTCATTGTAACGGAGGAGAATTTAAGAGTACCTGAGCCTCCAGGCACTGAAGAATGCCTCCCACCATCAGACTGTAGACCATGAATTCCTTGGTCACACAAGCTGGTTTCCATGTCTGGTTCCCTTTCTGTTGCAATCTACTCTGCCCCATACGGTATCTTTCCAGCCCCAGCATGAAATATGGTTTCTCCAGAAGACCTCCTACCCTGGCCCCATCAAGAAGCTTACTTGCTTAACTTCTTATAAATTGCTGCAGAATAAACAGAGAGGACAGCAAATCAAATTAAATAAATGAGCAATTTATACAGTTCTTAAAATCCTATCACCATTGTCTATAATGCAATCCTGACTCCATTCTTAGTTGCTCCTCCAAAAGACTTTTTGACTTCACATTCTCCTTTGTTATTTACAAGGTCTCTAACCAGCACCCTTCACACACATCTTTTGTAGGTAATCATAGCAGTCATCACTTTTTCTAGCTCATGCAGGACCCAGTCCCAAGAGTGCCCTCTTCCTAGGGAAAAGACCTGAATATGCAATCAGGACAGCACAATAAGCATTCCTTGATGTCATGGGCTCCTCCCTTGCTCGAGGGCATAATTGTACTGGGGGACATGGCAGGCTGAATATACTCCTCAAAATGACCTCTAGGTGACATCCTCACAGGCCAAGAAAGCAAACTACACCTTGGATTACTGAACAATATGTTGCATACAGGCAGAAATGGCTGGGATACTGTATATAGGTAAAAATTCACTCTAAATTTTAGGAGTGGCTTTGGAAATCTATTACATTTCATCATGTAACCTTAAGGAAACTTTTCTAAACCATGAAAGTGATGTGAATTTATACATAGACCTTTTCTATTATCCGGCAATTTCACTCCCAAGTTTTATTCAATAGAAATGAAAACATATGCCCACAATAGTCTTGTACAAGAATATTTATAGCAGCTTTATTCATACTAGCCAAAAATTGGAAATAATCCAAATATCCATCAACAAGAGATCTGAGAAAGACCTTATTGTATATTCATACAATAGAACGCTATTCAGCAATGGAAAGAAACAAACTTGATTTAAACAACTACGAAGATGAATTTCAAAAACCAAACATAATACTGAGTGAAAGAAGCTAGATACAAAAAAGTACATCCTATACGATTCTAGTTACATGAAATTCAAGAACAAGCAAAACTGTTCTGTACTGATAGAAAGTTTAAAGTGTGATTGAAAGTGGGGGAACTGACTGGAATCAGTTATAAGGGAGTTTCTGGGGTGATGAAAATGTTTGGTATGTTGACTGGGGTGTATGTTACATGAATACATACACTCATTGATCCATGCACTTAATAGCCATGCATTTCACTCTATGTAAACTATACCTCAAATATCAGAAAGATTTAATTAAAAATATAATATTGGCATATCCGGAAAATATATTCCATGACACAAATGGAATCTACACTCAATGTAAATAAGTTTTACTTTGTTAAACAATAAATTCCTCACTAACTCAGTGCCTCTGATTGTCACTGTCACCGCCAGTTAAACTCACATCCCAACACCTTGGCAGTAGATTCTACAATCAGGAGGAGCCAGAGCACCTCAGGTGATACCTCAGGCCCCTCCTAGTTATGCACACAGGCAGAAAACACAGCCAATCAAATCAACTACCAGCAAGAGGAAGGGCGGAAGGGCCGGGCTGTGTTTCCGGGCCTACCAAACATCTCCATAGCGTGGAGTGCATCTGAAACACTCCCCAAATCCACCATCTAAAAATTGAAAGCGAGAAAGAGCTGGAGTTGACAGCATTCAATAAATCATTAAATACTATCAGCATAGTTGTCTGCTTGAGATGAGCACTAAACCTTGATTGAAATTTCTCCAATAAATCAAATGGAGCAAGGTGATTTTGTAATTACCCCCATAAATAACATTTCCACCCTTACATCTTAGACAGAAAACTAGGATTTGAGACCTGCTGGCAATGAGACAAGCCTCAGATGGCATTGCAGCAAGCATGTGCCAGCCTTAATAATATAAGAGCAAGTCTAGATTTGAAGAAAATCATCAAATTAAAAAAAAAAGAAGTATGTCATTGCCAACGAATATTCTTCCACAAAGCAAAACAAGATTGGTTTTAATGCCTCCATTCTTGGGTCTAGCCCCTGGAAAGGTAAGAAGCACAGAGAAAGGAACAGAGAAGAATCCAGAGAAGCACATACCCAAGGGACCATGTCTGCCCTATTGGCCAGATTTTGTGAGCAGGATAACTATGGTGATTTTCAGTCCCAATACAAATACAGTGAATATTTTCATTTATATGTCTCTGTCAGCTCTAATTGCTCATCAGTTTAAACAGTGAGTGTTTGTGGGAGCCTCACTGCCTGTTAATGAGATCGGATGGGCTTAAATGTCACAATTGGAGTGAACTGCATGGATCTTTAACTTCTTGGTCAGGACCCAGACACTCCCAATATTTTCAGGTAATCGCAAAAAAGATTTAGAATCTTAATTTAAAATATAATTTTCTTCATATCAGAGCAAAAAAACAGAATACTCATCAATGAATGAATTTAGTGTTTGCACTTTGCTTAAGAATATAGGCTAAATTATCTTTATAAGGTCAAGTTAGAAGCCCTAACCTATTTATGAAATAAAATTGTTGGAAATTAAAATGTGAACCATCTTTCTAGGTCATTGTAGCAGATGGTGTTGGTGCTCAAGTAAAGGTAGACTGCTGCAAGCAGCTGGCAGCTCCCTGTCTGTGGGCTTGCTCTCTGCTCCCCCCAACACAGAGCTGGTCACAGGTGCTGGGGGGTTAATCCCCCAGAAACTGGCCTCAATCAATGAGGGGTGGGAACTGGTGGGTAAAACTACTTTAGCTTCTCAGCACTTAGTTGGGACAACTCTTGAAGTCTGCTCTACACTGCCCCTAGAGTTCCCCAGTGGTATTGAGATATGATTACCCTTGGAGTAACCTGTCATTAACACACGTCATTAACACACACGGGGTTTCTTTTCCTTCCCTTTCTCAACTCTTCACTCCCCTGTAAGTACCTCCTGATACTTACAACCAGGAGGTTGTACAACTTCCTGGTAATCCACAACCCACGTGACTTACACCCCAATCCTAGTCTCAAGTATCTGCTTTCGGGGAACCCAAGCTTAGATAGGAACAAACATGATTTTGGATAGACCCAAGCCTAGCTCTATGGATCTTGACAAAAGCTCTCTGTGATTCAGGAAAAGTAGAAAGAAGATTCCCCACTGACCTCTATAAAATATAAACCATTCCTGCGGTAGACCAGAAAGGGAGAGGTCTGTAGTGGCATTCTAATTACAAACAATGGGGGATGGCCTGGTTGCCTGATATTAAGCCTGATTTCAGACTTCTGGCCTCCAGAGTTGTGAAAGAATAAATTTCTGTCATTTTAAGCTACCAAGTTTATAGTAATGTGTTATGGTACAAGTAAGAAATTAATACAGTAAATTTTTGCATTTTTAAATGCTACGTCAAGTCCCTAATCATTACTCTTTTTCAAAAATTTCTTGGCTTTTCTTAATCATTTGGTCTTCCAATGGAATTTTAATTATTTGGACCAGATTCAATTCAGATTCAAATTTCATTAAATTAGGATGAATCAGTATTTTCATGGTATACATTCTCCTAACCAGGAGTATGATAGTTTTCTCATTTATTTTTGAAAGATTTTATAGTTTTCTCCATTTCTGCCCTATATTTTCTCATTTATTCCTAAATATTTTTTTCATTATTATGAATAATAATCTTCCCTTTTCTAACTTGATATTTCAGTATGGAGAAAGGCTATTGATTTTGTATATTTATCCAATCCCTCTCACCCCCAATTTTCATGTTCTCTTAATGATTTTAATAGTTGTTTTAGTGGAGTCTCTTGAATTTTGTAAGGGTACAGTAATTGAGTCTCTTTCTTTGCTGTATTCGTGTTGATTATTTTATTTATTGGTTTTATTGCATCAATTAGCACTTGTTAAATATTGTTCAGTTGTTATAGTAATAGAAGTTACCCCTAACTTTTCCATATTTTAATGGGATTCATTTCAGGGTTTTACCATTTATTTTCATGTTTTCTGTTAAGTATGTCTTTATCCTGCCTACTTCCTTCCTTCTATTCAAATTTTACTTAGAATTTGTAAGGAGAATGGACATTGGATTTCATAAAGTACTTCTTCAGTTTCTAATGGTATAATCATATGGCTTTTCCTCTCTTTAATTCATTGAGGTAAGGAACTTTTGATATATTTCAGAATTTGAAATATCCTTGAATTCTTTGAATAAGTACCATTGCGGTGTGGCATTCTTATTCTACTATTTGGCTGAAATCTTTTTGTTGACACTTTAGAAAATCTGCATCTGTAACAAACTAACTCTGAGCTTTATTTTTTATATAAACCTTATCAGAGTTAGGTATCAGAGTACTGAGTTTATACAATTTTAATAAAACAAATTGTTTAGCTTTCTGTCATTTTCTTGCAGTCTCCAACCATTTCACTTGCAGAGAAATCTTTATATTTTTTAAAGTTAGGTCAAATTTTGACTACAAAACCATCTGGGCCTGGTGTTTTTTTAAAATGGTAGATATTTAATTATTTTACCATCAACTTACCGGTTATTGGCCTAACAAGATATTTTAATTCTTGTTAAGCCCATTTTACTTGATTATACCTTTCCAACTAATAAAATTTTTACAATATATTTATATATACTATTCTCCAATAAATTTTTAAACCTCTCACAGATCTGTGGTTTTTCTTCCTCATGTCACACATTGAACATTTTTGCCTTTTTTTCACCGATCATGCTTGTCACTTAATCTTACTCATCTCTTCAGTGAAATTGCTTTTGTTTGATGTTTCCTTTCTATTGTTGTTTTTCTATTCTTTTTTTTATTTTTTTTTGAGAACTTACAATTGCATCTTTCCTTCTCGTTTCTTTTGGTTTACCTTATTTGTCCTAATTTCTTAGTTTGAAAATGAAGTTCACTTTTATAGTTCTTTATAAATAATAAAAGCAATAAAGACATATTTTTGCATAATATAGGCTTAACTACATCCCATAGTTTTTTGTACAAAGTGTTCTTTTTTTTCCCACTCTCTTCCACATACTTTAAAAAGTGTGTAATTTTAGTTGATTTCTAGCTTAATTGAGTCTAATCAGAGAATGTGGTCTATAAAATCTCTCTGGGATATTTTATTAAGATTTTCTACATGGCTAAGTACATGATCAATACTATGAGTTGCTCCATCAAAATACGGAAGAATATATAATTTCTGTTTCTAGTTTACAAAGAGAAAGGCCTTGTCCATTTAGTGACATGTTTCTACTAACTTGAGTTTAATGATTGATTCTTCAATAAATTGTTGCTTATTTGTTGCTTATTTGATATTTGTAATTCAGAAAGCTACTTATCCACAGCTGTATTATAATGGGAGGAAAAAAATCTCTTCTCCTGTTATCTTAGCAGCAAAAAAGCAAATGGAATCTCAGATATTCAATAGCTGTTCCTCTTTTTAGCCCACTGTATATTTTTTTCTTCATATTCTGTATTCGTACTCAGACAGGTGTTCAGTTCTGTGTACCTAGTGAAGGGTTTGAGAGCCTGCCTGAATCTCTTTGAATCGTGGTTGACTTCTTCTGGATCAGAGGATTGTGGAAAATTATCTCCTGCATTTGTCTCAAAACTTGCTCTTTTGTAAGAACCACGAGGAAGGGGAACACTGCAGCAGAGTGAGAGAGAGAGCTGGCCTTATGATTAATATCTACAAAGATCTGTGAAAACCTCAGCAGGAGATCTCTTTTTTCTGTGAAGGGTGTCGAACAGTTGAGATATGTGGCGTAACTGAGAAACAGGGGGGTAACAATAGTGCTGCCTCCGACCAAAAATAATCAAAATTGTAACAACCCTGAGGGCTCAGACATTGGCTTGATCCTTTAGCTGGCAGAGATATCAAGTCTTAAGATACAAAGCTCTGTAATATCCGGCTGCATCATTTACTTTCAAATGACCCAGAGAAAAGCCATGGAGCTTCCCACGTCCCTTGGGGGTGCACCTGGATTTGATTTTGACAGCCAAGAGCTCCCAAAAGAGGTCATGGGACAGAGGTCTAGGAGATATTTGGCCCCATTTGTTCAAAGTTAATAATCAGAATGTTTCTCTTAGTCAATTTTTCTTTCAAATTCTGTTCTAGTAGCTACATTTCCTAGTTTATACTGTATCATAATAATTCGGGTATATATTTCACTTACCCACTGATCTCTGAATTCCCTGAAGGTGGGAGGTATAGCTGCCTATCGCTCTGTCCTCCGTCTATAGCACCTGCAACCACAGAAGGGGTGAATTAACCCTTCTTGCTGGGCTTCCACTGGGTCAAGATAGTATCCCCGTGTTGGTATCTCTGTAATGTAACTGGGAAGCGGGCTACTTCCATCTTACCCGGGAATGAGAATATGGAAATTCGTTATGTTAGCAACGCTCATCTTTTGAGTGCCTGCCATGTGCCAGCCACTTTGCATGCATCATCTCATGCAATTTTAACAACTTTGTGGAGCAGGAGAGATCCTGCGACCTTATAGATGTAGAAACTGAGGCTAGGAGGCATGACATGCCCAGGGTGGTACAGCTAGGAAACAGACCTAGGATCTGTCTGCAAAGCTCTCAGCTTCCGAACTCTAATCTTAATTACTCTGCCGTCCTCCCGTCTTGTTCCATGAGGGTGTGAGGACCTGGGAAAAATAGCAGAAAAGCACTCAGGGTGTGCTTGGTACTCAACAGTTTTAATACTATGCCTATACTTAACAGGAAAGTAAGCCAACAGCATGAAGCCAGTTTCTCCTTCCCAACCCCAGCATCTCCGCATTTATTCAGCCCACATTTATCACGTACCTTCTCCACCTGGGACATCGGACCAGGAACTGGAGAAATGACTATACCAAACAGACACTTGTCCTCACCTTTCAGGAGTTCCCACTTATCAAAGAAAAAAGTCCTAGACAACTTTGAAGCACTGAGTGGTGTTTGTAAGTGCAATAACGTATAATGCAAGAGTCCAGCGTTTGGAATAACTGGGCTTCCCAAAGAAAACAGAAAATGGCATAGACTCCAAGCCCTTCAGATTTCTCAAGTCATGTTAACAGGAGGTCAACAAGCTCTGGACAAGCCAGAAGGAGTCACTCCCATGCCACCTACTTTCCCAAGCAGCGCATACTCTGGATCATTCGTACAACGTCATGCAGGCAAAGCTCCCTTAGAAGGCAGAGATTTCCGCTCTTAGTCATTTTTAATTCTTTAAATCTTTGTACCTATTTACTCCTTTTGATGGCAGATCGGTCTGACTGAACTAGCCAGTCCTGTAGCGCTCACAGATGATGGATCCCCACAATCCATGGATCTCCAAGAGTACTAGTGACACTTAGGAACTGACCACCCATTGTAGATGCTAATTATATTTCCTCAGTAAAAAGAGGGGGCAGCGGTGTGGCAGAGCTGGCTCATACTAGCTCACACGAGAGCCAATTGTTAAATTTTCAGGAATTCTGGGAGCTGGTTGTTAAATGCAGCCATTATTTAAAATTTAATTATATAAACACATACATACTAATAGAAACAAGTAATAAATATTCAAAACTCATCCCTCTAATTCTTCTTTTTTTGAATCTTATTTTATTTTATTTTTATACAGCAGGTTCTTTTTTTTTTTTAGGTCTTTTCTTTTTCTTAGTTACCTATTTTATACATATTAATGTATATATGTCAATCCCAATCTCCCAAACATCCCTCTAATTCTTTAAGGATGTTTTCGTATCACTACGTTCTTGAGGTTATTGGCAGCGATCGGATCTGTGTGGTGGGAAAACTTAGCCCTCGGCTCCTTGACATCAGGCTGGTAACGTGAAATCAATCATGGTGTGATTATTTATACCGTGATATTCAGCAGATGCTACAAATCCAGGCCCTTTTCCCCAGAGAGCCAGTTGTTAAACATTGACCAGCACGGCACTGGGGAAAAGGTTCTTCTCCCAGATAATTGCAAGCAGCATAATTTTAACCGCAGGCCCAAAGCAAACACAGGCACAGACACAGCTGTGAAAAAAACCTGCAGAGCAGACAGATGCAGCCAAGACAACTTGAGGATGACGACAAGGCCAGTGGTATAGGACATCACACGGAGCAGCCTTCTCAACCAAGCCGGCCAGACTGGCCTGCAGTCCCTGTGGTTGGATCCCTTTGAAGGGGAGCTTTCCCAGATTTCAAAAGACATACAACCCAGAACAGGCTGCCGTAGCGCCTCAGCACTGGCCACTAGGAGAGAAAGACAACCAGATGATTGTTAAGGCAAATAAACTAGATGGTCCATGAACCAGAAATAATCCAGACCCAGACTCGAAAAGTGCAAAATCTCTACCATCTCAGGGATGACAGAACCACCTGGAAGCTGAGAAAGGTGGGCTGGGTGCTAGGGTGCATGAGGCAAACTTTATTTTTAGGATTAAATGTTTTTATTCAGTTGACAATTAGGCGTCTTAGGTTAGGGGGTTTTTGAGGAAATAGTCTCTAGTGCAACACTGACCAATATCTTTCTGCAATGATAGAAACGTCCTATCCATACGCACCGCTCCAAATGCTCCAAATAGCAGCCACTTCATCGAGTTGTTGAGCAGCTGAAACAGGACTAATTCAACTTAGGTACTGAATTTTAGATTGTTCTTCATTTAATTAGTATAAATTTAAATTTCCATGCCCTCGTGTAGCTAGTGGCTATCCTATTAGACAATGTGGCTCTAGTGGATTTGAAGCTTGAAAACAGTTGGCATTCAATCAGGCTAAATATAAGTAATAAAGTTGGGATATAGTTAGTAGAACAAAGTGTAGTTTCTTGGTGTGTCTGGGTTTATTAACATAAGTTCAGCTCATTCAGCTACACAACTATAATTACAGGGTCCACTTTGAGTACTAAATTTCTGTTAGATTTCCGAAAAACCCAGTCTCATCACGACCTCACCACCTCAATCAGCATCATGGGAAATCATGTTCCCGAGGTAGGTCGGGAGGCACCTGAGTGGGCTCGTCTCTCCTAGCTTCTGTCACGAGTTCCTCAGCCCTTGGATGCATCTGGCCTCATTCTTGAGTCCACCCTGACCAACGCAGGCAGAAAATCACATCCTTTGACTTGTCAAATCACAGGCTCTGCCAGGGACTTAATCATCTGCAGCCTCCATCTTATCCCTGCCGTGTTTACTCTGATTAGGCAACTAAAGTGCTCCCTAATTCCCTTGGTTTTCACTCTGTCTCTGCATCTCTGTTGGGTCTGGAGCACTGAGCAGCAGCCTACATATATGGCCGTGATGATGCCTCATTCTCGGCTTCCAGCAGGGTCCTCCATCCAATTGTACAGACACAACACCTGGTGAATTGCAGCAGCACGGCCCACTTGCCAGACCCAAACTCCTTGGGTTCTGAGGCCACCCAATGTGTGTTCGGTATCCCCACTTGCACAGGGTAAACTGGACCTTGGGTCACCCTTCTAGAAGGAGAGAGGCAGCCGCTTGCAGGGCCCTTCTTGGCCAGGTGATAGAGTTGGCTCCAGGGAGACAATCCTCATGCTTATCTTGGGGGGAACCTCATGCTAACTTTCAAAATAACTCAGGATGTTTTTGAGACTAAGTGAAGTTTATTTCTAAACATAAAAACAGGGATCCCAGAACAAAGAAGGCTATGTTTGTTTTAGTTCTGTTATGAGAGTTGGCAATTTTGGTTGGTTTGGAACTTTTTTGGTTTGAAGACCTGGTCTCTTTGTGTCCTTGTTTATTTCTCTGCAGTCACATTTATTAAGGTATAAATTACATACAATAAAATTCACCCTTTTCGGCATATAGTCCTGTGAGTATTGACAAATACATACAATCGTGTAATGACCACCACAGTCAAGATATGGAACAGCTCCATCACAACAAAAATTGTCCTCATGTCCCATTGTGATCAAGCCCTCCACCTACTCCCAAGCAGCCATTGATCTGGTTTCTGTCCCTATGGTTCTGCCTTTTCCAGAATGTCATATAAATGGAATCATACAGTATCTTTTCTTTTTGTCTGATGTCCTTCGCTTAGAACAATGCATGTTAATAGTGAAATTTTCCATTTCAATTTTTCACGGTCTAGCTAACAGTTACAGGGCACTGCGACAAGGCTGTTCTAAGGTGTGTCCAGGAAGCAATGTGGACACCCACAAACATTGCCAACAGGTCACAGAAGTCTTCTCAGAGAAAGAAAAATTTGACTCAGATCAACAAAGAAGCTGAACACTGATTACTAAGGTAAGGAAAGAACCTACAGGTAGAGGAATCAATGCCCAAGGATGAGGAGACATTAAAACAAAGAGCTTCCTCCCTAAAAAGAGAAGCTACTGAACAGCAAAGTGTCCTATACTTTAGTCTAGAGACCAAGGCAAACCTAAGTCTGCAACTCGAAGACTCAAGCAAAAAGAATGCATGCTTCTAACCAGCCAGGACTCCAACTTCACTCCCACAGACATCCCTCCATTTGCTTGGACCGTGACAAAGGGGCAGAAATGTTTCAAGCTGGAAATCCATCAGCTGAACAAACAAATTCTACAGCAAACCTCACCCTGGACTGAGGGTTTGAAGAAGTAAGACGGGTGACCAGAGAAGAGTTCTAAGTTCCAGCTTTAAAATTTTCCCTGACACGTAAATGGGAGAATACCATTTATCATGTAATGGGATTGTATGTCCATTAGCTTTCCCATGGGAATGTTAACACGACAAAATTGAAAAAAATAATCTGCAGAGTTTTGGCCAAGTGTTTCTAGACTCAGAGGCAGCAGATCAGCTCTGTAGCCAACCAACTGCTTTATCTTGGACAAGTCTCTTGACTTTTCTGGTCCTGTCCACTTTTCTGTTACAAAAAAGAAAAAGAGAGGAAAAGAATGAAGTTGGATCAGACCATTTCAGTAATTCCTTCTAGCTCTTCTGTTTTCTAATTGTGTAAGTGACGTCAAAACCATTGGACTTAAGGAAACTTGCAGCACACTCAGAAATAGGGCTGGAATAAAGGCTCCATTCATGGCCCCAGAGGTCAGTGAATACAATGAGGCTTTTTGTGGAGTGGTGGGTGGAAGGGGAGAGAGTCTGGGAAGTCTGGTGTTCTCTCTGTCTACCACAGACCCCCAAAGAGTCACTAAAATTGTAGAAGCGATAGTGAAAGTAGAAAAGAAAAGAGAAAATGGAGCACCCATCAAGTCTAATAATAGTCTTGTAACTCTAGAACTGGGTACATCAGAAGCAGCTCCGGAGGCCACTATCCAGACCAAACTGTCCTTAGTAGAAGGCAAACTCAACCACATCTGTTCTCACCAGCTCAGATATTGTTCTAGTCTTGGACTGTTGAAAACACTATCATAAATGAGGCTAGAACCATGTGTCTTGGGCTCCAGAAGACACAGGGCTGTTCCCTAAGGGAAGACCATTCTCCAATTCTCCACTTTTATCACTGCCTCTCTGCACCCCTCCCCCTCCTCTGCTTTATGTCTGTCCCAACCCTAAAGGTACAGCACCACCACCACTAGGAGTGATTCCAGCAGCACCCCTCCCTCCTCTGAGGGTGGTACAGGGCCTCTTCCCAGCTCCCTTTGCACAGACGTGGTGCTCTGGATGCATCAGGGAGTCCAGGAGGGTGGAGGCTGTGGTCCTAGCAGGAGCCCTAGATTCCCGGAATGTCAGGGCCACAGGGACCAAGAAAAACTACACTCACTGGTGTTCAACCTTTTTTTTTAAAGTAGAGCAAAGCTTCTTCTCACGTAAGCCTTGCAAGGAAAACCAAAATGAAAAAGTGATAAAAGCTGCGGAAATGGGGCACAGAGGTGGGGAAGGGGGCGGGATCTTAACATGCTCAGTCCCTCACCTTCAACACACGTACATGTGCGCAGACACATGCACACACAGACACAAGCACTGCCAGGGAAATGTAATTATTAAAAAGTCTCCTCCCAATCCAGAAATCCTGTCCACAAAGTCATTTATTACCAGGTAAGCATTAAACCAGAGTGTGATGCACGTCACAGGCCATCTGCTAGGTAAGAGATGCAGAGACTGAAAGCAGTCATGCTCGCCCTTTCATCCAGACCAGAGCTACAACTGATGACACACATGTTTTCAAGATAAACAACAACTACTTCTCGGGGTGGCAGACTTGACAGCATTATTGGTGACACACAGTTCATCCTAACTTTACTTAGGAGTTGGGGTGACCATCTAAGAGTTAGCCAATTGACTTTATCCAGAAAACAGGAGGTCGTTTTGCAACACACCGTACTTATTTGAATTGTCAATAATCCTGAACTAAACTGTCTGATTCCTGCTGTTCGGGGACAACCCATTCTGGGTGAGGACTTTATCTGCAGTGTTAACGTCAGGGTCGGGGCCATATTACAAGGCCAGCTCATTTGTTCGTTGCCCCCCTGTGCTCTTGGGACAGTGATTCCCACCCTGGCTACACTCTAGAACAATGTGATGTTCGGGCCCCATCCCACATCAATTAAATCCCAATCCCAGGAGATGGGGCCTGATTGACTGCTGGCTTGTTTTAAAGAGGAAACAAGTGATTCTAATTTGCATCCAGGGCTGAGAACCACTTAGCTACGGACTTGATAAGACAGTGGCCTCCGCCCTGGTTTCATTAGAATCCCAGGGGAGCTTATAAAATCCTAAGGCTCTGGTGATGCCCCAGACCTAATGTATCAGGATTTCTGGGACCTGGCTCAAATATCCGTATTTCTTAAGGCTCCTGGGGTGAGTCCAGAATGCAGCCAAGGCCAAGAACAACTGGGATGAGAGTTGGCCACTGCCCAGCAGTGGGTTCAAAGCTTGGCTCCAGGACAGTGTACCCATGGGCAAGGGCTTTACTCCATTGGTTATGTGTGTATCTCTGCAGACTCTCTGAGTAGTTTTCTGCTCAACAAATGACTTAAGGCTGATCATGTTCAGTAGTCATCTGTTCAAAGTAGCCATTATTATTATGGATACATGTAATATTTAAATAAAAATGTAAATTTCTCCTTGAACTAACTTTTGATCTTAGATAGAAAGTCAAGTATCTAATGGGAACTTCCCCTTCTGTGTGACTCTTGTTGGCTCTTGGAAACTGACAGAAAGAGTAAGTCTCATTTCAGTCTGTGCTATTTCTTCTGTCCTTACCTATCCTGGACACCTTTTTATCATTCAACTAAAGAAAAAGATTCCCTAGGCAAAAGGAAGCCTCCTCCTTCCTTGTCTTCACAGCTCAGCCCTGCACATCCGGGCAATCCACATCACCCAAGATGGTGGCGCTTGGTAGCAGAGATGAGATTTTCTTATTGAGGGTGAAGAGGTAAAACTGTCCATCCTAGTGGTTCTCAATCTTTAGCGTTTGTTGGAATCACCTGGTGGGCTTGTTAAAAACACAGATTGCTGGACCCCCTCAGACTTTCTGAGTTAGCAGGCCAGAGATTCTGTATTGCTAGTAATTCCCAGGTGCTGCTGATACCGCTGGTCTAAAGACTACACTTTCAGAAGCACTGATCTATCCCATTTCTTTCCCTTTTTCTTTCCTCTTTGTGGTGCAGGCAAAAAAAGAACACCCCGGGGTGCTTGCCCCTTTGTTCTTTCTGCATCTCCATTACCACCCAAGCTTGCCCATGGTTTTCTTGAAAGACACTTCACAAGGTTCTTCTTCAAGCAGTTTTCAAAAGAAAATAATATCTACATAAACAGACTTGGTGGTTTTGAGAGAGGTCCCCTGCCTGCTTGCCACCCCATCTGAAAAAGCTCTTTGTAGCCGGCACAGGGAGAGAGGGCTGTTAGTGGGGGCTGGTTGAAGAGACATTCTTTGTTTTCATTTTGCTGCTGTTTTCATCTCCACCCACAGATGTTTCTCACCACCGTGAGCTGACTCTGTTTCTTGCCCTCAGGAAATCGTCTATCACCAAATAGAGTAGAATGGAAGCACTTTAGAAATGTAAATTAATGGACCATCTCCAATGCTGTGGTGGAGAAGACGGTAAATAAATAAGAGCCGGTTCGAAAATACCAAGGAATTTGAATTGACTTGAAGAATCAGAGCTGTACTTTAGCTAGAACTGGAGGACACGGGGAAAAGAACAAACACCAAGTCAAGAAAAAGCTCACTTTACAAATAAACAAAAGGAAGGCAAAGGCGAATGGGAGAGGGGAAAGTGGGGAGACACAAGAAAATCGAAAAATGGAGAATAAAGATTTGAACACATTTGGTTCTGATTCAAACCAAATGTAGGTAAGATGTCTCAGTTCATCTTAAGTCCAATGTCTTTGCCAAGATTTCTGCCAGCTCAGTACTAACATTCTTATGATGGCCGCTGGCCCTCAGCTCCTGCTTCTCATGAACCAGTTTCGAGTTCACGATAAGGTTGCTGGATTGAGCAAATAAAAATACACGGTTCTCAGATAAATTTAAATTTCAGATATTTCAAATATCGCATAGTGCACACTCATACTAAAAAGGTTTTCATTCTTTATCTGAAATTAAAAATTTAATCAGGTGTCCTGTATTTGCTACCTGCATCATCCCCCACCCTTAATGCATATTTTCTACATAAACTCAGGCATTGGGCTCAGTCCTTATTCCTTATTTTCCATAAAACAAGCCAACCACCTGTACCTTTACTAAAAGTTCCAGGAAGATAGAAGTCTTTGGACTTCCCTGGTGATGCAGTGGTTAAGAATCCGCCTGCCAATGCAGGGGACACGGGTTCGAGCCCTGGTCCGGGAAGATCCCACATACCTCAGAGCAACTAAGCCCGCGAGCCACAACTACTGAGCCTGCGTGCCACAACTACTGAAGCCCGCACACCTAGATCCCGTGCTCCGCAACAAGAGAAGCCACCGCAATGAGAAGCCCGCACACCGCAACGAAGAGTAGCCCCCACTCGCCGCAACTAGAGAAAGCCCGCACGCAGCAAGGAAGACCCAATGCAGCCAAAAATAAAATTAATTAATTAATTAATTAAAAAAAATAAGTCTTTATATCACAGCAGCACATATAACTTAACATTCAGCATGAGGTCTAGCTTTTCCCAGAAGGTCCTCTGCCATTTCCACAACTGGGATTCTACTTGGCTCCACTTTCTTTTTTTGCCATCACTCTTTTTTCTTACTCCTCTCACATCCAAGCTCCAGTTCACTTCAAATGCTAAATATTTCTAAGACTTGTATCGTTTGACTGTTCCTGGCCTTTATCTCCGTCTCACTTTGCACCCCCAAATAGTATCTCAGAGTATCATCTAGAAGCTTTAAAAACATACAGATGACAGGGGTCACTCCCAAATATTCTAATTTAATTGGCCTTAGAGTGGGTGGGGCCTACGCATTGATATTTAAAGGCCCCCAATGAATTCTAATGTGCAGCCAAGGCTGAAAATAGTCACTTAGATCAGTGTTTCTCGAACATTAATTTACCCAAGGATTAGGGAAGATCTCATCAAATTGCAGGTTCTGGTTCAGTGGATGGGCATCCAGCTGGAAGCTCTGCATTTCCAGCAAGCCCCCAGGTGATGCAGCTGGTCAGAGGACATTCTCAGCCACAAAAATCTCAGAGGGAATCAAGTGACAGGTGTGCAGACTGTCCTTTGAAGTGATGGGTTATCACTGACAGATGTAGCAGATTCACAGACACCACAGTGGCTAGAACGCCAGCTACTAGGGTGGGCAGTTCATGGCATCATGAAGGTACAGCAGCATTTCTTGACCTCATTAGCTTCGTCAGTGTTTGGGACTTGCACTGAGATATTTAGATCCAAGTACTTCTTTAATAAAATAATAAGACCCAATATTTATACCTCTTCATTTGCTTCAGAGCACTTTATTATAGCGACTGCTTGATGGCCTCAACCGCTTTGGAAAGCATTCAAGAGAGTTATGGGTCCCTGTTGGACATGTAACCGAAAGTGGGGTCCGGCCGCTCGCCGCTCAAAAGCCAATAAAGAGGCAAGGTTGGTGGAAAGGAAAGTTTGCTTTATTTTGGATACCGGCAACCAGGGGAGGGGAGGGCAGACACCTGTCCGAAGGCTGACTTCCCCCAACTGACAGTCAGTGGGCAAGAGCTTTTATAGACAGAGGGAGAGGGCTACATGCCGTAACAGCACAGTCAGCTCTGACAGTCATCTTGCAATTGGTCATGCAGCGGTCTGATCCGAATCATCTTGATTGTTTTCAGTACAGTTAATCTTCAGTTTCAGGGTCGGTTTGTTTCCATTTCCTTGAGGCCAATTCTTGGAATTGTGGAGGCTTCTGTCATGGCTACTGTCTGGTCTTCATGTAGTTAACTTCTTCCACCTGGTGGGGGTTTCAGTATGTACAAGACAGCTCACAGGATACGGCTCAGAATATTATCTATAGCCCTTGAAGAGGAACTAAAGGTCCTTGACTTTGCTTAGTGACTAAACTGTTATCGTTTTGTCCTGTTTGACTGCTTTCCTTTGTTTCTGCATTTTCTCACTTCTCTGATTAAACTTGTTCTTTGGCTAAAGTTTTTCCACAGTCAAAAGGCAGGCGGAGGACATGGTGGGGAAGGACCATAGCGTCCTGCTCCGTTTCAGACGGATGTAAATACTGAGGCCCAATGATAATAGATCCAGGGCCATTATTAAAGTGATCTATGAATAAATGTTTTGTAACATCAATGTTTCTATTAAAGCCAGATGTAGCCTCTAATTTATATTATAATTCATTATAAACCAGTGCTTCTCAAATGCTCGTGAGCACACAAATCCCTGAAGTCTTGATAAAATGCAGACTGACTCAGCAGTTCTGGGTGGAGCCAAGGTTGGGTAGAGACAAGCTCCGGGATGATGTGATGTTGTCTGTCCACGGACCACACTTTGGGCATCAAGGAGCTCAGCCTCACCTCAGTGGACTCAGCTTTCTCAGCTCTGACATTGAGTGGATTCAGCTTTCTCAGCTGTGGCATTCCTCTCATTCTCTTGTGATACTAAGCACCTAGCCAACCTAGTGGCTGAACAATAGACTGAGAGTTTTGTGCTCTGGCATTGTTTACCTCCATTAAAAAGTCAGAAACTGGGACTTCCCTGGCAGTCCAGAGGTTAAGACTCTGTGCTTCCAGTGCAAGGGGCATGGGTTCAATCCCTAGTTGGGGAACTAAGATTCCACGTGCCACGCGGCCAAAAAAAAAAAAAAAACCCAAAAGTCAGAAACAATGCTTTGGAAACATGGGGGTTTTTTCCTCATTGTACCCTAAGTTATCTTCTAAAGAATAAATATAAGTGATATATAGTCTCAACATTTCAGCCTTCTGAGTTTTATCTCAGTGTTTACCTACGGGACTTTATCCACAACACTTGTACCAAAGGAAAAGATTTACAAAGTCAGTATTAGTCCCTATCTTTTACTGTCATCACTTGAACACAGGTCCATGGAAAACTCACAATTTTTACTTTGCAAACATGACCAATCCATGTTTCTTTTTTAATTCACTGTCACCTTTTAAATAAATAGTTTTTCTTGGCTTGTGCCAGAAAAAAAAATGACCAACTTGCCGAAAATGAATTCCAAACTAAGAATGCAGGCAGCTCTTGATGTCAAAATTGAGATGTCAAAAAGGAGGGCTGTGTTTGTTTGGAAAAAGATCTCCCAGTTGACAGTGTCCTTAAAAGCATCCTCTTAACAGTTCCCAAAAGAACAAAGTCTCCAAAACTTCCTTTGCTCTCGGTTTGGGGGAAAAAGAGAAAAGAATGAAACATCATCTCTTCCACACACACACACACACACACATCCTCAAACACACCTACACTCACTGTTGTCTTTGTTTGGGGGAAGTTACCACATTTTTCAGCAATGACAAAGGGAATAATGCTGTCTCCATTACCCGCATACAAACCATTGCCTTAATGTTTGTGATGGATTTATTGCATTAATAGCCCCAGTTTTCCACTGCTCCCTGTGCCTTTGGTAGTGACCTCACACACTGACTCTGGACTTGGCCACGTGACTTGTCTTGGCCAATAGGAGAGCAGCAAACTTGATGCAAGCAGATGCTTGTAAAAGCATGGTATGTGCTTCCCCTCTTGCTTCTCTGAGTACTTGCCTTAGCTGTCCTGTTGGAGGTTTATGAGACACATGCAGGAGAGTGGAGTTATGTTAACTAAGGCAGACCTACCCCAGCCCTCCTCCAGCTGAGCCCCAACTGGCACGAGAGATCTCAGTTGGATCAGCTGAACCCATCCCACATCAGCAGAACAGCCTGGCTAACTCCTAGACTCAGAAGTAATGCGTGACTCTTTTTTTAAACCACTATGTCTTGTGTGACTAGTTCCACAGAAACATATACTGAAACTATATTTGGCATCATCCTCTGAGAGTGGGAGAGTCACATTCTTTCCCAAGTTTGACTTTAGACTCCTTCCATTAAGGGGTCATAAATTTAAACGCCTATAGACACCAGGCAGGAAATTTTAAAATGTGAAACTATTCAGTCATAAGACAACAGAGTAGTAGTGACAGATAAATCAAAACATACAACATATCTAAAAGCATTCATACTCGGTGCTACCCATGTCTTTAAAACACTCCATAAGCCAAATAATAAAACACCAGTTAGCTGAGTATGGCCCACAGGCCCCAGCATCTGAAGTCTAATTTCTAGTTTAGTCTCTAGAAACAGTGATGTAAATACCCTGGCCACATTTCTACAAGTGGTTGAAGATCAATCCAGGACTTGAACCAGCCCTCTTTCCAGTTTACCTGCAAGGTGGGGATTTTTATTACCATTTTATTACTGAAGTCAGTAACTAGTCGAAGGACACATTCCTGGTTAGTGGACAATCTAGAATTCAAACTCAGACCTGTCTAGTGAGCACACTTACTATGCCACCCCTCTGTACATTAACCATGAACATTCCAAATGTCCCAGACCAGAGGTCAGTGAACTATGGCCCAGCCCAGCCACCTGATTTTGTAAGTAAAGTTTTACTGGGACACAGCCACTCTCATTTGTCTATGGCTGCTCTCCCACTACCATGGCAGAGTTAGTAATTGTGACAGAGACCAACAAAGCTGAAAATATTTCCTCTCTGGCCCTTCATGAAAAAGTTTGCCAATCCCTGGCCTGGAGGCCTCCCTTCCTCTACCTGCAAACCACAAGGTCTCCAGGATAGATGGGGTCTCCTGCTTGCCCACTGATGGGAGCTCTAATCCAGGCTCACTACGACTCCAGGGACACGACTGGCTCAAGGACCAAAGTGGGCAAAGTTGGAAAGAGGAGAAGACCGTAAAAGAGCATTTTGACCTAACTTTATCCAAAAGTCCACAATCTCAAAGTTTGCAGCAGGGAGCAACTCATTCCCTAACAGCCAAAGAAACAGCAGCTATAGATAGCATCGATATAAATACACCTGCCTACTCCTTGGCACTTGAAGCTTTTTGTTTTGCATTTCATTCAAACGTGGGAAGAAACCATCAGCAGGACTCCTCAAAGTTTCCCGAGTCTTTAATCAAACAAATGATGAGGAAAATCTGTCAGTCTTACCAAACAGTGAAGCCCCATTTTTTTAATTAGAAAAGCAGACAAAATATTGTGATGTGAGCTTATATTGGAAAGAAGGGAGGGAAAAGGTTTAAATAAAATGAAGTGTGAAACCTCTGGTCTACGTAAGATGCAGAGCCAAGTCCCGCCTTGTACCCACTCCAGACAGAAACAGGTTCCAGCCTATAGTTCTATTTTCATTTTTTTTAAATTGAAGTATAGTTGATTTACAGTGTTTCAGGTGTACAGCAAAGCCATTCAGTTATACATATATATGCACATATATATTCTTTTTAGATTATTTTCCATTATAGGTTATTACAAGATACTATAGTTCCTTGTGCTACACAGTAGATCCTTGCTGTTTATCTTTTTTATATACAGTAATGTGTATCTGTTAATCCCGAGTCCCTAATTTATTCTGACTTTCCCCTTTGGCAACCGTAAATTTGTTTTCTATGTCTGTGAGTCTGTTTCTGTTTATTATATTAGAGGAACTGGAAGACTGTGTACCAGGCCACAAATCCATCTCCATCCAAACTGGCAAAATTCCTACAAGGGTGTAGATTCTATCTGTTCATTTGAGAGCATGTCCCAACCAGGGTGGAAAATGAATTTGTTCTGGAAGGAAGAAGTGGTCCAAATCCTGTGGGTAAATTTCCTATTTCCACTTCCCACCTACCTTGCCCTCCAGAAGGGGGAGAGAAAGTAGGAGGGAGAAGAATTTTCACTTCTGATTCAAATCGTTTCCTCAAGGTCTTCTGTCCCCTTGGGTCAGTAACTCAAAGGTATATGTTTACAGGTGTATGGCATGCAAGAGGTAGTCAGAGAAGACTTGTAGATAATAATTGTTTGACTACCACTAGTAAAAAACTACATTCAAATATGTCACCAAATAACTAAAGCCCCAAAATGGTCTCTGTTTAGGCTGATGGACAAAGAAAGCTGCATCGGGAGAGAGTTCAGCTGGGCTCTCCTGATGGGGAGTGTGAGAGCCAGATAGACCACAGTGAAGAGAAGTCCTTTCCAAATAAGAGAGGATGCAAAAAGCTCCTTGAGACTGGTGGCAGAAGGGGATTGAAAAGTCACTATTGAGATTGGTCATTACCACTGTGTGATGCCATTTGCATTTCCAGTTTACTACTGGAGTGTGAATCTCAACTGGGTCCAGCATGAATTGTTGAAGACTTAAGCAGGCATTGGGTTATGCAGGGGTCAAGCCTTTCTGTGTATGGGCAAGGTTCAAGCAGAAATTTCCTTTACCTACTACAAAACTGAAATAAAGAAGACCATACTCTATTTATGCTTTACGGCCTGCCTTTGCACCTCACAATAGACTATAAACATCTTCTTTTATCAAAATATGTTAGTCTTTAACACTCTTTTTAATGACGACAATGTATCCAATTATAGGAGTGTGCTATCATTTCCACATACCCTATTGTTGATACCTAGGTTGCTTCCATTTTTCTGACATTAAAGACAGAGCTTCATTGCAAAGTCTCAGAGCCAAATACTACACAAACTCTCATCTATTCTCTTTAAGTGCATTTCTAGAAATGCAACCACTAAATCAAAAATGATAAGCATCCTGCCAACATTGTCCTCTAGAAAAGGATTATCATTTGATACTTCCACCACCAAAGGCATGTGTTACATCACTCATGTGTGAGATCACAGGCAAGGATAAGCAGAGAATTGAGGAGAAGAGAGCAGGAGCTACCAGCAGTTTTAAATTCCTTCAAGCTGAAAGCTATTTATTAAACCTGACAGAGATGGCAGAGCAAGATCGTGTGCCCTCTCATCTCCTCTGACCTCCCATCAACTTCTGTTCCCTTCTTGGACTTTTTAAAAATTGCTTTTTAATGATATCCATAATTCATGAAAAGAAATGATAAAATCAAAACATATTACCACTGACTTATAAACACCTGTGCTATTAATTATTAACAGCCTAAGAAGGAAGTCAGGATTGATCCCAAAGGTGAGAGAGATAAAGGCACTAGTGGGGAAAAAAAAAGTTGATTGGAAACCTTTGTACCGGAAGGTTTCCAATTTAGACTATGCATATTAAATGGGGATTTAATTCCTTTTCTCAAGGAGCAAGAAGTTTAGCTAACATGGGGGCCTGAGCAATCACCTAATGAAAAGCTCTCGTGTCACAGATGGAAAAAATCTGAAGCCCAAAGAAGGGCCTCCCTTGTATTTCAAGAGAGTCATGGAAAGACCTAGCAGCAAGACATGTTTCTTTTTACTGCCAGTCCTATTCTTTATTCTATTCTACGTCTTTCAATGCCACACTTGACATCAAGGGAGGATGAGAAGTGTTTTCCAAAATAGAGGGACTCATTGTTTGCAAAGCCTAAGAATCAGTCCCCACTTTCATTGTTCCAAAGCTCATGGCTGCTTCTCCAGTCCAAATAGAACCACTCCCTCCTCCCCTGGAGACTGCGAGCAAAGAACCAGCCTGCATGGGTGGAGCCAATCTAACTGTGGTTTTCCTAAAGAGCATCCTGAGGTCCTCAGTCCCTCCTAGCACCTGGAATTCTCTTATGGGAATATATTCCTTAGGAGCGTAGACGTTGCTCTGTCTTCAGAAATCTCCAACTAGAACGTGAGTGCTGTGGGAACCTGGGATGGTTCCTCCTCTGAGGTTCACTTTCTTCATCTGTAAAATGGGCCAATGATAGGACATGCCCCATCATGTTGTCCTGAGAATGAAACAAGTATATGCACTGAAGATCTGAACACAGGTAGAGGGTAGTTGAGGATGGCTGGGAAATAGAGGATAGACTGGGAGGGAAGAGAGACACCCAAGGACTTGGAGAGGCAGAAGGCAGATGACTAAACCAAAGTTCACGATGCTTCCTATAATAATTTTGCCGAGGACCATGGTCTTGGGGGAGTAAATAAAAAGGGAAATACAGACCTTGGGTTAAAAGATGAAATTTCCATCAAGGGAATTGCTCCTGCACATGGGGAGGACGAGTCCAGGAAGGTGTGTGAGGTGGAGCTCAGCTCTGCTATGTATTCCAACTGGAAGCAGAGGAATTGAACCAAGTGGGGACTCTATGATATGCAGGGGACCCCAATCTTTCTCTTCTCAGGGACCCTCTGATTCTGCCAGATCATGCAATTTATTCTCTTGTTTTAATCAAATGAACTTATTTTAATGGTGTTTCTATCCAATTTTTCCCTCAGAATTTGCATTCCACTAAAATTCTAGAGAAGAATTAAATCCTTCAACCTAAGGCATTTTGTTTCCATTCCAGAGTGGAGAAAAAAATTTCAGAGAAGCTAGACATGAGCACCTCTTCTCATCAGAGAGAAATGAAAGGTCCTTTGGAGAAAACACCTGCTCTCCTCAGTGCCTAACGTTCTTCTCCGTCAGCCCCTCTCTCCTGCAACATCCATCACCATCTCGCATGTCTTCCCACCCAAATCCTGCTCTAGGGGTGTATGGTCAGGACACTCAGGTGGCTGTTCTCTTGTTCTCTGTACATCCCCTGCTCGACCAGTCCCTGCTTCACTCACATGACTATCCAGCCTCTTAATTATAGGGCTTAATTTGTCCCTGGTAACTGATGAGCCCACCTGATGTCACTTTCCCCTATACATGGTAGCCTCCTTCTCCCTCAAATAGCAAAGACTGCTGCCACGTCCTGCCCACCGTCTGCCACACGTGGTGGGGTGTTGCTCCAGGACCCTTTGTGTAAGATCCCCCTGTCCAATAAACCTTGGATGTTTCTGTTGCTGTCTCCGGGTTCTTTCCTGGGTCTCAAGGCTGGGCAACTACAAGGCTTGCGGGCATTTGGGGTGTAGCCCAACAAGGGGTGACCACAAGATGCTAGTGTTCTGCTTAGAGATGTTTCAACTGTATAAGGAATTCAGAATGTTGGCTTGAACTCAGACCGCATACACCTCTCCTTTTTTCTTCCCTTCCAACCCAAAGGCAAGATTAACCCCAGGAATTTCCAACAGGATATTAGCTCTCAGAGGCAGAAGACTGCAGTGTCAGGACTTTCTGGCATCCCTTGAAACAGGCTTTCACTTCTAACCGTGCTATGATACCCTCTTCTATTTTCTTATTTAATTTATTTTTGGCTGCGTCGGGTCTTAGTCATGGCACAAAGGATCTTCATTGAGGCATGCGGGATCTGTCATTGCGGCGCGTGGGCTTCTCTCTAGTTGCGGTGCCCAGGCTCCAGGGCCTGTGGGTTCTGTAGTTGTGGCGCACGGGTTCCCGAGCGCGGGGGCTCTGTAGTTTGTGGCACTCGGGCTCTAGCTGAGGCCCTCGAGCTCAGTAGTTGTAGCTCGCGCAGGCTTAATTGCCCCACAGCATGTGGGATCTTAGTTCCCTGACCAGGGACGGAACCCGAGTCCCCTGCATTGTAAGGTGCATTCTTTACCACTGAACCACCAGGGAAGTCCCTATTTTCATTTTTAAAAGTCAAAATGTATTAGATTCTTTTCTCGTCATTGGCTCTATTTTGATTTTGAGAAGTACACAAATATGTAATAACACACACATATGTATAACAAATATGTCATATTTTAAGACAATCAAACTAATCACCAATAAAGAGACACAGGTGTGTCCATTTGGGACTAGACATCCCCCTGCCGGAAACTCCCACTCACCCGGGTTTCTGTGGAAGGTCTGGCATCAGTGAGAAAGATGCTTACACCCTGGTTGGGGGTTGGGGGGTAGTTTTGTGCTGATGTGCTGGGCTTGGATCTAGTGATTTCTCCAGTAACTTCAAGACGATTGTGCCTTCTATTTTTGGATTCATACTGGGAAGCCATTTAAATTAAAAGGCTATTCATTTCACTATATTTGTCTCCAGGCTGCTCAAACAGAAATGCAAATGACTTCCATTGAGTGAGTTTTCTGCCTCAAAGAGAATGAAACTGTAACACCAAAATCTGTGTGCTTCAGAGTCCCATGTGCATTAAGGGGGAGAAACACAAACCCCAACCCTTGATGCTACTTGAATTTTTCTCCTGTGAATGCAAATTGATATTTTCATAAATGAAGGCCTAGTTAGCTTCTATGGTCATTCACAGGTCCTTAGGGCAGTTGTCAAAAATGGGTCTGTTTACTGAAATGGACACAACTGGGAGAAACAAAGAAGAAATTCTTTTTTACCAGCTTCACTTAGGAGAGTGCAGAAATGACAGAGCCTAAATACTACAAACAGTGCTTCTTTGATGTTCCTTCCTTACACAACAGCAGGTAACCTTGCATCAAAGATAGTTGTCAGCAACCCCAAGATTCCCAGCTCCCAGTTCCAAATCCTACAAAATGGAAACAGTGAACTGTCCCAATAGTTCAAACCAAAGGTCCAGAAATGAATTGTGCTGACCTGATTAGCCTGACTTACAACGTGTAGCCAGTGATGATCATATCAGAGGCCAAAGAGCAGCTGACTTAACCCATTGGGGCCAACTGTGAAGTTGTGGGTAAGGATGAACCGAATTGGGTCATTAAGGGTCCATGAGAAAGGATTGATAGGGAGTGGTGACTGGAGAGCTGACCCCACCTGCTCACTACATGTCTACATGGCTTGGAAGGACCTTTCAAAAATAGGTTAACTGGTAGTTTGTCCAAGAAAAGAACTAGAAGCAGTTAGAATTTGCAATTTGTTTCCTTAAAATACGTGTAGCATGTGGGACGTGGGATTGCCCTTCAGTAGCCCTTGTTTAAAAGTAATTTCAATATTGAACAGATGACCTTCCCTAGGAAAAAACAGGACTTTCCAACTAGCCTATAGTCTATGAAATAACAGCCTGCAACCTGCCATTTGTAGATCATTTCGAGGCCTGACCAGCCCAGATTGAAACTTGCTCATCACCACTGGCAGATGAAATGTTAGGTTTCTCTAATGGCAGGGCTACCAGCGCCTCGGTGATGGAACGGATGTGTGTTATGATGGTTGTCGTGGCCTTCATTATGGCTTATAGAGACCTGTCTGGAAGGATGTAATAAGGAGAACAAAATTTGAGACAACAAAAATGTCTCAATGTTTATGAAAGCCTAAACTATTTCCCAGGAAAAGAAGTCATTTAGAACAAATTGAAAACCACTTGACTTCATCTTCACTTTCATGGAAAAAAAAAATCCCCATCTGAGGACAATTCAACTCAGTCTTTGAAATTCACATCCATTTAAAAATGATTGGAAGGAAGGAAGGAAAGGGGGAAAAGGGGAGGGAGAGAGGGATCAAAGGCTGGTACAGAGCCCAGAATGTGAAGAACATTTTACCATCTCAGTAATCTGCCTCTCAAGTTTCAAAATCCACTCTTTTATTTCTCATAAAATATAGCAAATACAAACCTGAGGCCTAATCTTCTGTTAGGTAAAATCTCCTCTGAAAAGTCTATTGTTTTTTGGCCAGAGCCCCCAGTAGTAAATTGGATCAAAATGAACAAGCAGTGTTTGATTCTATTATATTCCTTCTATCCCCTAAAAAAAGCAAAGCCATCAAAAAGTGCAAGCAAGCAGGTATCAGAATGTTCACAGCAGGTCTATTCATAACAGCCAGAAACTGGAAACAACCCAAATGTTCATCAGGAATAGAATGGATAAATAAATCGGGACATATCCATACAATGATAGCAATGAGAATAAACAAATTACAATTACATGCAACAATATGAGAAAATCTCACAAGGATAATGTTTAACAAAAGAAACCAGATGGAATGGAATATTTATTATAATAGTCCAATTATATTAAAGTTCAAAAACAGACAACTAATTTATGGTGATGAAAGTCAGATTAGTGGTTATCACTGAGGAAAGGGGACATGTGGGCACCCCTGGAGTGTTTGTTACATTCTATTTCTTGATTTGAATGACACATACACTTTGTGAAAATTCATCAAGCTACACAAGTATGGCTGGTGCTTTTTTCTGCATGTATATTTTACTCAAAAAAAGTTTACTTAAAAGTGCATATGATATGAGCAAATGTTGGGGGATGATGGAAATGTGCTATATTTCAACTGTGATGGTGATTACAAGACTATACACATTCATTAAACTAACCAAACTGCACAGTTAAGATTGATGAATTTATTATATGTAAACTAGACTTAGTAAAACTGATTTTTTAAAAAACTTTTAAAGTTTATGAAAAGTAATTCTACTTTCTACACATCAAAAGAGCTTGAGAACAATTCAGAACAAAATTAGAGAAATGCAAATCAAAACTACAATAAGGTATCACTTCACATCAGTTAGAATGGGCATCATCAGAAAATCTACAAACAACAAATGCTGGAGAGGGTGTGGAGAAAAGGGAACCCTCTTGCACTGTTGGTGGGAATGTAAATTGATACAGCCACTATGGAGAACAGTATGGAGGTTCCTTAAGAAACTAAAAATAGAATTACCATATGACCCAGCAATCCCACTACTGGGCATATACCCAGAGAAAACCATAGTTCAAAAAGACACATGCACCCCAATGTTCATTGCAGCACTATTTATGATAGCCAGGTCATGGAAGCAACCTAAATGCCCATCGACAGATGAATGGATGAAGAAGATGTGGTACATATATACAATGGAATATTACTCAGCCATAAAAAGGAACAAAATTGGGTCATTTGTAGAGACGTGGATGCATCTAGAGACTGTCATACAGAGTGAAGTAAGTCAGAAAGAGAAAAACAAATATTGTATATTAACGCATATATGTGGAATCTAGAAAATGTTACAGATGAACCAGTTTGCAGGGCAGAAATTGAGACACAGAAGTAGAGAAAAAAATATGGACACCAAGGGGGGAAAGCGGCGGGGGCGTGGGGGTGGTGGTGTGATGAATTGGGCGATTGGGATTGACATGTATATACTGATGTGTATAAAATGGATGACTAATAAGAACCTGCTGTGTAAAAAAATAAATAAAATTAAATTTAAAAAAATACATAAATAAAATATAAATAAAACAAACCCGTACCCTTGAAAATAGCAAAAGAATACATGCAGCCATATATATATATTTTAATATACTTGCCTTTTTGTAGCAAAGTTATACAACAAATATACTATATATTCAAGTCTTAAGTTATACTCTAAAGCTGTATTACTATAAATTAATGAAATAATTTTCTGTAATTCTTTAGATAAATAATATACTATAGGGACAAGGGGGAAAAAAAGCAACTTCATGCATTTATTCCTGAGCTTTATTTTGCAGGAGAAACAAATAATCAATGGCTCAAATGTTTAAATGTGTATAAGTTATTAGAATAAAGTCCTCAAAGGCAGTGATTCTGTTTATACATGAATCTTAGCATTAGCCAACTGGAAAACTGAGGCTAGGGATTCTTGTTGCAATTCTAATTCATAATCATCTAAATTTCTCCCAGGGTCACTAATGCGCCTGTATCAGCATATTATTGTGACTGCACCACAGTAATGCTGCCAAACAAACAAGAACAAAACCTTGTTTATTGCTCACACATCTGGATCAGCTCTGCTGATTGTCCAGGGCTGGCTCCTGTGCCTGGGGTCAGGCTAGCTACTGTCTGATATAAGTTGACCTCAACTGGAATGACTGGGGCAACGTGATGTGGTTGTGATTCTCCAAGATGATCCCCAGTGACGCTCGCCTACTGATGTCCATGCCCTTGTGCAGTCCCCTCCCACATGACGTAGAGCTGTCCTGTGTAACTAATAGGATATTCCAAAGCCAACACAGTTCTTCCAAAGTTTGGTCCCAAAAGACACTGTAGCTTCTGCCTTGCTCATTTGGATCACTCAGCTAAGTGGAAGCCAGATACCATGTGATGAAGATTCATAATCAGCCCAATGGAGAGATTCACATGGTGAGGAACCAAAGCCTCAACATTCAGCACCAACTTGCCAGACACATGCAAGCACCATCTTGGAAGTGGACTCTCTAGCCCCAGCCAAGCCTTCAGATGAACATAACCCCTGAGCTGGAACCCTGAGCAGAACCAACCAGCTAAGCCACTCCTGAATTCCTAAACCACGAAACTCTGAAAGATAATAAATGCTTATTGTTTTATGATGCTAACTTTTGGGATAATTTGCTATGCAGTCATGGATCACTAACATACTTGACTCTGTACCACGTAGTTCTCATCATGCAATAGGCTACCCTGGGAACATTCTCATGATGACAGTAGAGATGAGAGAGAGCAAGTGAAAGAAGGCATGCAAGCACTTTTCAAATGTCTACTTGCATCCTGTCTCCAAAGATCCTGTTGGCCAAATTAAGTCAAATGGCTCAGGTCATCTACTGTGAGAAGGCACTGCAGAGTTACATGGCAAAGAGCCTGATTGGTGGTTTTAAAATGTGTCCACAAAGTCTTCGACACTACCCCATTTAAAAGGCGGGGACTGGGACTCCCCTGGTGGCGCAGTGGTTAAGAATTGCCTGCCAATGCAGGGAACATGGGTTTGAGCCCTGGTCCGGGAAGATCCCACATGCTGTGGAGCAACTAAGCCTATGTGCCACAACTACTGAGCCCACGTGCCACAACTACTGAAGCCCACGTGTCTAGAGCTGCGCTCCACAACAAGAGAAGCCACCACAATGAGAAACCCGTGTACAGAAACGAAGAGTGGCCCCCGCTCGCTGCAACTAGAGAAAGCCTGAATGCAGCAACAAAGACCCAACACAGCCAAATATAAATACATAAATAAATAAATTTATTAAAAATAAATAAATAAAAGGCAGGGACTGTTTCCCCTCCTCTTGAATGTGGGTTGGTCTTAGTGACTCACTTCTAATGAATAGAATGTTGTAGAAGTGACGGTGCCCAGGCTAGGTCATAAAAAGGATAGCTTCTGCCTGGCTCTCTCTCTCTCTCTCTCTCTCATTCGTGGGTTTCTTCCTCTGGAGAAACCAGCCACTTGTCACAAGGACAGTCGAGAAGACCTGTAGAGGAGTCTACATGGAGAGGAACTGAGGCCAAATACCAACAACCAGCACCAACTTGCCACCATGTTGGAAGTGGATCCTCCAGCCCCAGCACACATCTTAAGTGCAAATGAGATCCTCAGCTAAGCTACTCCTAAATATTCCTGACTCACAGAAACATGAGAAATAATAGTTTTATTATTGTTGTAAATCACAAAAGTATGGGGTAATTTACCAATTCTCATAAAGAAAGATGAAGAATTGGAGCTTTCTTTAAAACCACAGGTTCAGGAAACTTAATTGCAAACAACACCTACTCTAGCTAGTTTAAGCAGAAAAGAAACATATGAAAGAGTATTGAAGAATCTCCAGAAGGGCCAGAGCATCAGGTCTAGAGGCTACAAAGTCAACAACAATGCCCAAAGCACAGGGTACCTCTGCTCCAGCCAGGACCCCATTCCTGCTGTAGCTAGGTAAAGATACCTCAGCTTGCACCACTGAAGTTGGTAGCCAGATGCCAGAATCTCTACCATTAATATCCTAGAAACCTGGATGCCTTCATGACCCCCTTCACCAAAAATGGACTCTGTGAAGTACCAGCTTCATTTTGCTGCTCTCTTCCAATCAGAAATCTTGCACAGGTACACATGATTGGTGGAGTCTATTTGCAAGGGAAGATGGGGAAAAATGAGTTGTGGGTCACCTTCTTGGGAAGGTGTTATCATAAAATTGAAAATACCCCAGGAATAGGAAGGGTGTTCAATGGTACTGAGTAGTTAGGAAAATTGACAAATGCTCACTTCTTGTCCCCATACAAAATCATCACTACATTACTAAAATATAGATAACTAGAGAAATTATTCACATGTCTTTCTATTTCCTGGAACCCAAAATGGTAAATGAATTTCACCTCCAGAGCCATTTCTAATCATTTGCTAGCGCCTGCTAGAGTTGTATGTTAAGATGAACTCCAGGCTCAGTTGAAAAGAGATCTGGGATCAAGTTGTGATGATGCCTTGGGTGCTTTGTATTTGTATTAAATAATAGGTACCTGCAAAAATAAATGTCCTCAGTCTCTGTATTTTCTCTCATTTCCTAAAAGGAGGGTCTGAAAACATTTCATGAACTTTTATAATTGTTTAGATTAAAACTGTTCCTTCTTTCAGTCACATTTCTGACATGGCATGCAAGCCAATCCATGTTCCCTTTATACCACTCCAGTACTTGGTAAAACCCAAATATATAAAACAGCTCTTCTGGCTAAATATGTCCTCCTGTTCCATCTCCCTCTCATCTCCCTTACCTCCATGTCATTTCCTGAAGGAGCCCTCAAGAACCCCCAACCAACTCTTTACCTCCCAGGACTTGCTCATTCATCCTCATTTTCTCTCTCCTTTCCCTGAAATTCAGCCAATGGTATAAGTATACTGTAGACAAACAGTTCCTACACTTTAGCCTTTCCATTTCCCTGTTTGAATAGTGTGATTTTTCCCCATGTGAGTCAACTTGGCATGATTTGCTTGGCGTGATTTCATTCACCTCTCACAGTCCAACTTTGGGACTGGCCATAAGTCTACATTCAGCAGACTTCCCTATCTAAAGACCAAACATCACACCTATTATGCAATAATTTCAATGGGGCAGATTCCTGCCTTTCCTCCACTCTCCTTAGCCACGTTAGTAAGAGGACATTTGCTCAGGCCAAAGAGCAGTGCTTCTCAGACTTTAATGTGCACACAAATCACCTGGACATCTGCTTAAATGAAGATTCTCTTTCAGTGGGTAGGGCCAAGACCCTCCATTCCCATGAAGCTCCCAGGTGATGGTGATGTGGATGCTCTGGTCTATGGACCACACTTTATCTAGCGATGTTCTAGAACACTGGTCCCACTACCCGCAACTGGTAGCAGTCTGTGGCCTGTTAGGAACTGGGCTGCACAGCAGGAGGTGAGTGGCGGGCGAGTGAGCGAAGCTTCATCTGTATTTACAGCCGCTCCCCATCACTCGCATTCCTGCCTGAGCTCCACCTCCTGTCAGATCAGCGGCGGCGGCATCAGAGTCTCATAGGAGTGCAAATCCTACTGTGAACTGGGTACACAAGGGATCTAGGTTGCACGCTCCTTATGAGAATCTAATACCTGATGATCTGAGGTGGAGCTGAGGCGGTGACGCTAGCACTGGGGAGTGGCTGCAAATACAGATTATCGTTAGCAGAGAGGTTTGACTGCACAGAGACCATAATAAATCAATTGCTTGCAGACTCATATCAAAACCCTATCAGTGAGTGGCAAGTGAAAACAAGCTCAGGGCTCCCACCGATTCTGCATTATGATGAGTTGTATAATTATTTCATTATATATTACAATGTAATAATAATGGAAATAAAGTGCACCATAAATGTAATGCACTTGAATCATCCTGAAAACATACCCCGCCCTGGTCCGTGGAAAAACTGTCTTCCATGAAATCGGTCCCTGGTTCCATAAAGGTTGGGGACCGCTGTTCTAGAAGACCCAGTCTCACCTTCAATGGGAGCAACTTCCTGCTTTCTCTAGAACTTTGTGCAGAGTTTCTCACCTCTCCTCTGCGTCACATTCCTTCACCATCCCTCCCCTAGACATGCCTGTTCATTCCTGCTCCACCTCTGATCACACTTATGTTACACATACAATGAATCAATAATCACTGAACGCCTACCAGAAGCTAGACACCATGCTGGGCACTAGGGCGAACAAAATTATCCCTGCTCACATGGAACTTAGAGTCCAAAGAGAGAGACATTAACAAATAATTATACAGTAATTAGTTGTAGTTTTAAGAAGTGCAAGGAACAAAAATTACAGAAGGCTTTGAGAGCAAATAATGGAGAAAAATCTAACCAAGGCTCCTGGGCCCTAGGAGTTTTCACTTTGCATGATTGCCTCTGGTTTTATATAAACTCAGCCTTCTCTATAGTGAAGGTTTCCCCATGACCCTTTACCTTCCCCTTGAGCATGGCCACCAGTGTGCACTTGGCATGGCATGGCCACACTGACCTTTGGCAAGAAGATGTACATGGCACGGAGATTATGGTTGGCAGGCGAGTCCTAGGCTTCCATAGCTCCAAACTAATGTTGGACTGCCTTGTGCCATTCTTGCCCCTTGGCTCCCCTTGATAATGGCACTGGCTATCTGCAAAGGCAAGCTGTTCCCTCCCAAATTCTAGTCAGCACTTCCCCTTCTCTCAAAATGACAGCAAATGTAGCACGCTGATTTCTTCCCTCTCGTGACCTCTTTTGCTGATCTACTACCTGTAACCATGACATGGCTATTGCCAGCAAGCTGTGCTCATTAACACCAAGGTCTTTAATAGTCTTTCATTAAAAATGACAAGCTCCAGGCCTACCTGCCATAGCAGTGATTCTGGCTTCCTCAGGCTCAGAAAGCTTCTCCACCTGCAAAGTTGCCCTTTCCAGTCTCATGGAGTATCAGTTGGGCAAGAAGAAGAAAAGGCTTAGAGACTGCAGAGCCATTGTAACTTATACAAGATAAGGCCTTCCACAGCTTTTCCCCTACAGTTCTTTCCTGTATGGTGTCATATTCAAGGAAATAATAATCCATCAGCCAAAGTGTATCTACAATGCAAGTTGAATCTTTCCTGAAATCTCTTGAAAAAGGATTCCATTTGTCCATTTTAACTTTAAAGACAACTTATGGTCCTGTTTCCTGGTATTTGTCCTTTTCAATATTTCACATCTATAGTAGCTTCCCCAATGTCTTCTCTCTCCTCCCTCTCTTAAAACTCTCCTGACTTTCCATCAAACCAGACCCATTGCACTTCCAGATCCTTCATTCCCAAACTTTTCCATCCCTGGATTTCTTCTGCCAAAGTCTTGAGACAATTGCTTTCCTCTCTCTCCAGTGCTGATCATTTCAGCAGGACCATCGCTCTGCCCCGTGGCCTGATTAGATCCAGGATCTGGAGGCAGATCTAGAACTCTTCTACCGAGAACTCTCCCAACCAGGAGGAAGCGAGGGCAGGTGTGCATTCTCCCACATTGTCTCTGCATGGTTTTGTTACTTACTGCCACATCATTAACCCAAGGAATTAATTCCTTTTATTTCAAGGAAAAGGAGCAGGATAGTTATCAAATTTCTAGTGCTTGCTGATTAAGAAAATAACAAAGAGCTAATGTGAAATCAGTAAGCTTTTTATTCAACTGACTAGCATCTGTAGTCAATTAAAAAATGTATATGCATAAATATATATTCTATACACAAATCTTTACACATGCACGCACATACACACACACACACACACACATACACACGTACATAGATTAGGATTCCCTGTAATAAATGCCAACCCTGCCAAAACTATGAATCTCTCCATGACCCCTTCACCACAATCCCTTGTCCACAGACCACAGGGTGAACCCAGAGATTCCTGTCACTTAATTAATCTAGTGAATACTTATCACATACTACCAACATCTTAAAACTTCACCTTAACACATTATTTTTCATGGAATCTCCAAAGTGTTTGAAGTTATGAGCAGATAAGATTCATCTTGGTCCTTAAGTATGTCATAATTTTAGGATTATTGGAGGGATAGAATCTAATCAAGTGTCTTTGACATGTATCTGCCTTTTTTGCTCCATAGAAAGCCCCATAAATCTTTACACTGGGATTCAACTCTGAGCCATCCCTTGTGAATGCTAATTGTACACAACATTAATGGAGCATGTGGATGACACTGGCTTCCTAACCTGCAGCTTGGTTTCATAATCCCCGGTTTACCAGCTGGGACATTGATGGGGCATTTTACAGCGCAGCCTTCGCTACCCTCGTGAAATATTATAATCACATAAAATGTTATGCTGTAGGATTGTAAGTAATATGGAGCCTGCTCTTGGCATCTGTGCCTTAATCACCTCTTTTCATTGCTTCACTGCCCATTTAGGAGTCCTCAGAAGGCTTCTTTCCACATGAATAGGGGTGTGGAGTTGAACGAGCCACACCCGGAAAAGACACGCTCATTTCCAATTCCAGTTCAACAATTCACTGAAGGTGGTGTCAGGAAGCTCTCTTGACTTCCCTGTGCTCTTATTTAATCGGCATATCCTCAGACTCCAGAGCAATCATTTCCATCATTCAGGTATAAGACACCCAGGAAGCCCTGTTACAGATGCTCAAACCAACTTACCCACACATCGCTCAAAACTTGACCCAATGGCCCATAGAAACCACTCAACCTGCTCTGAATTCTACCAAGCAGAACCTTGGCACCAGAAAAATAGCCCTAGTTCCTGCCTTAGACAGATATTAGGGATGTGTCTGGGCCAAATATTGGAATCAATGACATAATTTTTGTCCCTACCCAGTTCCGCAGTGCCTATAGGCACAATAAATTCCCTGGTGTCTCCCTAAGTTTCCATACTAACTGTGATCCCAATGCAGACGCAGCATAGACTTTCCCCCACTTCCTGAAGTCAACTACTAGCTGTTTTCACCCAACTTTCTGGTGAATGAAAGAGCAATCTGTAGCATGAGCACAAAACAGCCCATTGGTAAAGTGAGAAGAACCAAGATCCGCTTGGAGCACTGACTTCTGCAGAAAATATAAAAAGGGCTCACTCAAAAATGCTAAGCTGATGTCCCTGGGTTCAGGGACCAGCTCCACCCACCCCTGCCGCTGCCCAGCAGAGCTGGCCTCTGATGGCCTTTGTGGGGTGCTCTCCCCAGGCCAGGCAACAAGGGGGCTGTGTGTCCCCCTTAGAGGAAGAGCCAAGCATGCACTGCTGATGTGGATGATATCACTGAGAGAACCAGCATCCTCTTGATTCAAAGTAGACCGTGTCTTCTTTACGTGGATGCTTCTGATTTTAGCAAAGGCATAAACAGGCAAAAGTCAGCCAACACAGTTGGAAGGGGAGGAAACGCCACTCCTTCACTTGTTCATCAAGCCTAGACACGTGGGTGTCCTTTCAGGCGCTCGAATGCTCAAATGCTAAATGGATGGTACTGTGCCCTTGGGCTCCAAATCTGTTGCACATCCCAATCATCTGGGAGCTTTTGAAAAATCCCGGTACCCAACTCTCAGCCCATTCCAGTCACATCCAAATGGCTGGGAGAAAGAACCAGGCATCAGGAGTTTTTAAAGATCCCCAAAGTGTTCCAGTGTGCAGCAGTTTGGGAACCACTAGCAAAGTGGTTATGAGCACAGTCAGCGGGGACAGATCTGGGTTTGAATCTTCACTCCACACCAGCTGTGTGCCCTTGGGCAAACTACTTAAACTTTCTGTGCCTCATCTTTCTCATTTATAAGATGTAGTATTTTACGAATAGTGCTACTGTTTACCTCACAGTGTTTGCATGAGGATTAAATGGTGTATTGTTTGCAAAGTGCTTAGAACAGTTCCTGGTACATGCTAAGAGCTATAAAAAGTTTGTTAAAAAGACAAATATACGTGCAAGCTCATTTCTGGTCCAGGGTCTTTGCTCTTGCTTTGTCTGAACCAAACCATCCTTGACTGTCATGGCTAATAGGCAGGCCACCTACCGTAGGGCAGGGCACTCTATCTTAGTGCCCTTTTTTATTCTCATGGCTTTAGGTGTGTATTTATTGAATATATTTAAGTTATCTCCTTCATTAGAATGTAAACCCAGCAAGAGCAGGATCTGCCCTCTCTCTAGAACAGCACCTGCGTAAATGAGTGACTGAAGGAATGTGAACACTGGGGTGAATCTGATTCCTTGGTAATGGGAAGAACAGGCATTGAGAGAAAGAAATCCAGGATTTGGATTTCAGTCACCCTTCCACAGGCCACCAAACATTCATGATTCAGATACAACCTTGGGGTTTATTGTAGGTGAAACATCACCCACACATATTAGCATCTCCAATTTAACCTTGTGCAAGAGGAAACTTGCTCGTAAACAAGAGAAGTGGCCTCTCCCTGAAAATCTAGACCTGAAGAGATTGTGCACTAGATAACTCCCCCATTTGAACTCTCTCATTTCATTTCAGTAAACAGTTCATGTCTCTTTTATTTAGTTTAAAGCTTATCTATTTTCATTTTCATAAATTGCTATCCCCTCCCAAATGAGGGTCCCCAGTTCTCACTCACTGTGTGGGTCTGAGAAGATAATCTTCAAGAGTTTTAACAGAATGAAATACATGCGGGCCATATCAAAGGTGGTGAAGATTTGTATCTTGGATAGAATGGTGCAGATGAGCAAGGCGCTGTCAGTACCAGAGCCGTCTCTGTGCACCTCTGTGTAAGGATTTGACATTTCCGTTTGTGTTAATTATCCTACAGCGGTGCTCCATTTCACGGAAGATGATATATCTTAACCAGGAACCCCAAGTCCTCCTGAGAGTGATTTGAATTAGAAAGTCACCTCCCTCTATACGTACACGTGTAAATGCATTGTGGATTCCCGCAGACTGGAGCTCCCATTCCGGCACGTTGCAGATCAGAGCTGCAAAGTCGCCCACAATGAAGTTGAGTCCAGAGAATCTAAGTCAGCTGAAGGTCCGTGGACATGACAAGGACCCCCTGAGTGTATAATTCTATGAGATTTCACTGAAATTACTAAAATACTGATTTACAGCAATGTTTTGGGAACAGGTATGTAACAATTTGAAATTTAACTCCAATTCATCACAATGAGAGGCCCGCAGAGATGAGTCCCTTCTCAGGGGTTTGTGGCATGCTTGGCTGAATGAATCAGAAGAAACTTCCCGGAGGGGCCTCAGGCCCCAGTGCAGGGTCTTCCAGCCCTGTCCTCCTCCATCTCCTCCATGTGGAACAGAACACTGATCCACCTTCAGACCCAAGAACCTGAAGACCCCCGGACCCTCGGGCATCAAGGCAAGGCTCTGGGATGCTCACAGGTGGACTCTACCTAAGGCAAGCCCCTCATGAGCAACATTCAAAAGGGGCTGCAAACCAGACTGTGTTCTGGGTAGATGCCAGGATGGCCGACAGTTTGTCAGAGCGTTGCATGGTGAAGCTTGCTGTGAAGCAGCATTCTGCTGTGGGAGATTGCCTAGCAGATGTCAGCCAGGAAGGACCATCCTTAACTTCATGACTGTGAGCCGGAGGTCCAGGGTTCGGTCCCCAAGGGTCCACCAGGAGAAGTTGCTCTTGATCTGAAAGTTGACTCGTGGTCAGAGACTAGGCCTTGTTCTTTCAGCTGCTTTCTGCTCTGTGTATATCTTAAGGACTTTGCCTGCATTTCCAGAATGTGTGTGCTTTGCTCACCAGGCTAAACTATCTCCCTTTGGCCCTCCTCCCTTCCCCCACCTGGCTGCTACTTGGCCTCATTCAGTCTCAGACTAAGAATACTTTGCCCAAGGAGGGATGGTGTTCTTGAGGAATTCTAGTGCTGGGGGTGGTTGGAGTTGGGTGCATTTTCAGACATCTTCCTCAGATCGTCTGAAGTCCTGACCACTGTCTCTATCGAGAGGCCCCACTTGCACCGAGCAATGCCTGTGCACGAGGCTGGTGCCAGACACTCCATCAGTGTGGCTGAAGCAGACACAAAGGGGAGGTAAGGGCCCCAGGGTGATGGGACACAAAGTCCCATCCATCTGATAAACTATCTGGATCTGTGCTGCTGGTTTCTCCTGCCTCAGGACCACGGGGCAGGAAGATAGGCACGGAAACCTCTTCTGCAGGCTCAGCTGGACCATAAATTCTGTTTTAAGACCTGTTCCCTGCAGAGACATCACCAGCAAAAAGGCAGTAGGTGGTGGGAAGTGGTTAAATCCAACTCATTGCTTTATCATCAAGAGCAGCTGATGGAGGAAGTGCGCATGAAGCTCCCCAACTGCTCTTTCTCCCTTGTTCTCCTTAGGATTATTTTATTTATAGCTGCGAACCAATAATTACCTACAGCTGCGTTTCTCAATTGCAGGGCACTTAAGGCAGCTTTTCCACCCACCAGGTTGCTCCTCCAGAGCCTTCCCCTGAGAGGAACCGCCCGGCCCCCTTCTCCACTGCCATGTGACCTCACAGCCTTTTTCTAGTCTTGAGAAGACTCAGGTTATCAGCCAGCGACCTTCGATATGGGACCTCTCTATGACTTATCTGTGATCCTTAGATTAATTCCTTTTTCCCAGTGCATTGTCAGATGAATAGATTTGAAGACATATATAAATAGCTCCCTGCAGGGTCCTTCTTAGAATTATGAGAGACCCTGAATGGTGATTAATTTAGCAGTGCTTAGGAGCTAGAGCTCCAAACAGACTGAGAATGGGATCCTAGTTCACCAGTTCCTTTACTTCTCAGTTTCCTCATCTGTACAGTGTAGACGATGATAGTACCAATCCCACTGGTGCAAGGATTAAATGAATGCATGGAAAATATTTACTCACATGTTTGAGCACAGGAAGTATTCAACAAATAGTAGCAATTACTAGATGGGTGGTGGTGAGGAAGGGATAAACCGGAACTAGAGAATTAGAGCTGGAAGGGTCCCCAGCTGGAAGGTCACCTAGGCCAGTGCATCACAAAGTTTACGGAACATGAGAATCACCAGGAGAGCAGACTGCTGGGCTCCACCTCAAGATGACTGGATTCAGTAGGTCAAGGGTAGAGCCCATGAATCTGCATGTCTAACAGGGTCCCAGGTGATGCTTTCAGTACCAAGTAGCTAAGCAAATTCCTTTCCTGATACAAGAATCCCTAGTCCCACCCCTCCTATTCCTGTAAGATCTCTTGTAAACTCTATTGGGCACGTCCTATGATGGTGCAAAAAAGGAAATGAATCCTTGTTGGTGATCTATAATGAATCATGGGCTTTACATATGTTACCTTATCCTCACAATAATTTATGGAGTTATTTATTATTGTTTCCTTTTTTTGTTATTTTGTTTTCTTTGTTTTTTAAGATGATGAAACTGAGGCTAAAGATAACTTTAGGTGCCTTAGACACTTTCACACAGTAAGAAATTGAAGAGCCAGGATTTGAACCCAGTCTCTGAGACCTGAGTTCTTGTGTCAATGATGTTCAATTGTATCTGGGAACCATATTTTATTGTTGGGCAATTCCTAAAAGTTAGAATATGTTTTTGTTTTTATACAGAGCGGCAATCTTCCACTGTCAATTCGCTGGTCCTGGATCTACTGGGTCTTCAGTAGAATTGGAAAGGACTTAATATCATTTGAATAAAGAGAGGACAGTCATTTACGTTACTGCAAATTTGATAATGGTTAGGTGTATAGCTCCCAACCTAGTATCCCTTAGTTCAAATCTTGACTCTCCAACTTTGTAGCTGTGTGACTTTGGGCAAGCTTCTAACTTCTCTGTGCCTCCATTTTCCTAAGCCTGTAACATGGGAATAGTACTAGTACCTTCATCAGAATGTTGAGAGGAGAAAACAGTTTTATGCATGTATATAATGACACGGAATTTTAGCTTTTATTATTTCATCCATAAAGCCGTTACAAACTCTTCATAAAGTCCTTTGTAGCTAAGGTCTTAAAAATTGGAGAGGCCAGATTTTTCCCCCTCCTTATGATATGACTACAGTGCAGTTAGCTTTGTCTTCTTTAAAGTCCTTGCTTGTGATGGATAAAAAGAATATCAAGAGCAATCGTATTTCATTAGCAAGAGGTCTGAGTTAAACCAACTAAGTTGTTATGTAGTTACTTTGTTTTCCTGCAGAGGTGATTCTGCTTCTTGTAGTTTAAAGTAGAAAGGTGGAGTCTTCAAGGTGCTAAAGGAGACCACCCACGCATGTCCCAGCCAGAAGCTTCCTAAAACTCCAGGAGAGCCAAAAGAGGGGAAGATAATGATACCTAATCATCAGAGGCTGGAGAACTTTTCACTGGTTTCAAAAATCATTCTTTAAGTTAAAGAAATAATATAAATGATGAGATAAAGGAACACAAATATTATTTATACCTCATCAAGATTGATTGAAGGAAAAAATAAAAGGCCTGAATTCGCCTCCCTTCCCTGTATCCTCGACCTTGGCAATGTGACTTTTCAGCCCCTCCCATCAGAGGGTGGAGTCTATTTCCTCAACTCTTGATTCTGGGCTTGGCCATGTGACTTGTTTTGGCCAAAAGGATGCAGCAGAAGCGATGCTATGACAGTACCAAGCCTGGGCCCAAGATCTTGCACTCTTATTGGAACTTTGCCATCACCTCATGAATAAGACCAGGCTAGCCTGCTGGAAGACGAGATACATGGCCCCCTTGCCCCAGACAAGTGAGTGAGGCCGTCCAAGACCAGCCTGCCCCTATCTCTTTTATCAAATGATTACACACTCATGAGCAAATCCAGTCAAGATCAATCAGGTCTGGTCTAGAAAAGCAGAATGACCCAGCTGCTCAATAAACTCATGAAAAATGATAGGTTCATTGTTTTATCCCTCCAAATTTTGAGGTGGTTTTTTTCCACAGCAATAGCTAACTGATATACCCCCTTTAGTGTTGGTAGGGATAAAACAGCAACAATAACCATATTAAAAGCAATAATAGTACTACTTGTACAATTTGAACTGTAGAAAACTGTCAGTTTTCCGCCATATTTGACTTGAAAAAATAGCAATTTCATGTGGACCAACCTAATATTATTAAGTACTTCACACATGTCAGGTACTATGAGAAACATTTTACATGGATTATCTCATTTAATCTTTACAATGACTCTATGAAGTATATACTACTATTTCCATTTTATCAATGAGGAAGTAAAGGCTCAATAAATACCTGTTGAAGGAATGAATAAAAGAAAGGGTAGCATTTCTCAAGGTCACATGACCAGTACCCAGTGGGATAGGAATTTGAGCTTAGATTGGCTTGATTCCTCTGCTAATGTGTTTTCTACAACAGGAGGCAGATGGTAATGGCATTTATCAAGTCTTCACTTGGCATCGGGCTAAGACCTTTACATGCCGTATCTTGTTTAACCATCACACATAAACCTGTGAGGTTGGTGTGATTTATGCACGGGGAAGCCAAAGCACTCCAACACTCAGTAATGTAACCAAGGTGATGTAGAAAGTAAGTTGCCAGGCCAGAATTCGAACCCAGGCAATGCTCCAGGAACTGCTGTCAACTATATGTGGCGTCTTTCAGGGAATCGAAAAAGGAGAAATGGAAAGAGAAAATGGAGTTTTTCATAAGCAGTGCCCTCATAAATGTTTTGCATCTCTGAACTTGACTTAGGTCTCCATTACACCAGCTTCATGGTAGTGAAAAGCCCTGGTTTTATAAAGGCTCTTCATTCCCAAGAGGGCGTACGTAGTTTTCTCATCTATCTCCACATTATTACGTGTCACCTTTTGGGAAACCAGGTTAACCTCCTCATGGAGACATGGCAGGTATCTGTCCTGCGAGGTCCTTGAAGAAGCCCCACAGTCCTCTACAGAAGCTGACCGCTGCAGCTTGAGATTTCCACCATTAGTATCACACCTCTGAATTAAGGCATTATCCCCAGAAAGCTCTTGTAAAAATGCAACTGTGTGACCTGTGAAGGTTAACATTAATTCATTTGTATTATGCAAATTTAAATTAAGGGACACAAACTTAGGGGTCAGCAGAGACCAGACACATAAAGGAAATGATGGAAGTGGCCCAGTGTAGTACAAGAGGGGATGATGGGGACTGTGGCAAATTGAGGCATGTGTGTCCATTCTAAATGAAGATGTTGGTACTAACATCAAAGCAATCGTTGCCATTGCAATAAGAGATGTTCTATTTTGCAATAGAAGGTGAAACATCTATATATCTGTGGGTAATTTCTCCTTAAATGTTACAAGGGAAAAAATGGATCTGTGGGCTGGAATTGGTCTGCAGAAGGCCAGTTTGAAACTCTGTGCTGAGATCAATGCATCATTTCCTTAAAGCAGAGCTACCCCAGGTGTGGTTCCTACACCAGTGACATCAACATCACCTGGGAGCTGGTTAGAACAGCAAGATCTTGGGCCCCATCCCAGATGTTCTGGATCCAAATCTCAGAGTGTGACCCAGGTTTCTGGGTTTAACAAGACCTTCAGGTGACTGTTTTGTGTACCAAGATACCAGTGGCCCAGATGCATAAGTACCAGATGTGCAGGGTATATGTGAGGAGTCAAGGGCAAGATCTGGGGCTAATCAGGAGGAAGGTCTCCAGTCCTCAAAGTCAAGGAGCAGAAAAGGGAGGACAAGCCTCAAAAGGCATTCTGGGAGCTCAGCAAACAGGACTGTCACCTGTGAGGCCCCTGGGACCTTGCACAGCCTCTCAGTGACTCCCTCTCCAAAGCTGAGATACTGACTCTCTGGACCTGGTACCCCTCCCTTCCCAACTCTCAGGAAAGTGACACTGTGTTATTTGCAGAGCACTGTCAGGGTGAAATCTGTTCTGAAGCATGTCTCCAAAGTTGTCACCGTGCTCAACTAATTAGTCAAAGGCTTCCATCTGCCTCATGGCTCGCCACACTTTTCATATTAATTTTTTATGCAAATGTGATTCTGGGGAGGAATGATGTCAAGCAGAGTGATAGGTACCTCACTGGAGCCAGAATAGGATACATGCAATCTGCAAAATCTCCAGAAAGGTCGTGTTGAACTAAGCTTTTGTATTTGGACTCCTCTGAAGCTTAAAAATAACTTTAAGTAAAGTCATGGGAATGTCCGAGATACAAATATATATATATATATAATATATATAATATATATATAAAGGAGATATTGACCTAACCTCCCCACTGTAACCTTAACTGTATAAGAGGCTGGTCACCAAAACAATCATTCAAAGCACAGTTCAATTAATTTCTCCTTTCTTCTTTGATCCCCCCTCATTATTTTGCTTAGCCATGTAATCTTATTTTATTCTTTCCCTCTTTATAATATTTGCTTCCTTCTTTTTAGAAAAGCTAAGTTATCTTTCAAGAACAAATTCCATTGTAGCAGTGACCTCGAGGATGATAAGGCAGTAGATTAAAACCCAGGAGTATCTTGAAATGCCAGGGATAATTTGAAAGAAAGGGTCAATTGTCTAATATTAATTCAGTAATAACTGGAGAGGCATTATCCTTATTGCCTCCTTCCGGGCAGAACTATCTGGTGTCTGATGAAGTTCAATGCCACTGCAGGGGAAAGTAAGGCAAAACTTGGATAGAGGACAATTCTGACTCCAATACTGAACCCATATTCAAATTCTAGCTACAGATAAGTCTTTGTTGGGATGAAAATGAGACTCAGGGTTCTGAAAATTTCCTTCCCTCTGTATCAGGTAGCTAATGCTGCAAACAAAGCATGCCAACACTAAATGGCTTAAAACAACAGTCATTTATTTAGCTAACAACTCCCATGGTTCTGCTGATCTGGGCTGGTCTCCATTATGTGACTCTATCATGTGGTCAGCTGGCGGGTTGCCTACAGACTTACTGGTCTCGGATGGGCTCACTTTCTGTTCACCAAGGCTGCCTACAGAGCCTATCTAGCTTCTGGGGAGAGACAGTATGACAGACATTGTTGGCGCCCTGCCCCAATTCCCTAGGATTCCTTGGGTGAGTTCCTTGTGCCCATCCCCCAGGTGAGCAGTGCTTTGTTGCTAAGGAGCAGCCCCTGTGATCCTTCTCAGAGGGTTGCCCTTGGGCTACTGGAGCTGGCAGTTGTGAGAGTTACATCCTCCTATTTTTTGGCCGCAACGCACAGCTTGCGGGGTCAGTTCCCTGACCAGGGATCAAACCCAGGCCCCAGCAATGAAAGCTCTGAGTCCTAACCACTGGACCGCCAGAAAATTACTGAGTTGCATCCTCCTGGCCGACCTCTACCCAAGAGCATGAAAACCTAGCTCCCTTACTTCAATGGAGATAAACTCTGAGGCATCATTAATGCTCCAGAACACCCTGCAGGACCAGGCTAAGGCTGGGAATTTGCTGGAAACTGCACCTTTTCTCTACTTCTTCCCAGCCCCTTCCTGCTTTCCTAACTCCCTCCTGGGATCACTTCCTTAAGAGACCAACAGCTCATGTACCCTCATCTCAGGGGCTGTTTCCAGAGAGATGGTCTAACCCAAACGTCTTACACGGAGCACAGAGCAGCCCTGTTCATCTGTGGGATGTATATATAATTTCTTCATAAAAGTTCACATGAAGAGAAGTTTCCTAGCCAATAAGAGTTTAAAATAAAAACCACCTCATAGAGCCCATTTATGTTGCTGAAAAGACAAATACACAAAGAGACGAAGCAACTCCTTGGATGTCACACAGCCCCTGAGGACAGAGCAGACTCGGGGCTCCACACTCGGGGTTATCACACTGTCACTAACCTGGGGACTCCCACTGGATTCCCCTGAGAGTCGACACCCCGGAGAGAGGGAAGGGCAGTTGTCTGCATCCTGAGAAACAGGCTTCAGAACTGGCTCAGCCCCTGTGATCCTCTTTCCCCACCCCCTTCTCCCTCCCTTCTCCCCCTCCTCTCATCCCCATCCCTGCCCTCCCTCCTCCCACCTCCCCTCCCTCCTCCAACTCTGTCCTTCTCCTTCCCCACCCCCTCCTCCGTGTCCTGTTTTTTTCACTCGTGTTGCTTTCCACGATTCCTCCTCTTCCCTCCCTCCCCATCTTCCTTCCTCTCTTTCACTCCCCTCTCTTCTTCTCCTCTTCTTCATCCCATCCTTCTTCCCCTTCCTCCTCCCCTCCCCCTTCCTTCCCTCCCCCTCGTCCCATCCCACCTCCCCCCCTCCTCCCTCCCCCTGCTCTCTCCAGCTCATCACCTTTATCATCCTCATCTTCCTCACCTTCTTCATGATCATCACCATCTTCTCCAAGGTCCCTTCCCCCAGAAGACTTTTCTTTCTACTAATTTCTGTTTATTATCACAAGTAAAGACTTGTGAGCTAGTGATTTGGCTCAACGCACAAATCTGGACTGACAGTTGTGAGGTAGCTGCTCCAAGGCATTTCCATCAGCAGGAATGCCATCTTAGAGATTCACGGACACAAAACTGGAAACACAGAAGCAGCAGCCCTTCTCCACAGAGGAATTTTATTGGCATTGCAGTTCACAGATCCGCAAGGCTTGATTTATCGAATGGGAGATCCATGTGAAAATACTGTCAAGCTTCGGGAACTAGGAAGATATTTAGATCACTCCCCTCACGTACATCATATTTATGAAAGGAAAAGGAAGTATGTGGATTGTAAATTAGAAAAAGCTGGAAGGAAAAACTCTATCCTTTCCAAACTCAATCTTTTATGAACTTCTTTCCAAACGGTTGAGCTCGACGGTAAATACCTTATGTTGGTCGAGTATGCCTTACTTTCTGGCTTCCAAATAGCCCTTTGCAAAAGAGGCATCTTTCAGGAATTCTGCCTGGGCTCCTCCAGATCTGCCCACTCCTATGTTTCTGCCCCTCCCCCACACCTCACCCAAGGGCAACTACCAAGTCCAACGCTTTCACTAATTGAGAACTGGAGAAGTCAGAGAAATCGTTGTGTCTCTCCATCTTTCTGTAGATAAAGAAACTGAGGCACACAAAGGCAAGGGATATACAGAGAATCCAAGAAATGAACCAAGGGCCAGCCCTGGTCTGAGAGTCAAGAGTCCCAGGTCCCAGACCCAGCTCTACTAAAAGTTTCCTTTGTGACATCAGGCCAGGCATTGTACGCTTGGGGCCTCAGTGTGGTTAATCACAAAAATGGCCACAATTGCTTGTGCTTCCCCGTATCCACGCTCTTTGCATGTGACTCTCCTGCATCTTCCATCAAGAAAAGGAGTCTATTTCCTGGCCCCTTAACTTGGGCTGGCCTTGTGATTTGCTTTGGCCAATAGAATGCAGCAGGATGGCAGTGCCAGGTCTGAGACTAAGCCTCAGAGCACTTGCACACTATGGCCCCCTTTCTTGGAACCCTGCCCTGCCATCACTTGCAAAAGGTCAGGCTAGCCTTTGAGAGGATAAAAGACCACATGGAGCCCAGATAAGCCATCCCAGCAGAGCCCTTCCTTGACCAGCCAGTTCCCAGCTGAGTGGGAGCTGCCCACAAATGCATAAATTTAGCCCAAGCAGACAATAAAAACTGTCCAGCTATGCCCATCCCGAATGTGTGACCCACAGTATCATGATGGTTATTTCAAGCCACTGTCTTGGGGCGGTTTGTTATGCAGCAAGATTTAACTGACATACTTGGTTTCTTCATCTGCACAAAAAGGGGTAGGACATAAATTTCTCATTTTTTAGGTGCTTTTTGAAAGACCAAGACTATAATAGGTTAAGACCCAGAGCTGAGCTATCCAATATGGTAGCCTCTAGCCACATGCACCAATGTAAATTTAAACTTAAGTAATTGAAATTAAACAAAAGTAAAAATTGACTGCCTTAGTCACACTATACATATTTCAGGTGTTTAACAGTCACATGTGGCTAGTGGTCACTGAATAGACAGCACAGGTACAGAACGTTTCCATGATGACAGGACGCTGCACTGGATGATGCTGGCCTGGAACCGTCAAGGGAGTGGGCATCACAGTGGATCCTACAAGGACAGCCAGACCTCCTGACCACCCCTCCCCCACCCCCAGTCTCCCCTGGCTCTCCCAGAGCATCCTGCTCCACAGTGAGCCATCTCATATATCCTTGAAATTTTCACATCTATATTTTGAGGCTTCTGCTTTACCTAAAATATCTAAATCATCAAGGAGGCTTTGGATTGACTGCAAACAAGTTCAGTATTTTGGCAAGACAGTGGAGGAATAAGGCTCTTAAGGTAGGAAATTCTTCAGATAGATTGTAAGCTTTCCCTCCTTCGGGGGATTGTCCTAGTTTTTATTTTAAGCATTTTTTTTCCATGTTGATTAGGTTGATAGCTGACTTTATCTGCATTCAATCTTTAAAGAGGATTGACGATTGATTGTGTGTGTGTGTGTGTGTGTGTGTGTACATAGGAGGTTTCCTCCCAATTCTCTTTCCACTTTTTTCCCCTCTCCAATGCCCAGGGCTCCCTCTGACTTCAAAGAACTAGAAAAGACTCAGAGGAAAACGGATACCTGACCTAATTAAGCATATAGATTGAGATTTTCTCTCTCGGTTGATAAAAAATTCCGTTTTCTTCACAAGCCTCATTCCAATGTCCTGGATAAAGGAGACTCAGAGAACCACCCTCTTGCTGTCCCTCGAAGAAGTATTGTCCCTGCAAGAAGCCCAAGGCAGGGAGGGCAGGTGGGGCCCCTGAGACAGTGGAGGCAAGTGGGGGCCATTAACACGATGGTTGGGGACTGCTTTGCCTGGCTTTGAATCCCAGTTCAGCCACCTCCTACCTCTGGTGGATCCTTGGTCTAATTACTTAACCTTCCTGTGCCCCAGGTACCACATTCATAAAGTGAGGACGGTAACTGTTGTTACCTGGTAAGGGTCTGATGGATGAATACAAGAGAAGCCCTGAGAATAGTTCCTGGCACAGAGCAAGAGCTGAGGGTTGCCAAAATGGACATGTCAGTGCCCCAGCCAGGTCCTCTGGGACCCAGGGCACTGGTTCTGGGCATCCACCCACCAGCTCTGTGTGCTTTCCTTCTAACAGCTTGCACATGAAACCTTCTTGAGAGGTGTGCCCCTAAGCTCCCGAGCCACTTTACCCGCTCAGGCAGACAGCCTGGGTGCCAGGTGTCACCCCAAGCAGATAGTTACTGATGGGGCAGCAGTCACAAAGCCCAGCTCCTTTGACAATGAGTGTAATTCACACTCCAGAGCTGCCCTCAGGATCAGGCTGAGGCAGGGGCTTTGCCTGTAATCACTGCCTTGCTTCTTCCCCTTTTCTGTCCAGCTTCCTCTGCTCCTAGGTTCCCCCTGAGAGTGCTTCCTCAATAAATCATGTGCACATGAATCCTTATCTCAGGCTCTGCTTCCAGGGAACCAGACCTAGGATGGTAACTATTACAATTACTATTATTATTATGAAAACTTTTTTATTATTGCAGTCGTGCCTTAAAAAGTAATTTTGCTTCCTAAATAAGGTGATGATCATAATTTCTGAAAAATTGAAAAATTTCATAATTTCAAGTGGACAGCATTCAGCACTTTCCAAAGCACTTTCCTTTTCCCCTATGTCAGTCCCTTAAGATCAGATGTTCCTGGGAACAAGAGATTAAATGAAAACCCCAGTCCATCTCCTCTTCTCTTCCCTCCCCTGGCTCCTCCCAGCACAGCCAGGACCTCCTGTGTGATGATGCAGACACATCAGTCCATATGACTAAGCTTGATCCTCTCCCAACCCTCTTCCAAACAGCCATCTCCTGGGCCCCAGGCTGCATACATTCTAGCATGGCCCACCCTTAGAAGGACAAACCCTGGGGAAAGACCCCCACAGACCCTGGGTAGCAATGGTTCTGAATCTTGTCTTCTTCAAAATCCTTGGAGGGGGATCCCAAGAACTGTCAGGTTAAAATACACACTCCTGAACTGCACCCCCCCACACACAGTGGTCCTGATTCAGTAGGTCTTGGGTGGGACTCAGGAATTGGTACCTAACAAACAAGTAGGTGATGCTGTTGTGCAGACCCAGTTGGAGGAGCGTGGGCCTGGAAGACCCCTGGCTCCATGGGGAGGGTCATGGTTGGAGGGGGGCCAGAGAGGGACTGTCTCTGAGGTACAGGGTCCAAGTCAGGGCCTGGTTGCCTGGCTCTTGGGTGGTATGTTCTCGGCCATATAAGAATGTCCACTGTCATTCCAAAACTTATGAAAGGCAGAGTCTGCAACACGGCAAGAACACACTGTATCAGTTGACTGTTGCTGCTGTAACAAACTACCACCAACTTAGCAGCAAAGCAACACCAATGTATGTTACAGTGCTGGAGGTCCCAAGTCTGAAATGGGTCTGATGGTTTTAACGTCAAAAGCTGTGTCCCTCCTGGAGGCTCGAGGGGAGAATCCACTCCTTGCCTTTTCCAGCTTCTAGAGGCTGCCCCACATTCCTTGGTTCCTGGCCATATCAGTTCAACCTCTGTTCTATCATCACACCTCCTTCTCTGACTCTGACCCTCCTGCCTCCAAGTCCAGGCTTCCACTTTCTCCCTCCACACATTACCTGGCCACCAGGTGAGCAAGCTTGGGCTGGGATGCTGGAGGATGAGAAACTGCATGGATCAGAGATGAGATGTCCCAGCCGAGGTTGCCCTAGACTAGTTAGCCCCCAGATGACCTTCCGGATGCCTACAGGTGCTTCTGTGAGCCTAGCCAGACTTAGGAGGAACAACACGTGTTTACTGTATGAAGCCACTGCATTTTGGGGTGGTTTCTTAGGCACAGGGGCTAACAGACACCCACCCTGAGTGGAGGGATGGTGGGCAGTGTGGGTGCCTTAAACCAGGTCCAGCCTATGGTCTGTGTCTTACATGGTCACCACACAATACATTAAGAATCTGAGGGAAATTACTTTAAATTTCAGACTTGTAGCTTATTGTGAAATATTAGAAGAGCTCGTGGAAAGGGAGCATAAGGAGGCCTTCTGGGATACTGAGGACGTGCGCGTTCTCACTCTGGGAGCTGGCTGCACCGAGTGTGTTTAGTTTGTCAAAGTCCATCAGGCTGGTTTCTGCCTTCAAGGATCTTATACACTGGCTTAAACATAAGCACAGGCTACTAATGTTTGTTTGCCTTCTATGTGGCAGCCCGTGGATAAGTTACTTTACAGAAATTAGAACATGTGGTCATCATACTCATTCTACAAGATAGGTGCCATAGTCCCTAATTTATAAATGAGGGACTCGAGGCTTAACGGAGTCTGGGAAACAGAACTTTGACGTCAGTTGTGTTTTCCCCAATACATTATACTTCTTCCTGGACGGGAAGTAAGATGAAACACAAGAACTGTCAGGTGAGTTACTGAGGGTTAAATGAGAGAGTAGTGTTGAAATGCTGGTGATGTTCAGAGATCACTGACTGTTTCGATATTCACACTTTCCCCAGCTTACCCTACCCACTGATTCAGCTACTTCTGTCTTTGCTCTGGCTTTGCCCCATCCTGGACTTCTCTGATGGTGATACTTTGGGGGCCAGAAAGGTCCAGAAAGGTTCTGTAGCCACCAAAGCGGCAAAAAAGCATCGTGTGTAAGGACTCAGTAAATCAGTAACTGTTGCACCCCTGTTGGACTGCGTGACTGCTCTCGGCGTTGTTTTTTTAAACTCCTTTTTTCCCTCTATGAAATCGTCTTGGTACAGCCTGGCTGGATGAGACTACATTTGAAATAAATGAAACCACGGAAAGTATAGAGCGATCTTATAAATTATTCTCATTCACTCATTCAACAAATCATAACTCAATAGCTCCTCTATTCCTGGTGCTATGCCCAATTTTTCTCTGTATCTTAATTAATTTCAGGCACATTCTACTCAGGAGTATTCTCAGCATCCTAACTTGGCTATAAAATCGGAGGCTTTGCATTGCCTTAGTTATAAATACCAGGAGGAACAAACCACATGCAGTTAACAGCATGCAGAATCTTCAGATCTGACACCCTTCCCCGTGATTGGATTGGAGTCTTATGGAAATGGACAACCCATAGACTTCAAGGCTTCTCGTTTTAGTTAAAAGAGATACAAATTGCTTCCCCAGTGCCTCTTCTCGGTGGAGCTGCCCAGGATAAAATGCTGAGGTTGCATGAATCCATCTCCAAGCAGAAACCTGAGGCAAATGCCATTATTTTTTCAGGTTGTTTTAATGGGCTTGCTTTGAAAAAACAGCGGTGTGTTTGTCCTGGGGTCCTTGGTATTTTACATTGGCTTCAGTAATGACTCTTTATGATGACAGAGCAAGACCAGTTGAGAACCAGATGTTACTTAGACATTGATCAAGGGTTCCCTTTCACATAGGTACTTAGCCTTCTCTGCTGATATGAGCCTTTGCTATTTCCTCAGCTCAGAACACTCTCTGTTTCCTCCACTCAAGAGTTAACACACAATTACTGGCACCTGTCATGTGCCAGCTCTGAGTGGGGTCTGGGGATAAGGTGGTATGTGGATGGCAGTCACTGCCCTTGCCTTTGAGGCTGTGTTCTGCTAAAGATGCTTCTCCATCCTTCATGTCCCTCTTGAGGACTGCCCTGGAGGGCAGTCCGAGTCTTCTCTACCTCTGTGTCTCTAGTGCCTGGCTTTTGGGGTAAGGGCAGCTGCTCAGCCCATATCACTGAATGAATAATTGAATGTTCCATGGGATAGTTTGCCTGGATATTATAAAAGGAACAGTCTATTTTATATTTCATAGAAACAGCCTCAGTTTTGCTGCCCAGGGCCTAGAGAGGAAGAATAAAAAGATTGAAATACTCTCCCAGAAGCTCTTATTTCTCTTCTGCAAGGGAAAAGATGTTCGTTTGTTCATTCATTCAATAAATATTTATTGACTGCCTGCCAGGGCCCAACGGTGTTCTAGGTCTAAGACGGACATGCCCCTGCACTACCAGAGCTAAGCTACATGTGAGGAGGGGTGACAGGCATCAGTAAATAAACCAATAAATAAACAATGTAATTTGTGACAGTGATAAGTAGTACTACAAAAAAAAAAAACCAGGACATCCCAGTTACTATTATGTCATAACAAACCATTCCAAAAGCTAATGGCATTAAACAGACCATTTAATTATGCTCAGAGATTGGGTAGTTTGGAAATTTGGCAGGGCACAGTGGAGATACAGTCTCTGTCATGATATCTAGGGCTTCATCTGGGAAGCTTCTAAGACTGGGGTGCTGGACCACTGCAGGCTGAAGGCGTCTCATGTGCATATCTGGTGGCTGATGCTGGTTGTCACCTGGGACTTGGGTTCTGAGCACCCACTGGAGCACCTGCTCTGTGGCTTTGGCTTCCTCCCAGCGTGGTGGCCTCAGGGTAGCCAGCCTTCATCCATGTAGGCTCAGGGCTCCAAAAGCAAGTGTCCCAGCAGGCAAGGCAGAAACTCTATTGCCTTTATTTAACAAGTTGACTTCAGAAATTATGTGAGTTATGCAGGGTCATTTCTGCTGCATTCTATTAGTTTGAACAGAGTCTTCAAGGTTGGCCCAGATTCAAGGGGTAGGAACTTAAGTCCCATCTCAGGATGAGAGGAGTGTCAAAGAATTTGTAGGCTTGGTCTAAAACTGCCACACAGGTAATATGAGAGTGACCAGGAAGTCAGAGAAGGCCACGCTCAGAAGGTCACTTTTGAGCTCAGATGCAAGTGACAAGAAAGCCATTCATGGGAATTCCCTCGTGGTGCAGTGGTTAGGACTCTGCGATTTCATTGCTGGGGACCCAGGTTCAATCCCTGGTTAGGGAACTAAGATCCTGCAAGCTGCTCAGTGTGGCCAAAAATAAATAAATAAATAAATAAATAAATAAATAAATAAATAAAAATTAATTTAAAAAAAAGAAAGCCATCCATATAATGATATGGAGGAAATGCTTTCCAGACACAGGAAACGCTGCCTACAAGAAGCAAGCATTTGCTCAGTCCCTTGAGTAGGGCACCTACCCAGCACATCCAATCACATCTAGGTGATTAAGCCTGTCCAAGGTTGAGGCTCAGTATACAGAAACCCACTTTCCCACAGATATAAGCCACATTCTCCAATATCAGCTTTATTTTAAAAATCCACCTCCATCTGCCATTTTTAAAATCTTACTTCTCAGCTGGTTCAGAACTTGGGTGAGGAGGAGGGATAATCTTTATTGGTACCCCCCTGAAAACTTATAGCAAGTGGAGAATTGGTCCAGGAACCTGGAGGAACATCAAGGGATGTAGTTGGTGGGTCACAGTAGCAAATGGAGAAGCTTAGGATGGGGGCTGGTGGACACAGCAAATGAGAGATGCCTGTGTTGGCCCTGGGGCTTGGTTGTATCATTCTGTAGTTGGGGCCTCAGTGCTATGATCCAGGCAGGTAACTTTAAGCCTCAGGTGCCAATCTCACAGGGCCTTCACCCGGATGGAGGCTTTGTCCATCGGTGAGTAGATTTATTCGTGGAAGCAAGGCTGTGAGCAAAAGTGAGTGCCTCAGCGAAGATGCTGACCGATTGCTCCAAGGCACAACCTTACCGTATGCCAGGTAGACAGCAAGCATCAGCCAAAGTCCGGGCCTGAGAAGCAAATACTACCCTGGCCTCAGCAAGAAGCAGCCTCATTAAAGGCAAGGTCTGCATGGGGTGGTCTCAAGTGAATGCTAAAGATTATATACAGTTTATTCTTAGAAAACATCCATGCATCCAAGGGACACTTGGGGAAGATACTTAAATGCCTAAAGTCCAGTAACAACCCATGGACACTGTATCAGTTTTCTATTGCTTTATAACCAACCTGAAAAACCTATGGATTAAAATAGATATTTGTTCTTTTTCATGGGTTTCTGGGTGGTTCTGTTGACCTGGGCTGGGCTGGGCTAAAATCTCAGCAAGGCTTGTTTGTGTATCCACTTTCCACTAACTGGTCAGCTGGGGGTTAGTTGCTAAAGAATGGCTTTGGCTGGGATGACTTGCCATTGCTCCATGTGTATCTTAGATGCCTCTGCAGGGTAGCTGGGCTTGTTCTCTCAGCAGCGGTGGGTGTTGCAGAGAGGAGTAGAAACGTCCATGTGCTGTTCAAGTCCCTGCTGTGTCCCATTTGCTACTGTCCTACCAGCGAAAGCAGATCACATGGCCAAGTTCAGAGCCAGTGTGGGCACTCAGAATAACCCAGCCATCGCCACTGACCTGCCCTCTAAGGCACTAGGACCTGTTAGCTGTGGGGCTTTGTTGAGTTAGGAGGCGGGAGTGGGAGTGGTTACAGCGAAGAACTTGAGACAACTGAGGAGAGACAGAGAATCGTCATCAGCAGCCTCCCACTCCATCCCCCAACAGACTCTCTTCTAAATCAGCGTTGACCCCATATTTAAAGAATACTGCGTTGAAGGAAAGACACTGTGAGCGCACCCCGGTGCCCACATGTCTTGGACGAGAGCTGCTTCTCCTCTCTGCCCCTGGCCAAGACCATCATGAAATCCCCAGTGACACAGAGCACAGGTCTGGGGAGGACATACCCTGGATCCTGTGCCAGTTCTGACCTAACTGACTTAGTGTCTTCAAGTTCATCTTTAAAAGGAGACAGGGAAAGCACAGCACTGGGCACGGAGTCAATCACAGCCTTTACCTTTATGGTTATTATCTGGGAGGACAAGGTAAGTGGAAGAGTGGAAGGAATGAAAAGAGAGTGGGGCAAAGAGATCCATTAGCAGTGACAGGAATTAGTGGAGCTGATTTATTGATAGTAGGAAAGGACTTGATGAATATTTAAGCAAACAGTTTACTGGGGTGAAGAAACACCTCTCTCAGGAAGGAGAGGAATTGCATGCATTTAGTGGATAATAGCCATGAAAGAAAGAGCTGACTGGTGGATGTGAGATGAAAGCTGCCCCTCCCCTTTTCCAGACCTCTCTGGTCATGTCCCCTGGGAGAGGCTTGAGGACAACAGACCTCAGGGCTTGGGTCCTTAAGCTTGGGGCAACTAAGGGGTAATGATATCCCAGGCCCATTTTTTTCCTTAATAGGGAAAAGCTTACTCTGGAAGACTGAACAGCCAAGGCAAGTAGATACATAGCTTCTGACATGGGACAGGACTGTGCCAACCCAACTAACAAATGACACAAGGGACTTGAGTGCAGGGATGACATATATAGGTGTGTATAGTGTGCTTGAGGGAGCCACTCACATCACGGACTATGTAAACATTGCTCTCTGATGTTGTGCAGTATACAAACTGCACAGCTGTACATGGCTGCCCTGCTTACGTGGAAACTTGTAAATTATTAAGCTAATGTGGAAATTCTCCGAGTTCCTTCGGTATTAGTCCTTTGAAACACTGACAACCTTCTCTAGATGAGGCCTAATATAAACTTGATGCAAAATTTGGAATGGTTTTTCTACCAAACAATTTTTCTTCCTGAGAATTTGGGCAGATCTGAGATTATGTATGATTTCCCAGGCTCTTTTAGAGTGTTTCCATTCCATGGTTGACTTCCCATCACAGTGGAGTGAAAATGACACCCTGTGTCTTCCCAGCTGTATCACTGCTACCGCTGATGTGAATGCTGTATTCTAAATGTCTTGCCTCTTGAGTTCAAGTCAATCAAAAGTGCTTCTTCCTATTCTTCACTTGAACTGCTGAAGTCTGTAAGTAAATGAAGGTGAGGGATGATTCAATCAACAAGGGAACTGTCCCAGGGAGTCCTGATATGATTTAATCAACAAGGCAACTGTCCCAGGGAGTCCTGACATGACTCGCCTAAGGCTTCACAGCCCTTCAGTAACACAACTGGGTTTAGAAGCTTTATGCCTGGGCTTCCTCCCAGGGTTCTTTCCATTGGAACTTGAAACTATTAATACATTATTTAGGCAAAGATGACTACACTAAGCTTTATATATCCATTTGTTGTTTAAATGGATGGTAAATAGAGTAGACACTTGACACTTGGGAAAAATATGTCCCAAGGTCCTTTGTGAATCTACAAATGTTCAAATACTAATAAAGCTATAATTCTCAAACTAGGTGAGGGAGGTGTGAGACCAATGTCCCCTAGACATTTTTGTTGGAATCATGAAGAATTGTGTATAGTTTAAGAAAAGAATAGTCAACATATCAATAGTGTTTTTAATATAAGCCATAGAATGCAAAGGTCAACAAAATCTTGACAGGTGGGAATAGAGAGAAAATAAACTGAGAGCGCCTTTCAAAGGACATAATTAAAAAAAAAAAAAAAAAAAAACAGCTTGAGTAACCGTCTACTGAAACATGCAATTTTTTCTGTATGAGACAGTAGATTGTAACTGAAAATTTTAAGTGACCCGTGCAGACTCTTGAATATTCCATAAATATAGGATTCAAGTCACAGATGTGAACTTCTGTCGAGTAAGATATTTCACTCTTTAATTTATAGGAGACTTTGACTTTCCAACTAAGAACAGTCTCCCACATATCTTTCTTTGCATTCTCTTCATTTCCATACATGCACCAGCAGTTGAATTTCTTGGGAGAAGGGAAATTTTAAGGGATAAGAAAAGCTATTATTTGGTTGAATTGCAGTATCACTTAGGTGTCTTTTTGTTTCAAAGAGAAAACTCCAATCACACAGGCTGGAATGATATCAGAATTTACTGGCGTAAGTATCTGTAAAGTCCAGGGGGAGAGTTGGCTTGATTCAGATATCCACACCATCATGAGGGCTATGGCACTTTCCTTCTGCAATTCTAGCGGTTCTGTCCTTGTCTTCAGGCTGGCTTCTCTCTTCACAGCCAGAAGGCTTCAAGCAGCTCTGAGGGCTTCTATCTACTTCCTTGTTGACAACCAGAAGTGAGACAGAGAGAGATAGACAGTCAATCCTGATCTTGACATTTCACTCTGACTCCAGTAGACTGATTGTAAAAAGGGCCCCGATTCTCCATCTCTCCCTGAAACCATGCCCTTTGCAATGGGAGCTTGTAGGTCCTCCCATGATGGGAGTCTGTTTCTCCACCCCTAGAATTCGGGCCGCCCTCATGACTTGCTCTAGACAACACAATACGGTAGAAGTAACAAGGGGCTAGTTCGGAGCATGAGCGTCATGAGAATCAAACATTTTCACTCCCACTTGGAATCCTGTCTCCACCATAAGAACAAGCTGTGGTTACCCTGACGGGCAATGAGAGACCACATGGAGCAGAGATAAGCCATCTCCGTTGAGACCAACCTCTACCAAGCTACAGCCAACCAACTCCCACGCATATGAGAGTCCGGCCAGGAGCAGCAGAGCCACTTCCGGGTCCACAGCTGACCACAGACACATAGGCAAGCCCGGCTGAGGTCAGAAGAACCACACGGCTGACTTGCGAGTTACAACAAATGCTCATCGCTTAAAGCAACTGAGTTTGGGGGCAGTTCATTACATAGCAGTAGCTAAATGATACACAGATCCTCTAAGGTTGCCTTGATTGCATTGTTTTAAGTCACTTGGTCGCCCCAACACCAATCACTGTGGTTGAATCTAATCCAATCAAGGCCCTCCTTGAGCTGTGATGGGGAAGTAGAAGTGGAAACCAGAAAGAACATCACAGATTATTAGGAAGGGGATAGGAGACAGCTGGGGAGTGGGGACGGCTAGGCTGTGGCAACAACCTAGCTACCACCATGGCTTCAAAAGAGCTCCCAGGTGGGTGAGGATGGAACGAGAGGAGGATGATGAGGTGGCCCCCCTGCGTTGAGTGACTCTTACCCAAAAGCCAGCCTCGAAGCATATTCAGATTAAATGTCCTGCCTCAACAAAATTACAAGTTACTAACAGCCCTGAAATTTCCGGTTGCTTGAAAATTCTTGAAACGAACATGTCAAATCCACCAATGTCAGCGTTTTAAGTACTAATTGTTTCTCACATGCCATATAAAAAAATATTAAGAGAACAAATTCCATGTCTTTTAAGCTCAGAAAGCCTTCAAAGAAGAGAGCTGACCGCACTAAGTAGGGCACATTTTCCCACGAGTGTCCAACGCAGACTTTCAAGGCCCATATCTCACACATCATTTTCTTCAGGAGCTTTGTGCAGTCAGGGATTCCTCCCGCAATACGTATCAGTGTCATGAAACTGCCTTGTAACAACTCATTTTGGAGTTAAGTTAAAACACCATCAGATTTTGCTGAAATTTGCTTTTTAAATTTTCTGTTCTAGGCTGTTTTGAAATGCAACTGGAAAAAGGTTAAAATCATGCTTAACATTAAAAAAAAAAAAAAGGAAAAGAAAGCATATGCAATATAAGCATGCTAACCTGACAGGTATAAATGTTGCAAAAGAATCACCCAGGACAAAATCAGCAATGGCAGTCAGACTTCAAAGGGCAAAGAGCCACCATTAAGGGAAGAGGAATACTATTTCTTTCCAGCTGGGGGAAGAGATAATCATGGGGCTTCTGCGTGTCCACATCCCATGCACTGCATTTTCTCTTTTGAATCTCCCTTCTGCTTTTGGAAGAAAAAGAGCTAAGGCATGTGTGTACCGGGAGAAGTGAGCTGCAATCCTAAGAAAACAATTTAAAGGCATTTTAAAAAGAGTATTTGTAAGCAGTTAGGCTTTTATTACTAGACAGCATACCATAGCTTAGGGAAAGCCTCTGGCAACCAATGAAAGAAGGTAATTCCGAGGAATTTTGGTGTGAAAACTGGCCAAATAGATTGGAGTGGATTTAACATTAAAATTCTGTGGACACTTAAGGACTCATTAAAACTTAAGGAAAATTGGATTAGATTAAACAGCTGTGGAAAACAGGGACGTGTGAATAAGGGGTTTGTCATCTTGAAAATATTCCTATAACTTGACATATTTAAAGCAACCTTAGTAGATTGTTGTGGTACATTAACCATATCGATAGCCCCAATTCATCACAGTTGCCTATTTCCAGGCCCTTAAGTATTACCCTCCTGAGATTCTGTGCTTAGACATGTGATGCTCTTTGGCCAGTGGGGCAGTAGCAAACCTGACACACATAGAGGCTTTGAAAAGTGCTTGTGTGTTTTCTCTCTCTCTCGGATCCCTGTCACCCTCATGTTTACAAGCCCAAGCTCGCCTGCTGGAGTCACATGAAGCCCACAAAGTCATCTCAGGTTTGAACCCATGAGAATATTGCATCCAGAGAATCTGTGAGAAGATACAGTCTTAAAATCTTTAAAGGATCTTTTGTCTGACCTCACCTCTGCTACTAAAACCTGTATTAGTTATTGCTTGGGACATAACAAATTACCCTATAGTGTAGGTAATTAAAAAACAATAAACATTTATTATCCCATGCAGTTGCTGTGGGTCAGAAGTCTGGGTGCAGCTTAAAGGGGTGGGTATGGTTTGGGGTCTCTAATGAGGTTGAAGTCAAGATGGGTACAGGCAGCTGAAGGCTTGACTAGGGCTGGAGAACCTGCTTCCAAGATGGCTAACTGGCAAGACAGGTGTCAGGACACCTCAATTCTGCACCACTTGGATCTCTCCATAGAACAGCTTGAGTATCCTCACAACATGGCCACTGGCCTCCCAAGAGTGAATGATCCAAAAAAGCAGCTCAGAAGTTATGGTGTCTTGTATGACCTAGCTGTTAAAATCACATGCCATTATTTGTGCAATATTCTATTGGTTTCACAGATCAGCCCATTCAATGTGTGTGGAATCTCACAGTGATTTGAATACAAGGACATCTGGGAGGCTGATTGACACATGTGATTTTGCAGATTTAGATCTACAAGTCAGTGCTCAAAGAACTGTGTGTGTCCTTCCAGATCAGTCTCTTGTATTACTTGAATGTTCTCTCACCTTACCAGCTTGCAGGCCCCAGGGAATGAGGCTTCAACAGTTTGTCCTAAAGTCTGTAGACTCATTGGCTACCACAGCCAAATGGCAAGATCTCAGTCCATACCTTTTCTTGTATTTCTCTAGTGGTCACCAGCATTGGCAGTGGGTAGTCTTATTTGTTTCATGTTTAATTCTTTCTAACCTCTGCTTCTGCAACTGCAGTTGCCTCTCATACCCCACTGGTCCACGTGGCTGTTTCTGCATGGATGTGTCTTGGGCACCTGTTCTCTCTGATGCTACTGCGGCTGCTGCCCCTGCTACCTGAATCTCCATCCCCAGATGCTCTGATATTGAAGAGGCTTTCAGTGGGTCATGTTCTCAGAGCCACCAGCCACTCCCTGAGTTCTGGTGCTCACCTCTCTGGCTGAATGGAAGGAACCCTCTTTCACTTCATGTGAGTGCATGTGTGCGTGCGTGTGTGCGTCTGTATGTGCTTGTGTGCAGAAGTGCATGGTCCCTTAGTGAAATGTATTTCCCCATTTTAGTCTACACCTCCCTCCTTACTATGATGCAGAGGAACCCCCACCAGTTGTAGCTTTCACACTAAACCTAACATTTCTGCTCCCCTCTCCCAGCCCAAACACTGAGAATGACCAATAACTTTCCTTACTAATGGAAAGTTTCTTTTCCCCTCTTGACCCCAGTGCCACTTCCTGCAATCTGGCTTCAACTGTTTCATCCTTCAAGTCTATCTGCTGTGTCTCTACATGTCTGAACCTTGATTGTAATTCATAAATTCTTATTCCCTTTCTAGTGCAAATAGACATATCTATTTGATAGATAAATCTTAATAATATCGAAAGTCTTTGTTGTAATATCTTATAAAATTGTTTAAAGCAACTGAATTTTGGGATGATTTGTTACACAGCAATAGCTAACTGATACACAGATCTTCATAGAGTGAATTTACATTCTGATTTTTTATTTTATTGCCTTTCCTAGCATTAGATTATTTCATGTGTATGGAACTTTTAGTTTATAGACTTATTTTAAATGAGAGCTCCTCCCCCAAGACACACACCTTCCTTTTATGTGTATCCCTCCCTGTCTGATGTTTTACAGTTGCCTCCACCTGGACCTCTACTCCCACAATTCAGAACTAGATATGAGATGGTGATGCAGAGTCAGTGGGGGCTCAGCTCCTGGTCTCAAGGCTGTGTCTCTGCCATCCACCTCCCCATTCCTACACTTGCCAGCAGGACAAAGCAAGGCAAAGCTCTTCCCCATGGATCCCCTTAACCCTTGCAAATCAATCAAGGGGACATGCCTACCTAGAACCCTTGCTTCAATCTCTGTATCATGTAGTATCTGGTTTTCTGGAATTCTCTGTCTTCATGGCCTCAAGTTCACTTCCTCATGAGGACAGCCCAGGCCAGGAGTTGTGCACCTCTAGGCCCCAGGGTTGGCCAAAGGGTAGCTTTTTGGTGTTGGACTGGGATGGACAGAGTTGAATGTGTGGGCTAAGGAGACGACACATGAACAAGGAGACTCCTTGTGCTACAAGATAAAGACAGGGTTCTAGGAGAAAAGATGTGGGCTGTGGGCAGGAGCCCAGGAGCCGGGGACCACCTCTCCTCCACCACCACATTCCCTGGTGCAGAACTCTGAGGGGTTAAGGATTCGAAATTTGAACCTGGCCTTACAGATTGCTACAAAGTCGTTATCTGTCAAGGTAGAATGCTAGAACATATTTTATCTAGCTGTTACTAGACTTATAACTGTTAATATTTAGACACATAATATGCAGGTAGCCATTTGTACAATTGCCCTGGGCCGTATAACTCTTTGGGTTGGGCATGGCTAAATGGAGGGTCTGAGGTGGAGGGGCTGGTGGTGCTACTTCCAGAAGCCAGAATATCTCAGACTCAACTCCAGTCCACATAAACCCTCGCTGCACTTGTAATTAAAATTTGTTAAAATTAGATTATGTTGCCACCAGGGGAACTGTAAGAATGCCCTAATGAAATCATGATCTAAACGTCCAGGCTTCTCCCAGATATGATTAACAAAGATCAAGAATGTAGAATGCTTTTCCCATTTAATTAAGTATTTTATGAAGTAGGAGTCTTCACTTAAGCAACTAAGCATAAATGTCAATCCCTGCATTTAAGTGGATGCATAATTTGTTTTAAAATTCAAAAGTCCCTGCATTTAGGAAAAACTTTGTCTGAGTTATATGATGCCAGAGGTGGGCTGATCACAGAGAACCCTTTGTCCACGTGTAACTAAAAAAGCCAGGTTTACTTTCAAACATGCTTTCAGCTATAAGTTATTGGAGTGGGCCTTGCCAGCCTTGTTAATTAAATTTAGGGGTAAAATGGTCTGTGCCTAGGTATTACCATGCCACGTATGAGCCCTTTGATCCAATTCCTACCACAATTTAACGTAATTTTTATTATGCAAATTTTCAAACATACACAAATACAGATTGTACAATGAAATACATGTGTCCCAGTTCAAAGATTATCAACATTCTCTTCAATTTTTTGTTTGGTGGTAATTCTACAGTTCCACAATTTTCAAACTGAATCCTCTTGTTGACTGAAGGCAATGGGTTTCTTCTTGGTTTGGGATTGCTTTGACTTTATTTCTTTATTTTTCTTTATTTATTGTGCCACCTGTGTGATTCATCTTTCTTTGTGCCATCAGAAGGATGAGGACTGGGGCCAGCACATAAATAAATGATTTCATCCCAGTTAGGGGTTTTCACAGAACTCTTGTTTGGACACTCTTCTCCCCCTCCCCATTATTGTGCAAATGTCTCCATTGTTAACCAGAAAGGAAAATGCTTCTGGGAAGAAATTGGAAAGATGACATCAATTTAACACTCCCTTTGGGGGTTAGCTCAAAATGACAGGGCAGCAGGAAGCAGTAGAAAAAGCTTCCCCCACAAGAGAAACTAAATGATTCTGAGAGCTGCTCCCAATCAGGCGTGGTACTGACTAGGCCCTGATAATGACTTATGAAAGACTGCTTTCTGGTGGCACTTGGTAATTCGTTTTTCTAACCAGGGCGTCTTAGCGGGAGTTTGGGAAGACTGCATAGCTACTATGTAAATGGCAGGCACGTGGCAAAGCCAGAGAACCAGCTCCTTTTATTTACTTAGGCTGTAAGAAGCCACGTGTCCTGCCTTTCCTTGTCCACGGGCCGGTCGGGGATCAGGGGTCTGGCTCCAGTGGCCTCTGTCCCCACCTGCCCTCATCACTATGACAGGGAGTCTGCGGCCTCTTCCGCGGCTCTGCCCCTCCCTGTTCTCCCACCCACGGTGAAGTGCTCTTGTACTGTGAGAGGCGAACGCTGTTCCGCAAGAGAAAACTCCCTCACCTCCACACCTGCGCTGATGAAGGTGGGGATGGGGGTGGGGCGGGAATGGGCTGGGTTGCCCAGGTTCAAGGGTGAGAGCTGGGAGCCAGTGAGCAGCGGTGGGACGACGACACCACTGAGGAAAGAAGGACAGCAAAGGGAGGGATGTGTGCAAGCCGAGAGGGCCTCTGGCCCCCCGTGGGAGGCCGACTTCACCCGGCCTGAGGGGTGGGCCGTCTCAGAGCAGGAAGGAAAACTCGACCCCATCCTCTGAGGCTGCCATGAGCCGGACTTGGTTCTTTCTGGTGAAGGACACAGAGTCCACACATCTTTTCAGCTGCTCCAAGGCCTGAGGGCAACACTTCACAAAAAAGGAGCCAACGATGGCCTAGTTTCCCGCCTCAACCCCTGAATGGCTGCTGGGTCTGGCCTGCACTCTGGGCCCTGTTTGGAGGTCCAGAAACTGAAGAGCCCTTGAGAAACAGCCCTGAGAAGGCCATTCATGGGACTCTAGCGAAAGGCTTGGCAAGCCGACAAAGGCTCCTTACAGAGAGTAGGAGATGGGCCAGGGAGGTCTAAGGCAGCCATGTCCAAAACCCCCCCGGCTTGTCCACTACTCAGTGTCACTCCCTCCACCCAAGGAAGTCCACTGCTTTCCTTTACCCTCCTTCCAAAGACTTTGCCTCTCAGAGGAAACGGTAGGTCAGTCTCTGTCTCCTCGCCCCACGGCCCTTTTCCTTCCCTGACTTATTTTGCCTGCACCATCCTGCTTCTAGTCACATCCGTGCTCATTTCTGAAGCTGTCATGAGTTGGAGGCCAAGGTGACCTGTGTATGTGGAAGATTTGGTTTTCTCAATCTAATAACTGTTTACCTGGAAAGGTGGAAGTTTCTCTGCAGTTACAGGGAAGAGCTTAGTTCATTTCTTTCCTGACTTCTGAACTCGGTCTGAATAAATGAAACACTAAAGAACGGCAGTAAAACCCACCACAAACATCCAAAATCCACCCCAAATAAGAGTTTTCTTGCACATTTGGTCAGTCAGGACACGGGAATCTTACTGGAAATGGCTGCAGTCTTCGCTCTGCTTGATTAAGCTTTCTCGGGAGCTGTCTGTATAGGGACGCGCCTTTCTCCTGAGTGGAGTGGAAGGGGGCAGGGAAGGGGGATGAGAACCTTAAACATTGTGTAGCTGGGAAGAGGTTTGGCCTGGGAGATGCTCAAATTCAGCCCGGGTTTCTGATTGGGTGGATGACAGCCAATGTCTGGGAAGCCACCGGGTCCCGAGGCTCCCATTCACACTGGATGTTATCTCCAACCCAACTGTACCTACAGTCATGGGATTTTTCTAAGGGGAAGCCTGATTTTTCTAAGGCATGAGCTGCTTCTCTCTTGACTTCTGAGAAACCCATGTGGCAGATAAATCCGAAATTCGAGGAAGGGATGCAGTTCTTCCCCAAATTTAGCAACTCTTTCAGCAATTGAGGCTCTGGCTGGTTACTAATAGTAACCAAGTACAGTTCCTCCATGGGGAATGCAGGATTTGGGATACTCCACCAGTTAAAACTTTCTGTACTGCGGGAGGGGAACAGAGAGAAAGCAGGGGCTCCGACAAGGGAGGGGTTCCTCAGAGAAGAAAGGGACGGAAGCAGAATCAAGGGCATTGCCACATTTCCCCAAAGACCGGAGAGTAAAGAGCTGACTGACAAATGCACGTGTGAGGTGACAAAGCAGTGTTACAAAGGCCACACGGGACACTTGTTCGGTGATACGGTCACAAAAGACAGAGCCGATTAAGCAAGTGCTCGCCAAACAAACCGTAGGAGTTCAGGTGATGTGCCCAGGCCACCAGCGGGTGGGCTCTCCCTAAACTTTTCCACTTGCTGAGCGTCTCCTGGGTGGGTTCCAGGTCAGGGATTCCTGAGGAGATGAGAAAATGAGAAGCTCCCGGTAGAGAAGCTGTGTGAGATTTCCTGCTCACCTGAGACCCCATCCTTTCTCCCTGCTCCAGCCAACCCTCTATGTCTATCCCCCAAGGGTTGGCTGTGCTGTTATATCAAAGTCCAACTCCCTCTTCCCTTCCTGACCCTCTGAGGGCCAACACTCCCTATCCTCCTGTACCTGGAAGAAGCTCTTGGACCATCTTAGGTCTCCTGGGGTGTTGCTGCTAATGATGATGAAGACACACAGAGGGAAAGGCTCCTTACCATCCACCTCCACAACCTTTACTTGTTTTACTAGGGCCTGGCTTCTGAGTACAACTGTACAGCAGTGCTAAAGGGGATGTATGTAAACAAGAGCGGAAGTGATGCTGTAAGTGACAAGACAATCTTGCACTGACGTGTGTACTAACTCCAGGTGAAGGCTCCAGTTTGAGGAGCGGGAGATGATACGGGGGCAAGATGTGGTCTGAGGAGAAGCTACAGCTGTGCCTGGAGGATTCGGGACAAGAAACACTTTCTTGTTAGCAGAACCAACTAGTAACCTGGGGAGGAGACCTGCTAAGTGAATGTTTGGGCAGTTTATGCTGTGAGTACGAGAAAGGGATTCCTTCTCCTCTCCCCTATAAAACAGTCACGTTCACTAATGCTTTTTGCTCAAGTGGATTCTCCGTGGGCAACTTCAGCGGGAATTGAGTCTGGGGTCCAAGTTCGAAGGAGCACAGTGTGTTCACGTGGGCCCCTTCAACATTCAGGTGAAATGCTGTGGCCGCCTCATGGCATAAATGACCCAATCAGCCACCCCCTCCTTATCCACAGCCTTCACCACATGACTTTGCTGCCCTTTTCAGTAAAGAGGTAGAGTCTAATTCCCCACCCCTTGCATCTGGGAGGCCTTCTGACTTGTTCTGGCCGACAGAACACAGCATAAGTGATGACGTGCAAGTTCGGAGCCCAAGCCTCAAGAGGCCTTGCACGTTTCCTCCTGATGCAGGTGACTTTCCTGTGCCTCAGCCGTCGCCACGAGACCACGCCTGGGCTAGCTTTCTGGAGGATGAGTGGCAATCGGAGAAAAGCCACCCCAGCCAACCCTCACACGTGAGGCCAAGTCAGCAGAGCTGCCAAGACAGCCCGCAGCTGTTCCGAACATGGGAGCATAAATGTATTGCAGTGCTACACTGAGCTTGTGTGTGTCTGCTATGCATTATTTTTATTATTTGCATTATATGTATTATTTGTATTTTGCATTTGTACTTTAACAAATGTATTTTAAGAATGTCATTCTGGGGGTCAGGTTGGAGGTAAGAAGAAGAGAACAGGGAGTGGGGGCTACAGAACAGGCTGGGCAGGGGCTCCACCAGGACCAGGGGCGGGAATATCAGCCTGGGTTTGGAGGCTGGGAGAGGAGGTCCCGCAGGCCGAGTGGCCAGCACGTACTTGAAGCAAGTGGAATGTTAGAGAGACAGGGCTCAGAACTGGAGTCCCCAACATGGGCAGGCACTGAGACCAGTTAATGGTGATCAGAACTGAAGCAGGTGGCATGGTCCAGTGGGCCAGAGTTGGGACCAGACACTAATGAAAGGGCTGGGGCTATGAACTCGGGGGTGCAGGTGGAGGGCTGGGGGGTACAGAGAGATTGACAAAGAGTGAGCTCAACAAACAGAGCTCAGGGTCAAGAAGTCAGGGAGTCAGAGGCTGGGTCTTCCGAAACCCCTAGTTTATTTCATCCGCTAACGCAGACTGGGGTTGTTTGGGGTGAGCTTCAGGGTTCATGGGTTCGGAACATAAGCATCAGACTGATTTCAGGGTGTGCGTATGGTGCCAGAGCCCCCAGCAGGGAACAGGGTGCTGAAGCTAAATGTCCATGTGGGTGTATTTTTTTCAGCACATTTTCTACACCAGGGGTTCTCAACCTTTCACGGGCATCAGAGTCCCTCATACCTGCTCTCAGCTTCACATAAACACGACTGGCCCCTAAATGAGAATCTCTGGGGGGTAAGGCTCCTGAGGGCTTATTTTGCAAAACAGAGAACCCAGAACAAGGGACCAGAAACTAACTTACAGGAAACCAAGGCCCAGCACTGGCTCAGGACTAGGTAAGCCTACAGATGGAGGACATTGTGGGGAGGGCAGGTGGAGAGCCACCCACAGTGGGGGACACGGACTCGGAGATGCTGGGGCTTCTGACACACCTGTGTTTACCTGAATAAAAACAATTAGCCCTTCAAATATTCCCTGTAATATTCACATCACTCATAATGAAGGTCAAACCTGTTTTCAACACACAGCAAATAATGTCAAAGCTAAAACTGATTTTAATCCCCAAATACTTGGAGAAGGGGTTATATCCAAAATTGTCTAAGACTGTAAGCCAAGAAAAAAGAGCTTATTTTGACTCCAGCAGAACTAGCAAAGGGGACATTCTTTCACCTGCAAAATGACTCCTCCTGGAAGATGTCTTCAAAAGGTCTTTCGAAAACCCGCTGTGTACTCTTTTACAGAGTAATTTTCTGAATCCTAATTTCCTAGCTTTGAAGGCATCTGACATGCTAGAATCCACCTACCTCAGTTCTCTCATTAACATGACAGAATTTAAATACTTACTAGACATACAGCTAAAATATGAGAATTCTTCAACAATATAGCTCTTTGTAACTTTATATACTCCCTACGTATTGGCCATAGTTTATTTAAAAGAACAGCAACAAAATGACCCTTTTTAATTGTCTGCATTGACAACTTTTTAAAAGTGTGTGTAAACTAAAACTGGTTCGCATAAAGGCACATATGAAGGAAATGCATGGGTTTAATTTGTGGCCTTTTATATTTTGTTTCACTTAACAACACTTTTATGATACTTCCTGTTTGCCAGGTACTGTCACAAGTGCTTTAGAAATATTAGTTAATCATCATAATAACCCTATTAGGAAGCACTATTATTACTGCCCTCTTTCTTGAGGAAACTGAGGCTCAGAGATGTTAAGTAACTTGCCTGAATTCACACGCAGCTAGAGCTTCAAATCCAGGCAGTGTGCCTGCAGTCTAAGTTATAAGCCAGCACCCTAAGTTGACTCTCTTTGTTTTTCTTTCTTCCTAAAAGAATCTTAGAAACAAGGGTGGGTACCTATAAACCATCTACAGAGGAAGGTAGAGTAAAAACTGTTTTCTTTCCCTTTCCATAAGGTTAAATATAAAGCAAGAGGCTTCATTCCAACTTCACAAGCCCCCTTTTGACTGGATGTCACAGCCACTGCAGCCTGGTTGTCTCTCCTCAATGTTTCTAGAATCTTCATCCTTCTCTCCATTTCCCGGCCCCCTTTGATCTTTGCTTGCATTACTCACAGCCCTACCCTTTCCTCCTGCCTCCAGTCTAATCCAGTCTACCCTTCCCTAAGTTCAGAAAGATGTTTTTAAAACACGAAACTGCTGTCTCATCTCAAACCTCTTCAATGTCACTGCTTTTTTCTGTGGATAAAAGCCAAATAATTCAGCCCAATATGTGAAGTGCTCCACGTTCCTGTCCGGTTCATCATCCTGCTCCAAGGCTGGCACACAGCAGACGGCCTCGTTCTCCCATGGGTACCCTTTACTTGAGCCATATCCAGCTGTTCCCAATCCTATCCCCCTGCTGTTTCTCTCCTGGAATTCCCTTCATCCCTATCCCTTCCCTCTAATTTGCGTCATCAGTCTACACTACATAATTCTGCACTAGATAATTCTAATGCATCCTTCAAAACCCAGCTCAAGCATCACTTTTTCTTCCACCCAAGGCTGATTGGTCCACCCAAGGCTTTCCATTGGTCCCATAGCAGCCAAGGCATTTCTCTACTGCCCCTTAACCCTACTGGTTTATTTCTGTACTGGCCCCTCCCTGACATATCACTCACCTATATGGGTGCTACTCAAAGTATGATCTGCAGACAACAGTGTCGGTCAGCATCATGTGGACGCTCCTTGGAGAGGCAATTTCTCAGGCCCCACCCAAGACCAACCCAATCAGAGGGCAGAGGCCAGCAATGCACAATCCTCTGTGCTAACAGCACAGCAGCACTGCAATGGACCAGAAGCTTCTGAAAGCACTCACCTTGTCTCCTAGCACCTCTTACTGCCTGGGATGAAACAAAGAATCCACGAATGATCAATGAATGAATGAACGTTGAGTTAATCCTCTGAATGATTCATTAAACCTGATATGTCTTTCCTGGGGAGCTACATTATCCAAGAAACAGTAAATACTAAAAACTCTTTAGTCCACTTATGCCTCCAAATATTCTTAGAATTGAAATTTTTCTTGAACTTTGAATCGGATAAGGCTCAGGTGTTCTGAGGGTTTGTTTCAGCACTATTGGAAGAGATGCTGAAATAACTTTTAAGTTTAGGGCTGGTTAAGGCATGCACAAAAGTGAAAATTTCATAAGATGCATAGAATGTCTCTCAAAAAGTACATTTTTATGTATGCTACTATATAGCAGAAGGTAGTACCCTCCATTTCAAGCTTTGAAAGATTGTTTGAAGCTTCCTTAAATAGTCATTATCTTCCCTTTGATTATATTTTGAACATAATAGTTTAGGAATAAAAATGCAAATTGTACAGCCACAGTAAAGACTGCTATATATCATAATATTTCACAGACTTCTCCAGTTTCTCACAAAACAGTCTTTATGCTGTATGCTATTGCAGCACTTATTAAAATTAACAAGGCCTACAATGAGGTAACACCTCACACCAGTCAGAATCGCCATCATCCAAAAGTCTAAAAGTAACAAATGCTGGAGAGAGTGTAGAGAAAAGGGGACTCTCCTACACTTCTGGTGGGAATGTAAATTGATGCAGCCACTATGGAAAACAGTATGGAGGTTCCTCAAAAAACTAAAAATAGAGTTGCCATATGATCCAGCAATCCCACTCCTGGGCATATATCTGGACAAAACTTTAATTGGAAAAGATACATGCACCCCTATGTTCATAGCAGCACTATTTACAATAGCAAAGACATGGAAGCAACCTAAATGTCCATCAACAGATGAGCGGATAAAGATGTGGTATATATACAATGGAATAGTACTCAGCCATAAGAAAGGATGAAATAATGCCATTTGCAGCAACATGGATGGACCTAGAGATTACCATACTAAATCAAGTAAGTCTGAAACAGAATACCATATGGTATCACTTATATGTGGAATCTAAAATACGACATAAATGAACTTATCCAAGAAACAGAAACAGACCCACAGACAGAGACAGACTTGTGGTTGCCAAGGGGGAGGGGGTGGGGGAGTGATGGATTGGGAGTTTGAGATTAGCAGATGCAAACTATATGGACATACAACATAGTATATATAGTATATATATATATATATATATACTATATGGATACTATATGGATAAACAACAAGGTCCTACTGTATAGCACAGGGAACTATATTCAATATTTTATAATAAACCATAATGGAAAAGAATATGAAAGAGAATATATATACGTATAACTGAGTCACTTTGCTGTACAGCAGAAACTAACGCAACATTGTAAATCAACTATAATTCAATAAAATAAATTTTTAAAAAATTAAATTAAATTAACAAGGCCACTAGGATGACTTTTAAAAATTTTCCAGGTACAATTTCATTCCTCTAAAACAAATTGATGTAAAAGAGATAGTCTATTAAATATAAACTGTTCACCTAAGTCATAAAAACAAAAAAATACACCTTCATTTTGAAATAATTTTCTGTACTGCTGTTGCATTAAGTGAAAAATTCATCCTTAAATTCTAAAGCACAGCCTCTCTTCACAGCACTTAGCTCCGTTACTACCAAGAACAGCTTAAAGAGGAATCAGCAGGAGCAAACTAACATTTCAGTGGTAGTAGTCTAATAGGCAACTTTAATTATGTCCTGTACACAAAGTACACATTTCACAAAGTAAAGGGTGGGTGTTTTGTTTAACTATGTATCTTGAAGTGAGGAACTTGTTAGAAGCTCAAGTATAAAATAGTAGCATCTGCTGGCAAAACTGCTGTCCAATGGACATTTAAGTAAACAGGCAAATAGAAAACTACCATTATAAGGACATTTAAGATCTGCATAAATAGGAATTGCACCTTCCCCACCGCCCTCACTCAAAAAAGGCTCAGAAGAAGAAACAGAGGGGAGATGCCCAGTTGGGAAAAGGTACCCAACGGTTCTTCAGTGACTGATCTACAGATGCTAGTGTCTTACACTGCTTGGTGTGTGACAAGGTGAACCACTGTCTTCCTCTCTTCCTCAAAAGTATTTTCTTCTCACCTACCTGACCCTATCTTGGTTGAGAAACTTTTCTCACCAGTGCTTAGGTTGGTTATGGAAATAAACAAAGAGGTTCTATTGTTGAAATTTCCCCCTGGTTTTAGTTTTGTTAGATGATCTATTCTAAAAAGTGGAGGATAACATGAAGTTTTGAGCAAAGGAAGTAGTTGGTCAATAAATGTAAATGGCTCAGAAAAAAAGGCTGAAATCTATTAATTATTGATAGAAATCAAAAGCGTCGTCATCTACTGCAGCATCTCAAAGGCACGCGCAGTCCTCTCTAACAAACACTTAAGGTACCCCCAGTTTTCAGGGCCACTTGCTTGTTTCGGCCTCTTAAGTTTCATGCTATTTAGTTCCTCAGGAATGCTTTTCTCCTTCCTGTTTTTTCCCAAGTTTAAGTCCATGGCTTTTGTAGGCAAGCCAAAGAGTCAACTGGGAAGAAAGTGCAATTTCAATGACATTTTGATCCTGAGTGCCGACAGAAGAGGATCATTTCCAATTGTCTTGGGATATTGAAAACAAACACATGTGGATTAAGTTTAAAGAGCACCAGAAGAGATAATGGCTAAGACTTTCCTGGATTAAAGATCTTTGCAATCCAGGTTGTATCTGTAATTACGCTGATGAGAATGGGTATTTCCAGTTCTCTTACTCTTTGGAATAATTCCAAAAATCCTTTGAGTAGGTATGCTATAGAAACTGAACTATGAGTAGATGAAGTAGTTAAGCAAATACACAGAGTTTCACAATAAACTCCAGTATAAAAGTAACAGAAAGCTGTAGTAAAAAAAAAAAAAGTACGTGTGTGTATAATTATATATGAGTGTGTGTGTGTGTGTATATGTACTTGATATAGGGAAATATAACGGAAAACTAGTTGAGGACATAAAAATTATATTCACAATTGTCATATGACATTTATCTTTTTTATTCCTAAACGTAAGCAATTATAACAAAGCAGGAATAAGCAGCAGCACTGGTCACATCCAAAGCTAGATGTGATCTGGTATCAACAGCCCAGAGTACAGGGAGATCTACAAGACATTTGAGCAACTCTACCCAGAATGCCAGCCAACCACAAACTCCATTCCTGGAATATAAATGTATCCATTCACTCCCTCTCATCAACTTAACAGTCAGGCTTTCCACAATGCAACTGATTAACATATTCATTGTTCTTGTATGCTTTTGCCTCAGATTTTTACTTCTTTAGGGATCAAGGATATGTGAATAACTTAGCAAACAAATGCTCCTGAAAGAACCATCTCTGTAAATTATAAGTGGCACCAAAAGTGCCAGAATGAGTTTTTTTTTTTTTTACTATTTCAAGGGACCTACAAAAATGCTAAGGAAAACAAATCTATGAACCAGTTTTATTTTATTTTCACTTAACATGATTATATACATTCATGTGTCTAACAAGATCTGCACTGTTACATTAAAAATACAGTACAATAACATTCAACATGAGGTACTTCATATTTATATATTTTTCCTTCATAAATAATGCTGTAAGCTACTGAATTCAAGCACACTGATGCACAAGTGGCTAGTGTCTTGAATTAGCGAGCTTATTTAAACACCTTAAAAAAAAGACAGTTCAGTGCAACAGTTATGTAGAAATTAGACCATTTACTTAAATACTATATTAAGATATGCTTAAAGAATGTTACATTAGAACTGCTAGCCTAGTTCCCCTTATCCCCAGGAAATAAACAATGACAAAGACTGCCAGATACACTGGGAAAATCATCTATAGGGCATTGTTTAATAAAGTTGCGTTTATACACTACAGTTGCCCGCCTTGTCAGAACAATGGTTTCTAGTTTTAAAAGCTACAAAATTTGAGATGACCAAAGAAAATAAAGCAAGCACATTACTTAGCCTTAATTCCATGTCATTGAAAATGCAGAAGGGAGAATAGGGATTTAAAAGATAAAATTTTCTTGTTTTAAATACAACTTTCAAATTTAACCCACAGATCTTGGCACCAGCCAATCAGATGATGGATGGGTTTTGTTTTTTTTTCTTTTTCAGGTGATAGTAATTAATATAAAATTAAGTTCTTCCACACCTAGTGTACAGGATCTCACGTGGCTCTCACCCAGCGGTTCCCCAGCCTCTGGAGGGCAGCTACTAACAGGAGCACTGACCATGGGTGTTACTGAATGAACAATCTTCACTCTAAGGTTATCACACCCACCGCCAACAATCTGATATGATGAAATTAGTGTCAAATAAAGTTTCTTCTCCTCTGGCTTAAAAATGAGTGCCTTCTAATTAGGTATATAGTCTACCAATTTGCAAAGTAACTATGAGTTACCGAAATGTTTAACCATAATTTATAAATAATACCCTTTGTAGAAGCATTTTTTAAATTGAAAACGTACCTTTATTTCATAGTTTGCCAAAACTACTGTCATCTTGCTAATAAGAAATAATTGTTAGATAATTTTGGAAAGTTGTCCTGGGAATACTCATCTATAATCACCATAATAGCTTTTGATCATCTGCGCTAACACACATAGGTAATGGTAAAGGTGATTAAAACGTTTCCCGTAATCCAGTGTTCTCCTCCATCAGGGAAGCCGGCCGAAGCAACAAGCCCACGTCTACAGGGGGACAAGTGGCCCAGAAGCACAGGCGGTCACTCACTGGGGCCCAGCTGGGGCCAGCAGGGGGACCATTTCTGTCCCAGCCCTCACTGACCAGGCAGGGAGGAGACAATTCCTGAGCTGGCACGCACCTGAACGCGCACGGGCACCCACGCACACACCCACCCCAGGACTAACCCCTGCTCCAGAGCCAACTTCGGGTTCACAGAGCAGGAGAAGGAGGCGGCCAGCGACCACACTCTGGGTGGCGGGGAAGCCATCTCAGGATCACGCTGGGCAGAAAAGCTGCCCAGAAACACATGGATACTTCAACTGGGAGTGAAACACAGTGGACACCACCAGGGTCACGGGCACTAAGCCAGCACAAGCCTTCGCTGAAGGAGAATGTTTTGATGCGCTTTTCCCTCCTTTGTTTACATTATCCGTGGACAAATAAGAGAGCTGGATGTGATGCTGAGGCAGTGACTATTAGGTATCATCAAGTGTATCGCTCTAGACCATTTTCTAAAAACCCTGCAGGCATATATTGGCACTTTAAGATGGCCAGAGGCCAGATTCTAGCAGTCCAGGAACAGGACAGAATTATAATTAACTAAGAAGATACAATGTGGTCAAAGTAGATCCGGTGAAGTACATTTCAGATTTAAAAAAAAAAAAAAAAATCAATGAATAAAATATCTTATTACATTAACATGTGGCGCTACAAAACTAATTGTTATTCCATTCATCTAAAGAATTGTTTGGTCCTCTTTTCATGGGAAGAAGGGAAAAGGAATTCTACACAGTACAACTTTTGAAAACCCGCAAATGGCAGGGATCAGAATCTAAGCAGGGAAAAGGGTCTGACTTTTTCAAACTCTGTATTATAATATGTCATCAATTAAAGTATTTGTTGTATGGGACTTTTTTAGGCTTCCTTTTAAAACCGTTTTAGTTTAAATTAATAGGCCTGCAACTTTTTCCTAATGACAATAAAATTTTATAATTTAGTTACTTCTAAAAGAAGTCTCTGTACTGCAATATTCTGTCTTCTAAACTAAAAGAATATAAATCTGTTTGTAGCAAAAGTCATGACCTAAAACTTCCAATTTCTTACTTGCTTACTTTACATTGACACTTTGCAGTTTAAAATTTAACAATCTTATGAATTTAGGATTTAAGAAAAAGCAATGCCCAAAAGTAAAATATTTAAAAGGAAATAAAATAAGAAGGTAAAGGTGACTACTGTCTACTTTCTAAATTATTAATTATCAAGCAAAACGTCTTTCAAAATTGTACACTGAGGTTTATCTGATTTTCGGGAAGTGAGGGGTTCTGTTTAAAAATAATTCTTGTTATTGTTATTTTAGACTATTTATTCCTATTTAAAATAAAGCCCAAAAGGGAATTTGAGGTGATCTGAAAATTTTCCTAAGAGGGACAAAACTGGGAGGTCAGTGGGGCAGTTGGAAAAGAACTCAAAAATCTCCCCAGATGTATAGATCCAACTCTAAGAAACACAAGCCTTGATGAGAACTTGGCTCTAAATTTTAGACATAGAGTTAAAAGCTGAATGCCGCATTTTTGTCTGTACATAATTAAAAGGTTGAAAGAAATTAGAACCTGCCTACAGCTCCGTTCATTACAAATTACCTGCGCTGATCGCATATCTGCAGCCGAGCTAAGCATCAAGCAAGGAGGAGTGTGGTGTGCACCTCAGAGCCCGCACTGCTCCGGGAAGCGTGCTCAAGCGTAGAATATAAGTTCGGGGATCTGGCCCCCCTGCACCCCGGTGCCGTTGGTGCTGTCCGACGAGCACTGGAACTGGACGGTGACTTTGCCACACTGAACTTCCGTCATGCCTTCCTGTCCAAAGTAGCTGAGCTCATTGCCGTCCAGGATCACGCTGGCCGTGTAGAAGGTGTCCGGCTCAATCTGCACCGGGTACTCAAACCACACGGGGAAGGTGTTGCTGGAGCCGTCTGAGAAGTACTTGCTCAAGTTCTGCCCCAGGACGACGCCCTGCCGCTTGAGTTCGATCTTGGCGCTGTACTCGGCCGAGCCGCAGCTGGAGCCGTACAGCCCGAAGCCCGCGATGAACACCCTCTTGTCGACGGCGAACTGGATGCTGTCGCAGCGGCCCCGGTAGCGCCACTGGTTGCTCCGGTAGGCGCACGACTGGAAACGGTGGCAGCGTTGCGGGACGAGGCCCTTGCGGGCTTTGCTCACGAACTGCAGCTCGGGCTTCTTGGCCGCGGTGTACCAAAGGAAGATGTCGTTGGTCTCGTTCAGAGTTAAGACTCCAGACTGTGCAGCACCGTTTGCAAAATCGTCCAGGGCCATGGTCGGGATGCGGATCAAGTAAAGCGCCTTCCCGAGGACCTTGCGCTTGTTTTCAATGCTCAAAGCCAGATCTTGTCGCTGGCATTCCACTTCAGCCCAGTTGAGAGCTGCCTCGAAAACCACAATTTCTTTGGCATTCAGAGTTTCCCTGCGGAGGATACTTTCTAGTGTCTGGAAGTCAATATCACAGAACCCCTCAGACTTGAGAGCGAGCTCGGCCTGGGCGTCGATCACCTCCCAGCACCGCTGGGTCAGGTCCGGCTCCTCAAACAGGCAGCTCTGGGACAGGAGGACGCAGGCGTTCTTGGCGCTCAGGCTGGTCTCCAGGAAATTGACGCAGGCCCGGGCGAGGTGAGGGACGATGTACTTTTTGGCAGCATAAAGAGTGGCCAAGACTGTGTCAGCAGCCAAGTCAATTTCATCACAATAGATGTATCTGCAAGAAAGAGCGCTGCATGTACATGGAATTTTCACAAAAATGAGCGTGTCCAGTGAGAAAAGATGTAACTACTTTCAAGTTAGTTCCAAGAAAATCATCTTATGGGACAGTTATTACAAACATGATTAGACATTAAAGCAACATCTGAAATACATTCATAAGTTATTAATATTTCAACTTAGTAGAAAGTTTGTATTATTAAAGACATTAACTTCATGTAACCATTCTAGCCTCTATTTTAAAGCTACAAAAATAGAAGATACTAGAACTGTTTGAGAAGGGACTGAAATCAAAAATAGTGAATATGAGGGAAAAATATAGCAAAATTCTATTATATATACTATACTATATTTAGTTAAAAATAACCCCCATATGTTTTAGGAGAAATATATGTATGTAGACTTACTTAAAAATGTTTCCGCAAATTCAGATGGAAACAAGTATCTTTAATATCAATACTATAATGTTAGCAATGATTGCATCTTGACGCTATTATATAAGAATGACTTGGATTTTCCTTAAACACAAAACAAAACCTGATCTTAAGATATTTTTCAAGTAGTTCCAAGTTCAGTAGACTTTTAAATATGGGCTCCAATGCTATCTTCCAGTTAACTTTACATAGAATCCAAGGCAGGCTTTGTATCTGGCTTTTTTTTTTTTTTAACTCTAAATTCTTTCTTCTCCCCCACACATTCCTTCCACCTTCAGAATTAAAGAATACATTATTTCCAGATATACTTAATTAAAAAACAAAGTAAGAAAGTCTAAGTATGCACTATTTGTGTGCTTCTGTGAAGTGTCCCCATTTCAGGAGATAAGACACTTCTTATTGTTTTGGGGGACAGTGGCAGTCTCCCAAGATGGTATGTAAAGATAGAAATCATCTGCTTCTTTTAGATGCTGTGGCTAAGAGATAGTAAGAACTACACATGAGTAAAAAATACATACTAATAACATAATTAAAAAATTTTTCTAGCTAAGGTGTTTAGCTACTTGCTGTGACATTTTCCTTAGTGAAACACATATAACAGGAAATAAGCAATAGCTTCTGTAAGAAAGTACAAAAATATAAGGATGGCAATGAGAAAAATGACCACAATCATGAATGGAACCTGAATTTTTTTCTTCCAGGAAGCCCTTACTCTTTTCTGATAGACTAAGCCAGCCACTGGCAAGATGGCAAGACTGCTCGACTAAATACCTGCAGCACCAGGACCGTGGGGAGGATTCTGCAGCGCGGTCAGCACTTTGTAGCTCTTACCCTGGAACTGGCAAGTGAGCAGTCTTCCCTTTTTCTTGACAGCCCCCTTTCCAGGAGTACTGGCTACTCACCCACAATGCAGGGGTGAGGAAAACCTGGCCTCCGCTATCCCAGGCAACCACGCTGTGCTGATCAAGCACAGCATGACAGTAAATGGCACCTGCTACATTTCTGATTCTCACCACTTTATGTGGACTGCTCATATAATTTTAAAAAGCTGTATCAAGATATATTCTAGGCAACACATTTGTAAGAAAAGATGCCTGTCAAATGATGAATCAAATGGCTTAGGTGAAATGGAATTTTGTGACTCGTACTCGGGTTTCCTAATTATGTACATATATCTGCGGCAACACAACAGTCTACTTGACTACAGTGATGCCAAAATGCCGAACTAGTGTCAGCATTCTCCTCTGCAACAGAAATAATGTCAAATATACAAAGCTAACTTCACTGGGGAAAAAAACAACACACAAAAATCGCTACAGGTAAAATTGAGTTCTGTATATATATCTCTAAAACATTACCAAGGTCACAAAAGTGTCTGTTCGTTAAAAGTAGTGGATTAGTTTATGTTTTGGTACTTCACGTGCTCACTTGCCTTTAATTTCCCTATCTCCCACTATGAAAGTTCTAGAGAGCAGCAAATGGATTTCAAAACTATACTACACATAAAGAATTAAACACTTTAAAGTTCTGGAACTAACTATAATACTTATTTTTCAGTAGGCAGAAGACAATATATATCAACATTTTAAATGTTTGTGGGATTACTGTCCAACTTGTTGACCCAATGAATAATTTTTTTCAACAAACATTGTAATTTATTCCAGTGACTCAAAATCCCCACAGCAGCAGGTAACCTTGAACTCTGATACACTTTGGTGTGCTAGAATAAGAATCAAGAAAAATCACCTAAATATTACTTAGAATAATCACTGGACCCTAACCACACAGTAGACTATGACACTGTCCAGCACCAACACAGGTCACAGAAGTAGATTCTGTTTATCTGGTTAACATTTACTGGATTCTGAAAAAGACCCATGAGAGAGAAAACTATTTTTTAAATAAATTTATATCTTATAACTTTACATTTCTTTATGACCAATTAAAGTTTTTCTGAACAAATCCATATAAATCTATAGAAAATCATTCATCTTTCAAAAATTTCTCCTCTACTACAAAATGCAAATGTCTCTTATCCTTGAGAAATAGTATCTGACTTCATGTGAGAGCATGTGTATGTATGTGTGCATCAAGATCAGACAATTTCAACAGATAGTAAGTTTTATATTTGCTGATAGGAGACAATAACTCCTAGAAAACTTAAAAACCTCCTAACTGGTGGTATTTAAATAATGTATATAATTTCTGGAATTGTGAAGCAAAAATATAATTTATGTCTTTTTAAAGACTTCTTCACACACAATACTTTCAGAGAGAACATGCTCTATTAGATAACACACCAGAAAGTTCTTTTTCTTTAATTATAAGTCATTAAAAATGAAATCACTATACGTGCCACTTGCCCCCAAATTCCATGCCAAGGTGTGATTGTAAACGTCTGCTTCATTCCACATGCTCCCCATGGAAAGATGCACAGGAGTTTTCATCAAAAACATTTACAAGGTAAGCAGCACCCACTTTCTTCCTCAGTCTCTCTTTTCTATTACCTGGAAGTTATACTTAACTGTGAAGCCATAAGAGCACAAAAACAGCATAAACAAACTCTTTCCAAACATACGCAAGATGCTTACTTCAGCATAGCGAGAAAAGCAGCAGGGTCGACATCTGGTATACGGATCTCATCTTTGTCCTCGGCAAGTTCTCCGTAAAACATTGCATGGAAAACAGAGCTCCCAACAGCTAAAACATACTGTGGAGACAGGGAAATCTTATTTCATGCACTAAATTGAAAACATTTTCAGCAAATCAATCCAGAAAAACAACTCTAAGCAATCAGCTTTAGTGGACACAGAGCACCTAACACCTGCTCTACTGACAAAGCCAAGGTACAGTGGATCCGGCCATGAAAGCAAAAGACAGAAGTTCACGCAAACCAGTCTCTATGCTGCTAATTATCAAGGCTTTAACAGACTGATGCCCAAGTTCCTTCATTATAAAATAAATAAAATAAAAGCTTATCTAACTGATTTCTAGGAGAAGGGTAAACATATGACTTTCCTAACCTATCGCAACAACTTCCCATGACTGTAGAGTTAAGAGGGCATGTTTTTGTGTGAGACATAAAGCAGGGTAGAAGGAAACAAAGAAAAAAATTAAGCGTGGCCAAGGCCCTCTGGAGACGCTGCGCTTTCTCTGTGATCGGGTGAAACACGCACTGCCTGCCATTGGCAAGCTGCCCACCCCAAGTTCCAGGCTCACGGAGAGGGTCCCTCTTTGTAAATCTCAGTACTAAACGAGTAATGCATCTGTTGCTTACTTTGTGTCCTGGCAACCGCTGAGTCCCACCTGGTGGCCCAACCACAAAGTGTACATCTGCCATCAAATCATTATTGAACATCACTGCATTTCTGTAAACAGAGGCAATTCATTAATTCACAGCGTTTTAACACCCCCTCCCCAACATACAAAACCCACAAAAGGTTCACAAGCTAAACAACAGTTTAATAACTTCAGGGTAAAGCTACAAATAAAGGTTCCAACTATACAACTGCGTTTGTAATCACTGCAAACACATGGAAGTAACTGAAGTTTAAAAAAAAAGTTATCCAAACTTTTCTTTAGACTTAAGGACAAATAAAAGGTTTCTATCTTCTATAACCCACAGACACAACCCTGTCACCTAAATGTTACAGCTTACAAAAACATTTTTATCTAAGAGGAAAACAGCTGTACTATTCTGGAAAAGATACAAGGCAGTTTTCCATTACCAATAAAGCTTCTGGGAAAAGAGGAAACACAGATTTATGTTAAAATACATTACACGTTGTGCAAAAGCAGAAACTTCAACACAGGAAAACTTTTAAAGTAAATATGCTGGCCCGGCACTTACCTCTCTCTAATGGTGGGATAAAGACCCTGCCAATTCGGGGCCGGAATAAGGTTGTTGTTACTGAGATTCTGCTGGTGGTACTGCTGGACAGTGGTGCTGCTGGAGTTGGCCGGTTTTTTTCGGGGGAATATATCAGCAGCCATCTTCTTCTTCTTTTTAGTCTTCAAGGTAATTATTTCATAACAAACTGGAGGCAACTTGCTGCTGCTGCTACTGCTGCTGCTGCTACTGCTGGGATTTGTTTTCTTCGAGCTTTTCTTGGATCTGTTCTTTACCGTCTCTGGAAGCATCAAGAAGAAGGTGAGACATTTCATGTTCTTTTCCTTGTCATCTACCATGAGTACAGTAGGTCTCTCTTTACAGCCAGATATTCCAAATCGGTGTGAGCATCAAGGAAAAGAGGCTAGCACGAGCTAAGATGAGAACAGAAACCAGCAAGCTGATATTTTGCTTCTTTTCTCAGCCGGGCAAGGTGACCTTTTTACTATGTTGAATTAGAAACTGGCTTTAAGTTTTATCCAGTACTGGGTCTGTTAAATACATCCCCATCATGATTCCTGTTTCTCTTATTTGCTCATAAAAATAACCCAGTTTCCTAGATCACCTGAAAATGCTACACTGAGCAAAGGTGACAGGCAGAGAGCCGTAGCACTTGTTTTCTGAATTAGGTTAGCAGGATGTGCTGGAGCCGCGTGAGTCTGTTCGGCCGGCTGAAGTTGTGTGGTGAATGGATCGGAGGAGAGTAGGTATTACAGCCCTGCAGATGGAGTCAGACAGCCAGTGCTCGGAGCCAATAGCTGAAGTCACCAGTCATGATTGGACCAAGCAAAACAGTGACACCTATTGTAGTGTGCATAGTTCTGATATTAAAGGAACAGCAGTTGCATTCTCTTGGCTACTATATTATTGTACATTTAAATAAGATAAACAACCTATGAAATATATTTGAAAACAGGAAGAGATGAGTTTATGTCCACAGATTTTTCTTCAGTAGATGTGCATTTTTATTCCCCCAGTTAAACAAGCAGGGACTGATATCTCCTCTGTTTCTAGTAAAATCTTGATCCCGGCAGCATTTAGTTTCTAGTACTTCAAACAAAATCTTCCATTCTACCAGCTAAAAGGGATTACTAATAGCAAATCCATATTAAACACATTTATTACAGCTTAATGGGAAGGAATGAAATTTTTCTTTTTCCTTTTTTAGTCTCTTTGAATGCAAGTTATAGTCTAGTACAAATAAGAGATGAGGTCATGTGTTCATTTTACCCCCCAGTGTTTTCTAGCTCCTATAATGATCTTTGACAGGAGTCCCAGATCACAAAATACTGTTAATTAGACTAAAATGATACCAGTAGGTTTAGCTGCACTGAAACATAAGACACATTCTGGATGTAAAAATAAGATTCAAATGAGACAAATCTGGTAATCAGTGTTTAAAGGCTGTAATTCACTAAAAATATGTGAAATGGGGCCCTGTTCAGGACTTCAAAAAAATCCAACCTAAATGTTATGGTTACATTTAGCCTCATCACAGTTTTAAAGAATGTAATTCACAAATTCTAACACAAAACCAATAATAAGGCTACCCAAAATGATACATGTTCCAATGCTGCACAGTTAAGATGCAAACAGGTTCTCTCAGCTTTGAATCAGAACAGTACTGACCACTACACGGTTTTCATAGATGTGAATCCGCCAACGTTTCTAGCTTTGCTGAGTAAGGAAAAACCAAAACACCTGCTGCAGGTTCCACACATGCGCATGCATTTCTAGGGGGGGGCCTAATGAGGAGAATGAAGCACTATCACTCCTACTGGTTTGAAGGGTGGCAGCCACGTGCTGCCCCCACCTGACGCACCTTCATGACCACCGCCCTGCTTGCTGCACCACATCCATCTGAATAATGAGTTCCTGAGAGTGAGGGCCCAACAAATGGGAGCTTTGGTTGCTGTTATAACCGACAATCTACTAAAGATAACACAACTGAAATCAGACTTTAAATCCCTGGGACCCAGAATCACTAAACTGAACCAAGGAATATCCTCTTTATTGTCATCATTATTATTCTTAAACCTGTTTACAAAGCCACTGCAGGACAGACTGTGTGCAAAGAGAACCATGGTCTTTAGCACAGGTTGTTCATCCCCATTTCGTACAAACCCTGAAGTGCCACTTATTTACTACAAGTACCGTATTCCCAGTCATAGGGCTAACACACACACACACACACACACTTCCAACTGCCTGCAAACACACTTCACCACACAATGTGTGTGTGTGTGAGAAACAGAGAGAGAGAAAGAAACACATGGAGAAAGGCACGAAGAAGAAACAAGTGAGTTCCTATTAGAGCTAACTTTTCAGAATATGATTAAAACCAAAGGATTTCTCTCCTGCTCAAGTGCTACTGAACTTCCTGACCATCACCATCCTAGGAAAGCCCCCAGGACAGGGAGCTCCTTTTGACTGGGATTAATTCCCTGTGTACTTCTAACAAACCTAGTAGCTGGCTCCTTCAGGTCAGAAAGTAATCAATTAGAATAGAAGGGAAATGAAGCGTTTTGAGACAGACTTATCAGCAGCTGGAAAGACAAAACAGACAAAAAGCATGAGACAGACACAAGAACTTAGAAGTTTTGTGGTTTTTATTCATTTTGCATATAGTTCAACACCCTTCACCAGAAAAGCCTCCAAAAAACACTGCTCTTTTACCTAGAATAAAGGAAAAAGTGCACGCAATAGTTTAAGAAAGAAAATTATATAATATTTTAGAAAATGTTCTTTATAAAATTAAGTTTCAGTTATTTAGAAAATTAAGTTTTGTGGAGAAGCTTGGAAATATGAATTAAACTGGAATCACCTAGAACAGTGCTGCAAAGAGGGGCCTTGTCCTTATTCACGGATGTGGGGACCGATGAGCACGGCTGTTTTAAAGACATGTTTTTAACTACAAAAAATAATCCAGTTTTTTAAAAAACAATAAAGATATTTTAATTTTTGTAGCCAATTTAGAAAGGCATGAAAATGTTAATAAAATCAAGACAATGAAAAGCTTGCTGAGAGCCACCTTTTCTTACCACGATAATAAGGCAGTTAATATAAGGTCCCTGCTACTGCAGGTGTGGTCGAAGGGGCAGCAGCAGCACCTCCTGGGAGCCTGTTAGAAACCCATGACCTCAGCCAGACTCTGCATCAGAATCTGTATTTTAACAAAACTCTCCAAGTAATCTATATGACATTCAAGTTTGAGAAAACCTCATACACATGACTAAGGGAATGTTACAAGGTCTTCCCAATGTTCCGCTATCAACATCTGGAGCCACGTTTCACATTCATTTCAAGTGAATGGACAAATAATTCAAAATAATTTAATTTTGAACCTTCATGTCTTGTTCTGAAATTCTGATTAGCCCCTAAGTGTCAAATTCTATGATTCAGATGTGTAGACAGCCAACTGAGAGGTCCCCAAATATTTTTCAATTCTCAGGAAAAGCAGCTCAAGCCCAAATTATTTTAAAGGGCAGTGACAGAGACAATTAGTGGGAAAAACAAAGGATTAAAAAATGCCAAGTGTGAAACAGATGAACCACCTAATATTTTAAAATAATCTACTTCAAATTCTATTTCAAAAAATTAGCACTGTGGTACAGCACAATTAGCAATCAAATAGCCTGGTTCAGTCCTGGCTCAGCCACTAAAGATTAAAGAGCTGTGTGTGTGTTGGGAGGGGGGGGGAGGGAGAGTGTCGGGACAAATCATTTAGCCTTTAAAGCGCCTACACAATGAAGAGGTTCATCCAGAATTGATGAGTGTTTCTCAAACTTTACCCTCAATCCACAGCAAGAAATCCATTTTGTATTCAGACCCGGTACTAACACACATAAACACATATATCTATATACAAATGGAAAGAAGGTCACAAAACAAAACTTATGCTTAGCATGTTATGAAACACTCTGATATTTTCTGTTTTATTCTTTTCTTTTTAATGTTGGTTTTGATACAGTCCATTGATTTCATGACCACAGTTTAAGTAACACTGGTCTAGATTATTTCCAAGGACTTTTAAGGCTTAACATCCCAGGGTTCTTTCCTATCAGGAATTTGGACTAGGGGCCACCAGACAAGGAAGAAGGCAAGGCTGCATCAACTTAATGGAGCCCATAAAACAAACCCCTCAAATCACATGCAAAATTGGGAGTTTGCATTTATTTTTCTGGAAAGAGAAGCCATATCTGTCTTTCAGAGTAACTCATGATGCAGAACATAATAAAATGTTACGGAAATCGCAGATTAATTTGAATAGTCAAAATATTCATTGTATCACTTTATTTTCTGCTTTCATTTCTATAGTCTATCTCATTAAACACAAATTATGGCTTCTTTCCCCCCCTTGAAATTAAATATAAATAGTTAAAATCCCATCTATTGAATCTGTAACCGATAAACATCACCCACTGGGTTGAAGAATAAAGAATACCAGCCTGGTATCTACTGTCAAATTTCACCTCTAAAATTTCTTTCTGACTAGCATACCACTTGTTCCTACATGTCCTGAATTTTAAAGCTGTTATGAGACATGGTTAATTTGCCCTCATAAAGTAAATAAATAGGTGAAGTCAAGAAGCCCATCAATCTTTTATGAAAGTATTCTCAAAATACAAACATGCTGATCACGCAGTGTATTAGGTGTCGGGCATGCAATGGTGAGCAAGATTAGGAACCAAGCTGAAAAGGTTAGCTAATAGCAGTGGATTTCAGATAATTTTATAACTGCCGGAAAGTTCAATCACCTTTATCTCTTCCCATTCAATTCCCGATAATAATAAAATTATGAACAGAATTAAGCTCACTTAGATCATCCTCTTCACCACTGGAAGGTTTGCCAGACATCCGGTCTTTATTTGGTATTACAGAATCTTGTTTATTCAGTTTGGGGACTTGAGTAAGGTCTGGAACTAAAAGGGGCTATAGAAATCATTTAATGCAACTCTGTCCCACAGATAAGGTAACTAGGGGTCCAGAAGATTACGGGATTTGTGAAAAGTCCACAGTTAGGTTGTGGGGCAATGTCCAGACTGGAGCGCAGATTTCCTGACCACTTGCTTAATTGTGTCTGTTCCACTCACTCTAATTTTCACCCACAGTAATTAGCCCACAATCTTATGTAATGTTTTATCTTCATATTTCTAATCTACTTTAAAAGAAAAACACAAGTCTGAATTTACAGATATGAAAACCATGAACATATATATACTCTGTACCTTGCAGGAAGCAACTGCTGGAAGAATGGGAGAAGGACACTTTCTGGGAAGAAATGGAGAGGAACTGTAACAGGAAGGAACACAGGAGCGCAGCAGCCATGAGGAAGCCGCTCAGAAACAGAAGAGGCTCTCCAGTGAAAGGAAAATTAGAAAACCAGCCATTCACGGTTAACACCAACAAATGCGATGTCAACAACTAACAACGCTGGCAACTCTTGTTTAACTTGCTCTAACCTTGCACTCCTTGTCTGGACTTGTATTTGGTTTACTACAAGACACCTAAACAGCTACAGGGTGGACACCTCCAGAACCTAACAGAGGAGAGTAATATAACCTGATAAATTATGATGGAACAGTGTTTTGGTTTTGCTTATCTTTCTGTTCAGTACTGAGCAAAAGTTATGTTTGTGATTTGGGAGGTATAAAATATAAGTGACAAAATGGTGGCAATCCCTAAAGATAGCAACAGTTGCTGGAAAACAGACTATATGCATGCTAAATTTGGAAATAAATACAGTCAAGCATTGGGCAGCACCGTATAGTAAAAAACAAAAAGAGCCAATAACTAGCGAACTTAGGGTTACTTACTTAGAATCTGTAAACCTCATTCTACTCATCTGCCAAATGGGGTGATTCTACCTAGCTCATCCCTTTCAGGTTTCTCCTGAAGGCAAGATGACATGTTTGTGAAAGCACTTTGATAAAAGTTGAAAACACTCTGCAAAGGTAAACTTCCACTATTAGTAACAATTGTACCCAAAGCAGGAAATATTTGTGATACAACTTTCCAAAACACAAAAACCCAAAGATTCATCTGGCTCCCTGCCCTCCTAATCTTCCTGGCTTACAGCTACTGACATTTCATCCATCTGCAGGCTTGCTCCAGCCCCACCAAGCAGGCCCCGGTTTGCTGTGGCTCTTGTTCGGATTTTGCAAGTGAGGTTCAATAATCAAGATCTCTGTCGTGCATTGTGATCAGGTCCCACACAATGCCCAACTGTGCACCTGGAACCCACACTCCAGGCTGGGTGTCCGCTGGACTTCGAGACCACCTGTTGGTGGATACCCAGCTGTACCCACCTCCTGAGAGAGCCCAAAGCGGCAAGTAGTCCAGAGCCACCCAGCAATGTCTACACTAGCAACTCAATTTGGCCTCTCAACAATGACCCAATTTGAATTCTAGCACCAAGGGTGATGATAACTAAGACAAACACTTGGGCAAGGCATGCCTCTGTGTGGCTGGAGGGATGAAGCTCATGGGCTGTTTCACTAAGTATTTCCTATTCACCACACAAAGTTCCAGTTAACCTTAAAATTGTACATTAAATTTGGAAAAAATGCCCAAAGGTAGAATGTGACAATTCTTTGAAGGCAGGAACGATTCTTTTAAAATTTCATGTAGCAGTTAACATGATATTTGATGATTATAGCTATGTCTATGGGTACCTTGTTTGGACTATTAAACAACTCATCTAAACGCCAAATCATTCTCTATCATATGTTAAATGAGGTGATCTTGAAAGGAACATATAAAATATATCATATGAGATACTCTAATGATAGGTATTTAAAAAAATACTATAAATTCTTTCATAAAGTTTAAGATCCTTTAGTAAACAAGATAATCAATTGCTAATTTTTATATACTCTGAGTGATCTCATGTTAAGTTTCCTTGTGTGTAAAAGTTGTTGACTACACAATATCTCTCTTATCGTTTCCAATTCTAGATTTCTAGAATTAAAGAATCTGTATAATGTTTGGCAGAAATAATGACTTATTTAATATAACTTTCTTTATATTTTAATATTATGATTATAACCAAAACCCAACTAAAACTCTATGTATGTATATATAGACATGTGCCGCATTTTATTGGTTATAAGATTCCTTTTTCTCCCCCACTGCAACATTTTAACATCTCTGAAATTGGGCTGAATCTTATAATTGATGGCATTTTATGAGTATAACTTTAGGCTCCTCCCCTTTCTTGTTGGTACATAAAATAAAGGCATACCTTACAACTGATGGCACCTTACAATCAGTGAAATAAGGTAAAATATATATAATTCAACAGAAGAAAAGGGCTCTCTTCTTTAGGTTGGTTAATTATTCCCCTAACCAGGCAAGATGCCGGCTCAGAATTCTGGCTGAACTACATTAGAATAATTGAGCTTTCATCAGCTAGTCATTTGATAAAGTATATAATCACAATTCTCAGTTGAGACTGCTACTATGACAACCGATGATATGGTAAAAAGTCTACATGGAAATTCCAAAATGTGAATTTCCATTGCCAGGACTGGTAAGAGTTTCAGTATTAATACAATGCATTTCTACTAAATTCTCATGGCACACAACTATACATGTACATAAAACTGATTAATAGAAGCCTATTAACTCTCTTGGTAATATTTGCTAAAGATATTTTATCAATCAATCAATCAAAGATTAACCTACAACAATGTGATACACAGGTTAAACCTGGAGCTAAATGACTCCTTTGAAATTATTAATAATTTTCAAACAAATAGAATCAATATTAACATATTAGTTTTAAGAGGGAGAAATATTATTATCATATTACAATGATCCCATTATATGTATGACTTTCTCCTAGGTACCTGAAAACCAAAGAAAAGTAAAACCAGGCCTCGGGAGGTCTCTTCTGAGAAGGCCCGAAGGGGGGCTGTTCTGACCCAACAGGGGACATTAAACCTATTGGAAATTCTGGAAAGAACGACTCTGCCTGACCACAGCTGCAGCTTTTTTCCAGGTCGGTTGTTGGCTTTAGTTGACAGAGGAGAAAAATATGTTTTAGTCAAATAAAAAATACTTTGCATAGATATTTTTTACTTTGCCTAGTATATTTTTTTCTGATATTAGGAAGATAATAACCAAAATCATCTCCACACTCAGATCATTAAAATTCAAAGGCCCTCTTCACTTATGTACTTAACCAAAGAATGTCTGGCTTTATGTGATAAAGTCACACTTTTCCAATAAGCACATGGAACAGGACGAAAAAATCCTGACAATCTTCAAACCAACCTTCAAACCATTCTATATCAGTCCTGTTTATTAACAGGGTAGATGTAACAAACCAATTTCCCCAACATTCACAACTTAGTGAAAAAGCTCTGCAAGATAAAACAAGATTCCCAAACACAAGTCACTTCACCGTGCGTTTGCCCTCAGTCACTCAGAGGCACTTAGAAATGAGCACTGCTCTCCTCTCCCTCAACATAGTACAGCCCCCCAAAACACCTGAAGGAACGATATACATTATCGTAGATTAAAAATTTTTATCACCGTAAAATCAGTAGGATAGTTTTGTTAAAGGCGAGAAAAAAACAAAAACCAAAAAACTTTCATTTCCTATTTTTGCAAAGTCACATAGAAAAGACAAGTTACCAATTTTGTGTTTTGACTATCACCATACACGTATCCACAAGAGCCTTAGTTAATTACTATTTAATGAAACGCCTTCCTTCATTTTTACAATGTATGTGACTAGAATGAAATATAGTTATTTTAAGCAAACAATACAAGATCTAAAAATAAAAGATCTGCTGTACTGAGAGAAATTGTGCTACAGGAAAACACAAACACATCTGAAATTACCAGGCATCTTCAAACCCAATTTTTAATATATCCTTTCTAGAGTAGAGACCACCAAATGAAAATGAAAAAAGCACATACATTTCTAAACTGAGTCACAAAAACGTGTTCTAACAAAAAATCCAAGTAGAATTAGAAGCCTGTGATGGAGGGTTATTATAGAAACCAGCTTCTGGCAAAAACTCAAAGTAAAATCTGTTCTAAGTCCAAATAAAAAAATATGTTTTACGCTACTTTCTTTTAATTAGCTTTAAAGTCTACAATTCCCCATGACTGTTGTGAAGGACACAATATAAAAGCACACTGTACTGTAAGTGTTGGCATAACCTTAACTATATCAACACCAAGTAACATTCAGAGACGACCACCATTTGCTGCAGGAAATAATTATTTGGCACCAATAAAGTACCCCTTGTTGCTTCTATCTCTCATGCTGTTCTAATCAGAATAAAAGTTGAGGGGTTTCTATACATAGTTTCATTGCATGTGTCAGAACTAAGAAAATAAGGTACTTTAAACAAAAATTCCATTCTAATAATATATTTAGCGAGTTTTTTTTTGTTTTTGTTTTTGTTTTTTAATTAAGAGCTACTATAGAAGTAGGTCAGTACAACTGCCCGGAGGTATAGTATAAAATTTAGTTGCTCATAAAATAATGCTCAAGTAAGTTTCATTTAGAAAGTCAAGACTATTCGTGAAAATATGTTCTCAAATTTGGGTTTCCCCAATCTCTGCATCACACAACAATAGGTAGACAGTATTTACATGTGTACCTAAGTATAATGAGCATATTAAAAGCATTCGAGTCAAAAATATATCTTCGAAAAGTGGCCACTCAACTATTAGTGCTCCAAATTTTTTAAGTAACACTCAGAGAAGCAATGATTTTACCACAGTCAAGAACTGCATAGACTCATACAAGATCCACGGTATTGATGATGACTGGAACCAAACCAAGGAGGAGTTGACAGTCTCTGAAAAGGGTGATCAAAATTTACAGGAGGCAGGTCTCTGCATAAGCATTTTACTAGCCAGCTGTAGGGATGCCATGATCCACTGAGACTTCAGTACAGGAGACCTGGTTGATGCCAGTATTTGTTTAATGTAATACTCTCTCATAAAATTTAAAATATGGCATAAAAAGGAAATGAAAAGGGGTATTTATTAAGTGGCATGTGGCCAAGTTTTTTAAATTAATTAATTAGTTAATTAATTCATTTATTTTTGGCTGCATCAGGTCTTCATTGCTGCACGCGGGCTTTCTCTAGTTGCGGCGAGCGGGGGCTACTCTTCGCTGCAGTGCGTGGGCTTCTCACTGTGGTGGCTTCTCTTGTTGCGGAGCACGGGCTCTAGGAGCGCGGGTTTCAGTAGCTGTGGCTTGTGCTCTAGAGCGCAGGCTCAGTAGTTGTGGCACACGGGCTTAGTTGCTCCGAAGCATGTGGGATCTTCCCAGGCCAGGGCTCGAACCCATGTCTCCTGCATTGGCAGGCAGATTCTTAACCACTGCGCCACCAGGGAAGTCCCAGCATGTGGCCAAGTCTTAACCAACTACTCTGTGCTGCTCTTCCTAAAGAGGTTACCATGTGAAAGGAGGATGGTCTCACCTGTTGCTTCAGCATGCTAGGAGTGCAGACCAAGCATCTATCCAGAAAAAAAAAGAAGAAATTCTGTCTCACCTTTCTCAGCGAGAGGAAGCCACACAGTTTGCAGTGCATTCTGGATCTCCATGACCAACTCCAAGCCCTGTGACTTGTCCTCCTCATTCACTCACTTTGCAAACAAGACTATTCCTGAACTGAAATGAGCCCACTGCTTCCTGCCATCCTCCCTGCCCTCTCTTCCTTACAGCTCACCTGTCGGAAGCCTACCCATCCTTCACAATGCAGTCCACAGACACCTCAACAAGGAAGGTTCCCAGCCTCTCCACGCCGCACTTTCTCACATTTCATCCTGCCTTAGGTGGTCTGACTAGGTGAGTTCTCCGAGGGCCTCATCTCCATGCCTCCCAACAAGAGCTAAAAGCACCACACTCACACCTGGCTTACAATCATTCTGTAACAGGAACGATCAAGTCCAGCACTTATATAAGTCCATCTAGAACCTTAGATTGCATTGTGGAGTGCAACTGGTCCTGGGCTAACATGGTCTGAAACCGAGGGCTGTCAAGTTTCCAGCTGTCCGAGATGCAGGTTTACACGAGGTACAGTGGTAAAGAACTGAGACATCTGTGAACTGTGTCCTGAGGCTTCCTGAACACGTCTAAGCACAAATGTGGTTTTATAACATTGCATCCATCTAGCATCTAGTCCAACTGAAAATACTAAATAAAGCACGACTTAAAGCAAGTCCCCATATGTGCTCAGAGCAAGGCTTCGCTTCATTAGTGTCTAAAATTTAATGTACTACAGATATTCACATAGTCAGAGAGAAGTATGGGCTAATGAGGAGCAAGACTCAGGTACCCAGGACAAAGCTGCCTTTATCAACTGGTCTCAGTTCATGGCCTGGCGTATTTATTTATAGCACCAGTAGAGAATTTTAGTGATTTAATGAACTAGAAAGGATAATAAATTCTCAGCAATTCACTTGAAAGGAGGAAAGCAGTCATATGAATAATCTTAAAAAATGGATAATTAAGAAGACTTTTAAATGTGGCTTTGAAACGTGTTTCGTCTGTACTTAACGCTGAATGCAAGAATTTCTACTACATTAGACACACCCAATCTTCAAACAAAGTAATAAAACAGGCCTGTGTGTTCAGGACTGAGTGTATGAATAGTCTAGAAACTCACCCCTACCCGGCAAACAAACCACACTGCTAGAGATGGGCAATGTCACATTTCAGATTACTGCAGAGCACAAGCACAAGCAGAAAAATGCACTTCTTAACACGGGTGTGTCTCGGTGACACACTTTACTAAGAAGAACTGGAGTGTTAAGTAATCCCGTTTTATTTTTCTTCCCCCAAAATAAAGAATTCTCAACTTCGGGCTATATATCATCTTACATTACTGGAGTAAGCATAAATGGAAATGGTCATATCAGTAGTGGAGGAGCTGAATACCCTAGCCATGGCTGCAAAGTCTCTTGCTGGGTTGGTGTGTTTATGGAAGGAAACTTACCAGCAGCAATGGTTTTTAAAATCATTAGTAGGGTTGATAATGTAAACAAATTGTTAAAAGGTAATGGCTTGAATTGTGTGTTGGCAAAAAATATAGCTTGAATTTCTAAATAACGAGTTCAACTGGTTATAAAAGCACATTTTTTGGAAGGTGGGATGAAGTAAACACACTGTTTTGCGCCTGTTGGTTAAAGTGTGTGTGTCTTAATGTGTTAAGTATTTTAAGCAGTTCTGAATTGCACTGGTTCAGAAGGTACTTGAAGTAGATGCGGTGGCTGAGGCCCTCTGAAACCGCTCTGTGGCATCTGGCAGTGGTGACACATCACCAAAAGCCATCATGGGAGAGCCATCGGCTCCAAACAGAAAAGGCAGCCTTAAACAGATAAGGACTGGTCCACAGTCAGGCTCTGGGACTCTTGCCTTTTCACAATTGAAGCTGCTGGTTCCTAAGCCTGGACAGTCACTCCAGTGGACCCTAAGCAGCCAAAGTGAACAGCACTGAAGGACCTGTCAAGTGGCCTTGCCTTCCCTATGCCTCCCCACCCACACCTGGGGGCGGGGCGGGGGCAGGGGGATTTAGGAACAGTGATGAAACAGCTTGTGTGAATGCAGATTAGCTACTGTGCATTCCTTTGCCATAATCCATGTATTATTTCATTGGGGAATCTCTATGAGATGCAGTCGTAAAAACTGTTGATTTTATTAAATCTCAGCCCTTGAGTATACATTTTCTTAATATTCTATGTGATGAAATGGGAAGTATGCTTAAAGCACTTCTGGTAAAACTGAAATAGAACGGTTGCTTTGAGAAAAAAATACTTGTGCAACTGTTTGTGTGAGAGCTGAACCAGCCATTTTTTTCATGGAACACCACTGCACTTGAGAAAATATGCAAAGTATGCTTATTCACACTTAGGTATTTAGCAGACATTTTCTCAAAAATGAATGAAATGAGCCTGTCACTTCAAGGAAAACTGACTATTTATTGCCAATAAAAAAGCAAAAGTTAGAATTTTGGAAATTTTGATTATGCCACCATGAGCTTGATAGCTTCCCAAGACTGGTAAAGACTTCTTAAAGACTGTTTCTGATTAACACTGGTGACATCAGGTAAATGTAATTTTTTATATTGTATAATGAAACATGTCAACATTTTAAAGATTTGCATAACTCAGTGAACCAATGTTTTCTGATAACAATGCTATTACATTACAGAATCATGCATATTGATAAAAGGTCCATTCAAAGTACAAGACAGATCAATGGATTTTAGTATAACAGGAATACAAAAAGTTCACTGACAGTTTTAGATTCCACATAGCAATCAACCTTTAAGAAATTACCATTCAAGTTTTGTTGAGGTTATCATAGAATATCCACCATTATCTGAAAAGACTATTAAAATACTCCTTCCTTTTCCAGCTATATATCTGTATGAGACCAGATTTTCTTCATAAGCTTCAATCAAAACATTTATTTTTTAAACAAATAAGTAAATACTAAATTTTTTTCTTTGTTTTCACTTCTATTCCAGTAAATATTAATAGAGATAACCCCTATAAACAAAAGCTCTTTGGGTTTCTTGAAATATTCAAGAGTATAAGAATCCTGAGGTCAAAAAGTATAAGAACCACTGATGCCTCACCTGGCATCATAAGGAGTTGGGATTTTATTTTAAGTGTGATTGTGGTAAGCTACTAAAGGTTTTCAAAAAAGATCCTTTAAAAAAAAAAACAAACTAAGTGATCAGGGCCAGGTTTTTACACATACCTGCTTTTTGGTTCTACTCTACTAGAAAATAATAATTAATTCTCAGAGCATAATTCTCAACCATTTTTTTGCACATTAGGTAGACAGAATGGAGGACATGAGAAAATGACAATCTCTGACACAAAAAATTAACAGCAGTTGCGGCTTCCCTGGTGGCACAAGTGGTTACAAATCCGCCGGCCAATGCAGGGCCACGTGGGTTTGAGCCCTGGTCCAGTAAGATCCTACATGCCGTGGAGCAACTAAGCCCGTGTGCCACAACTACTGAGCCTGTGCACCACAACTACTGAGCCCACGTGCCACAACTACTGAAGCCCGCATGCCTAGAGCCCGTGCTCCGCAACAAGAGAAGCCACTGCAATGAAAAGCCTGCACACCGCAACGAAAAGTAGCCCCCGCTCGCTGCAACCAGAGAAAGCCCGCGCACAGCAAGAAAGACCCAACGCAACCAAAAGTAAACAAATTAATTAATTAATTTTTTAAAAAAAACTTAAAAAAAAATTAACAGCAGTCAAGGAGCTAATATTCTATTTGTTCTATTACATTGTTTGGCACCTTAGCTTTACCCCAACCTCAGAAAATTCAAATACAAGGTACAAGATATATCAATTGACACCTTCTCTGAAGATCTTAAGAGAAAAATTTAAATGAACTTTGAGTAGACAACTGTCTCTAGCTTCATATAAACCATCAAGAAAGAAGCAAGTTTCTCTCTCTGATAGTTTGCTCTCTGCTATAGGAAAACGATAAGTAGCAACCTCTACAAGGTAAGCACAGCTGCCAACATTTAAGAGAATTTGTTGTTCACTTTTTTCCTTCATTTAGAGACACACATTAGATAGAAACTGCCTCCCCCTCCAACACACCATTTTAATATCTTCCTATATACTATTTCTATATAGTACAGTATTTGATATTATGTAATATCAAAATATTCCTCTATAGTAAGTAACTGAAAACAGAGTGTTGGAAATAAAGTTTAGGTTAGGACTTTGAAGAAGTCCAGACAAAGGAAATACAGCAGTGACTTTTCATTTAAAAATTGCTTAAAAAAAAAAAAAATTATTTATTTATTTTTGGCTGTGTTGGGTCTTTGTTGTTGCGTGCGGGCTTTCTCTAGTTGCGGCGAGTGGGGCCTCCTCTTCGTTGCAGTGTGCAGGCTTCTCATTGTGGTAGCTTCTCTTGTTGTGGAGCATGGGCTCTAGGCGCGCGGGCTTCAGTAGTTGTGGCACGTGGGCTCAGCAGTTGTGGTTCACAGGTTCTAGAGCACAGGCTCAGTAGTTGTGGCACAAGGGCTTAGTTGCTCCGCGGCATGTGGGATCTTCCCAGACCAGGGCTCGAACCTGTGTCCCCTGCATTGGCAGGTGGATTCTTAACCACTGCGCCACCAGGGAAGCCCTAAAAATTGCCTTTTCTTAAAAAGCTGGTGTTCAAATACTTCCTCAGCTTCATTCTTGAAACGATTTTAAAGGTTGGGCATGTTAGTAGGATTGTGAGCCTCCTAGTTACCTTACATTCAGTAATTATATGTTATTATAGAAAGACTGTAAAATCAAAATACTGGTTGATCTGACCTCAAGCATCTGATTTTCCTATAACCCAACCCAAACACCATTAGGTATTGACATCCCTAACAAACACCCACCTGGTTGAGCACAACACTGGCTGGTGACGATTTTGAGAATGTGTCGGGAGCTGTATGCTGGCCCAGAGTTCAGGATTGATTTTGGCATTTTGAGGAGTCTTTCACGGCAGTGACAGGAGAAAGCAGATAATAAAGTAACCCAGAATTTCAGGTAAGCATGGGTTGATCCCATAAGTCCCAAAGAAATACTTGTTGAATAGTGTTAAATTAACTAGAAAATCTATTAATTCCTGTAAAGATATTCTACAGCATTTACTGAAATATGTGCTGAAATCCTTCGGGGGAGGTGTGGGGAGTCTGCAGAGAGACTGGTAGGGAGTGGGAGTGACTGCCCTTCCCTTTCCACCAGGCAGGCCAGCTTCTAGCTTCTACTCACCTCATCTCCTGAGGCTATAGGAGGGGTGAGGGAAGAAACCAGGAACAGGGAGGGAGCACTCTGGGATGCACCCCTGCCTGGGTGGGTGTCTTACATGGGGGTGGGGGTAAGCGCTATGCAAAAGAGGAAGCAACAGTTAGAACAGCAGGTTTGGCATCTGAACCTGCACCTGGAGTGGAAGGTGCTTCTGGGTCCCTTCTCACATTTTTAATGTGGACAGTAAGATTATTTTAAGAAGAGAGGCCTGCTGAACCCTAATTAAGAATTTTAGCATTTTCTAGACCTCCTAGGAATGTAGGTGATTCCCCAATAAGCCCCCCAAAACACATCTAAGTGTAGTTTGACTATTACACTTGACTTTCCACTACACGTCCCATGAACAAAGGTATGAAAATAGGTGGCGGTCTAGATGTGAGCCCTGTCTTTCAAGAGACCTACAGTGTAATGCCTGAAGGCCAAACTCAGTCCCTCACTACAGAGTACATGTGTTTGCTGGTGCTGGGTAGGCAAGATCACCACTTCCGAAAAACTGGATAATACAAGGTGGCAATTAAAAAAAAAAAAATCTTCACAATGAAAACAAATACTTACACAGGTCCTCAGCCCAGCTGTAGAACTATAAAAAACAAGGTGTGTTTTCCAACTGGGCTATCCATTAACAACCTAAACTAAGGGATATTTTGCAATTCAGCAGCAGAAAGGCAGGTCAATGCTTTCCATTCAGTCTTGGCCAACAGTACTGACTGTTTCGAGTTCACAATAAAATAAATTGTAGCAGTGGTAAGTCTTAAAGAATGAATCGTCACACTAACAAAGCACAAATACAGAGAGGGCAGAAAGCAGAAACAAGAAGAACTACAATCCCGCAGCCTATGGAATACAAACCACATTCACAGAAAGATAGACAAGATGAAAAGGCACAGAGCTATGTACCAGATGAAGGAACAAGATAAAACCCCAGAAAAACAACTAAATGAAGTAGAGATAGGCAACCTTCCAGAAAAAGAATTCAGAATAATGATACTGAAGATGATCCAGGACCTCGGAAAAAGAATGGAGGCAAAGATCAAGAAGATGCAAGAAATGTTTAACAAAGAGCTAGAAAAATTAAAGAACAAACAAACAGAGAGGAACAATACAATAACTGATGAAAAATACACTAGAAGGAATCAATAGCAGAATAACTGACACAGAAGAACAAAGAAGTGACCTGGAAGACAGAATGGTGGAATTCACTGCTGTGGAACAGAATAAAGAAAAAAGAATGAAAAGAAATGAAGACAGCCTAAGAGACCTCTGGGACAACATTAAATGCAACAACATTTGCATTATAGGAGTCCCAAAAGGAGAAGAGAGAGAGCAAGAACCCAGGAAAATATCTGAAAAGATTATACTCGAAAACTTCCCTAACACGGGAAAGGAAATAGCCACCCAGTCCAGGAACCGCAGAGAGTCCCATACAGGATAAACCCAAGGAGAAACATGCCGAGGCACATAGTAATCAAAATGGCAAAAATTAAAGACAAAGAAAAATTACTGAATGCAGCAAGGGAAAAACGACAAATAACATACAAGGGAACTCCCACAAGGTTAACAGCTGATTTCTCAGCAGAAACTCTACAAGCCAGAAGGGAGTGGCACAATATATTTACAGTGATGAAAGGGAAGAACCTACAACCCAGATTACTCTACCCGGAATATATCTCATTCAGATTCGATGGAGAAATCAAAAGCTTTACAGACAAGCAAAAGCTAAGAGAATTCAGCACCACCAAATCAGCTCTACAACAAATGCTAAAGGAACTTCTCTAAGTGGGAAACACAGGAGAAGAAAAGGACCTCCAAAAACAAACCCAAAACAATTAAGAAAATGGTAAAGGAACATACATATCGATAATTACCTTAAACGTGAATGGATTAAATGCTCCAACCAAAAGACACAGGCTCGCTGAATGGATACAAAAACAAGACTCTTATATATGCTGTCTACAAGAGACCCACTTCAGACCTAGGAATACATACAGACTAAAAGTTAGGGGATGGAAAAAGATATTCCATGCAAATGGAAATCAAAAGAAAGCTGAAGTAGCAATACTCATATCAGATAAAATAGACTTTAAAATACAGAATGTTACAAGAGGCAAGGAAGGACACTACATAATGATCAAGGGATCAATCCAAGACGAAGATATAACAATTATAAATATATATGCACCCAACATAAGAGCACCTCAATACATAAGGCAACTGCTAACAGCTAAAAAAGAGGAAATTGACAGTAACACAATAATAATGGGGGACTTTAACACCTCACTTACACCAATGGACAGATCAGCCAAACAGAAAATTAATAAGGAAACACAAGCTTTAAATGACACAACAGACCAGATAGATTTAATTGATATTTATATGACATTCCATCCAAAAACAGCAGATTACACTTTCTTCTCAAGTGCTCACGGAACATTCTCCAGGATAGATCACATCCTGGGTCACAAATCAAGCCTCAGTAAATTTAAGAAAATTGAAATCATATCAAGCATCGTTTCTGACCACAATACTATGAGATTAGAAATGAATTAAAGGGAAAAAAATGTAAAAAACAAACACATGGAGGCTAAACAATATGTTACTAAATAACCAAGAGATCGCTGAAGAAATCAAAGAGGAAATCAAAAAATACCTAGAGACAAATGACAATGAAAACAGGACGATCCAAAACCTATTGGATGCAGCAAAAGCAGTTCTAAGAGGGAAGTTTATAGCAATACAATCTTACCTCAAGAAACAACAAACATCTCAAATAAACAATCTAACCTTACACCTAAAGGAGCTAGAGAAAGAAGAACAAACAAAACCCAAAGTTAGCAGAAGGAAAGAATCCATAAAGATCAGAGCAGAAATAGAAACAAAGAAAACAATAGCAAAGATCAATAAAACTAAAAGCTGGTTCTTTGAGAAGATAAACAAAATTGATAAACCATTAGACTCACCAAGAAAAGGAGGGAGAGGACTCAAATCAATAAAATTAGAAATGAAAAAGGAAAAGTTACAACAGACACTGCAGAAATACAAAGCATCCTAAGAAGACTACTACAAGCAACTCTATGCCAATAAAATGGAAAACCTGGAAGAAATGGATAAATTCTTAGAAAGGTATAACCTTCCAAGACCGCAGCAGGAAGAAACAGAAAACATAAACAGACCAATCACAAGTAATGAAATTGAAACTGTGATTAAAAATCATCCAACAAACAAAAGTCTAGGACCAGATGGCTTCACAGGTGAATTCTATCAAACATTTAGAGAAGAGCTAACACCAATCCTTCTCAAACTCTTTCAAAAAGTTGCAGAGGAAGGAACACTCCCAAACTCATTCTATGAGGCCACCATTACCCTGATAACAAAACCAAAGATACTACAAAAAAAGAAAATTACAGACCAATATCACTCGTGAATATAGATGCAAAAATCCTCAACAAAATACTAGCAAACAGAATCCAACAACACATCAAAAGGATGATACACCATGACCAAGTGGGATTTATCCCAGGGATGCAAGGATTCTTCAATATATGCAAATCAATCAATGTGATACACCATATTAACAAATTGAAGAAAAACCACATGATCATCTCAATAGATGCAGAAAAAGTTTTTGACAAAATCCAACACCCAGTTATGAGAAAAACGCTCCAGAAAGTGGGCAAAGAGGGAACCTACGTCAACATAATAAAGGTCATATATGACAAACCCACAGCAAACGTCATTCTCAATGGTGAAAAACTGAAAGCATTTTCTCTAAGATCAGGAACAAGACAAGGATGTCCACTCTCACCACTATTATTTAACATAGTTTTGGAAGTCTTAGCCACGACTATCAGAGAAGAAAAAGAAAGAAAAGGAATACAAATTGGAAAAGAAGAAATAAAACTGTCACTATTTACAGATGAATGATACTATACATAGAGAATCCTAAAGATGCCACCAGAAAACCACTAGAGTTAATCAATGAATTTAGTAAAGTTGCAGGATACAAAATTAATGCACAGAAATCTCTTGCATTCCTATACACTAATGATGAAAAATCTGAAAGAGAAATTAAGAAAACACTCCCATTCACAATTGCAACAAAAAGAATAAAATACCCAGGAATAAACCTACCTAGGGAGACAAAAGACCTGTATGCAGAAAACTATAAGACACTGATGAAAGAAATTAAAGATGACATAAACAGATGGAGAGATATACCATGTTCTTGGATTGGAAGAATCAATATTGTGAAAATGACTATACTACCCAAAGCAATCTACAGATTCAATGCAATTCCTTCAAATTACCAATGGCATTTTTTACAGAACTAGAAAAAAAAATCTTAAAAATTGAATGGAGACACAAAGGACCCCAAAAAGCCAAAGCGGTATTGAGGGAAAAAAACGGAGCTGGAGGAATCAGACTCCCTGACTTCAGACTGTACTACAAAGCTACAGTAATCAAGACAATATGGTACTGGCACAAAAACAGAAATATAGATCAATGGAACAGGATAGAAAGCCCAGAGATAAACCCACGTACCTATGGTCAACTAATCTATGACAAAGGAGGCAGAGATATACAATGGAGATAAGACAGTCTCTTCAATAAGTGGTGCTAGGAAAACTGGACAGCTACATGTAAAAGAATGAAATTAGAACAGTCCCTAACACCATACACAAAAATAAAGTCAAAATGGATTAGAGACCTAAATGTAAGACCGGACACTATAAAACTCTTAGAGGAAAACATAGGAAGAACACTCTTTGACATAAGTCACAGCAAGATCTTTTTTGATCCACCTCCTAGAGTAATGGAAATAAAAACAAAAATAAACAAATGGGACCTAATGAAACTTCAAAGCTTTTGCACAGCAAAGGAAATTACAAACAAGACGAAAAGACACCCCTCAGAATGGGAGAAAATATTTGCAAATGAATCAACGGACAAAGGATTATTCTCCAAAATATATAAACAGCTCATGCAGCTCAATATTACAAAAACAAACAACCCAATCCAAAACTGGGCAGAAGACCTAAATAGACATCTCTCCAAAGAAGACATACAGATGGTCAAGAAGCAGATGAAAAGCTGCTCAATATCACTAACTGTTAGAGAAATGCAAATCAAAACTACAATGAGGTATCACCTCACACCTGTTAGAATGGGCATCAGAAAATATACAAACAACAAATGCTGGAGAGGGTGTGGAGAAAAGGGAACTCTCTTGCACTGTTGGTGGGAATGTAAATTGATACAGCCACTATGGAGAACAGTATGGAAGTTCCTTAAAAAACTAAAAATAGAACTACCATACGACCCAGCAATCCCACTACTGGGCATATACCCAGAGAAAACCATAATTCAAAACGACACATGCACCCCAATGTTCATTGCAGCACTATTTACGATAGCCAGGACATGGAAGCAACCTAAATGCCCATCGACAGACGAATGGATAAAGAAGATGTGGTACATATACACAATGGAATATTACTCAGCCTTAAAAAGGAACGAAATTGGGTCATTCGTGGAGATGTAGATGGATCTACAGACTGTCATACAGAGTGAAGTAAGTCAGAAAGAGAAAAACAAGTATCGTATATTAACGCATATATGTGGAAACTAGAAAAATGGTACAGATGAACCGGTTTGCAGGGCAGAAATTGAGACACAGATGTAGAGAACAAACGTATGGGCACCAATGGGGGAAAGTGGCGGGGGAGTAGGGCGGTGGTGTGATGAATTGGGAGACTGGGATTGACATATCTACACTAATATGTATAAAATGGATAACTAATGGGAACCTGCTGTATAAAAAAATAAAACAAAACAAAAACAAAAACAAAGCACAAATACAATGATCCCATCTTCAAAGAGAAGGCAAATTCATCAGGTGATACATTCAGAATGTGGTGCTTGTGAAATTTTATTTATAAAATGTATGGTAACTGAGGCTAAAATGTTTACACTCTCTGAATATGGGGACCTCCCCTGCTCATATACTATTAGAGAAAAATTAAGTAGATTTTTAAAAAACTAAGTAAGTAGATAGTTTTTGAGGAAAGCAATTAGAAATTGAAGAAAATGTTCACATTTTTGTGTTCGGGTTACTGGCACTGGGTTTACACATTTCTAGAGATACATACATCGTCGTTTTGGTTTATTGTCTATTCTTTGGCTGCCTACACAATCTCTAAAATAATCATCTTTTTCTGGCATATGACTCACCTTATTTGCACAGTAACTGCCACAGTAAAAAGCATACAAATATTTCTTGCTCTATCAAATGAGGAGAGGGAGCCTGATGTTTCTGAGATATTCTCAGATTTAAAGGACACAAAAGGAGACTCTAGAAACTCTGTAAGCAAAACCATGGCTCTGATGGTCGCTGCAGGGATGGCCACAACGCATGCTTGTCCGGGGAACTGAAGCTAAAGGTCTGAGAGCTTTTGACTTTGTGGATTTAATATTATGTTCAACTATGTGCTTCTCTGTGCCTCTGAAGGATTTCAAAATCACCTTATAAAAGAACTTATTTCAGCTAGAACCTCAGAGGAAAAAGGACTTAAAGGAGACTGAGAGATGGGGAGATGTCCTGAACAACAAGAAAGCACAAAAGGGGCTTCCCTGGTGGTGCAGTGGTTGAGAATCTGCCTGCTAATGCAGGGGACACAGGTTCGAGCCCTGGTCTGGGAAGATCCCACATGCCGCGGAGCAACTAGGCCCGTGAGCCACAACTACGGAGCCTGCGCGTCTGGAGCCTGTGCTCCGCAACAAGAGAGGCCACGATAGTGAGAGGCCCGCGCACCGCGATGAAGAGTGGCCCCCACTTGCCGCAACTAGAGAAAGCCCTAGCACAGAAACGAAGACCCAACATAGCAATCAATCAATCAATAAAAATAAATAAATTAAAAAAAAAAAAAGAAAGCACAAGAGGAGAAAACAAGTGGTTGCAGTCCACTTTAACAGATGGGTTAAAGAATAAACAAAGGAAGAGCACATCACTGATATTTACCAGGGAGCTCAGGCTCCCTGTAGTTTGAAATGTTCCCAAGGTGAAGCCACTGCCCACCGTTGCTTAAAAAACTGAAATCCAAAGAGAGCAGGTTCTAGAATTCAATTCACATCATTCAGATGTGAATCGAGTCAGTTGGCTAAGGCTTTCTAACAGTTAAGTGACCTGTTCCTACACACTGGCACAGTTTAGCACTTTACAGACAGTATCCTATTTAATCCTCATAACCAGTCTCTGTATTATTATATCCATACATGTTCTTCAACTTCCCCGTTGCTGACGGGATGCTAAATCACCAATGCTGGATCCACAGATGCCAAAGGACTACACTGCTTTACAAGAAATTCATTGGAAAAAAAATGGAGAAGGCAGACTATGTTCATTTATTCAAAAAACATTTACTGACCATCTTCTATGTACCACACACTTGGGACACATTAATGAACAGACATAAAATACCTGGCCACATGGAACATAAAATACCTGGCCACATGGAACTTACTGTCTAGCAGGGACGGGAAAAGAGAATTCACCAAAAATAAACAATAAATAAATAAGTCATACGGTAATTTAGAAGATAGGAGATGCTACGGTGAAGAGAAAACGTAAAGCATTCCAAGAGGGATACCAGGCACAGTTTGCAACTGTAAACAGCGTAGAGGTCACTGACGAAGTGGTAGCTTAGTGAAGACCTGAAGGCAGTGAGGGAGCTGGCCATGAATGCATCTGGGGAGCAAATACTACAGGCAGAGGGAAAACCCAGCACAAAGACCTAAAAGTGGGAATGTGCCTGGAGGGTTCCAGGATCAGCAAGGAGGTAAGGATGGCTAGAATGGAGAGCATTCCATTCCAGGGAGAAGAGTGGGGAGGAGGTCAGAGGTCTTGGTAACCAGAAGGTGTTGGGCTTTGTGAATCATTATGAGGAATCTTGACTTTTACTCTGAGTGACATGGAGAACCAGAGGAGGGTTTTAAGCATATGTGACCTATGGTTTAAAAAGATCACTCCGGTTGTTATGTCGATAACATATTAAAGGAAGGCAGGGAAGAAGAAAGGAGAGGCCACTGCATACCATCCAGGCAACAGGTGCTGGAGACTTGGGAGAAAGGTGCTTGCAGCAGACGTGAGAAAAGGGGTTGAACTCCTGGATTTATTTGGAAGACAGGATTCTGGATACATCTGGAAGATAGAGCAGCAGGATCTGCTAACAGCCTGGATGTAAAGTGGGAGAGAAAGAGAAGAGTCAGGATGATTCCAAGGTTTCTGGCTTGAATAACCCGAAAAATGGAGCTACCCCAACACCAAAACAGAGCAGGCTACAGGGAGAGCAGGTTTGCAGAGGAAGATCAGAAATTCCGTTTTAGTCCTTAAAATGGAAGTATCTTTTATGTATTCAAGTGAAGAAGTCAAAAAAGTAGTTGGATATATGCATCAGGAGTTTAAGAGAGCCACTTCAACTGGAAATATACATCGGGAGTCTTAAGGAGCTACATGGTACTTTATTAAAATCTTAACAATTGTTTGTGACAAAAGTCCCACAAGAACTGAGCCCTGAAGTATTCCAAATTAACAGGCTGATGTGAAAACAAACAAACAAAAACCACACACATTTTTAAAAAAATGACTGAAATTCAGTGGTACAGAAGGAAAAGCAGGAGACTGTGGTGTCCTCAAAATCGAAGAAAGTCAAATCAAAAGAGAGAATGACCAATTATATCAAGTGCTGCCAAGAGTAAAGATGAGAATTGATTGTTGGATTCTGCAATTTACAATATTTTCTTTTGAAAAAGCCCTGGTGACTGTATCCCACACAGCCCCCACCACAGAAGACATGAATATGCACTGAATGTGATGTTATCTTTTAATTTTGTCACGAACTGAATTCATTTTTCTAAAGAATTATTCAAAAGGAAGGATTTACTCCAGTTTAATATTTGGGACTCAAGTCAGTAGATCTGTTAAGAAATACCAGTGATAAACCGTAGCTGCTAACAGTAATCTGCTAATTCCTATTAGCAGATTACTGCTAATTGAATTCCATTCAATTCCTATCCCTTAAAAAATAATAATAAAAATACCTCTAAATAAATTGGAAATAAAAGGATAGATTTCCTCTGTCCTGATGAGGAATTATGATAAAACAAAAGCCAATATTGTACTACTGTTTTTCCTATTAAAGAACAAAAGTTTGCACATTACTGCCATTACTATTTGATAATGTTCCAGATGTATTTTGTAATGTTCCAGAATGCTAACAGTAGTGTAGCCTGCCGTAAAACCAAAATAAAAGGTATAACTATTAGAAAGAAGTAGACACAAGTGTCATTACGTAAGTAGGAAACCCAAGAGAATAAACTGCAAAGCTCTTAGAATAAGAGCCAGCTCTAAAATAAAATTACAAAAATCAACAACCATCTTATACCAGCAATAGGCAATTTGAAGAACCCATCACAACAGCAACAAAAACATAAATACCTAAGAAGAACCCTAACAATAAATATTAGGACTTATATAAAGAGTAAACAAACAAACAAAACACCTCTGCTAAGAGACAGAAGGTCTGCATAACTTTTCACATCCCTTCAGAGAAACACTGACTACTTTACATGTACATGACAGTCCTTGCCAACGAACAAAAACAACTGGATATTTCTCAGTTCTAAGGATTCATCTGCAGAGCATTCGAGGTTAAGATGGCACGTTTAACAAAACATTCAAGCACATCCTCTCTCTAAACTCCACAAAAATGGCAGTAAAGAGTTCTTTCCAGAAGACAAAGATGCAAGGACTTAAAGAACGAATGGTAGTGGAAATTACAACAAAATCATGAAAGCGGAAAGCAGATAGACAAGTAGCAACTCAGCAGCCCTAAGAGTGAAATGCTCCACCACCAGTGAGGAAAGCTGAGCAGCACTCCAGTTTGCTTCGAAACTGGAGAAAGGGTAGCAGGCTAAAATAAGGTTAGCAGCCTTACTTCCCGGATGCCCTTCCCACCTCCTGGCTGTGGAGCTCTGGCCCACAGTCCCTGAGCCCAGCAAGACTGGAGACTGATTCTTGGGAGAGTAGATAAAACAGGTAAGTATTTGTACTGTGAGAGCACCAGAACCTTCCCCAAAGTGAAGAGATGCTAAGACTCCAGCCAGATGTCTCCCGAACACTGGCAGCTGGACCCTTTCCTCATCGCAGGGTGCTGCCTGATGACCACCCTCTGACCAGCCCAACAGGAAAAGACCTTATATGTGGTCCCAGTGAAAAACTCAAAAGAAACCAGTAACAGTCAAAAGACTGCCACTGAGGAGCCTAAGGGGATGGGTGGAGGGCGGTGAGAGATAGGGGACCACTTATTTTACAGTAAGTATTTTAGTATTCTTAGATTTAAATTATGTGCATGTATTAGTATATAGATAGTAATATAATTTTTATTTGAAAGGATAGATGACTATAATTATGATTTCTAAAAGAACACTGTGACTTCCTCTAGCAGATACTTCTATATATTCTAAATGTACATTTAAAAAGATTTAACACTGATTAAGATAAGAGATCAATGATAGATGAGTAAGACCTAAAACAGAATCAGACCCAAAAGCTAGTCAAGATCTTAAAATATAATAAAGGGAAGACCACAACCCAATAAGGAAAGGATGGACTGTTTAACAGACGGTGCTGGTAGACTAGATGGGCTGGCTCAGGACGAGGAGGTGCTGTAAAACAATTCACATCCATGTGCTAATATAGAACTAAGTGTACAAATCTAACATATTGCCAAAATTTTTGTTTCATTTACCTCACTCTGTTTATATTTTCAAACGTAAATATTTACAAGGAAAAGTCATAATGGACAAGATGGAGAGAGCTGACTACATAAAAGTAAAAATATCCTGTTGTTTGGAAAACACCATAAAGTAAATTAAAAGACAAATAATGAGCTGAGGAAAAAAAAAAATTACAAATATGATAAAGGCACAATGCTCTTTATATTAAGAGCATATTTATATTATACGCTCTTTATAATAAGAGCATATGTTATATAATATATATAGGATACTTAATTATACATATATTATCTCTTTACATTAAAAGATATTTTAAATCATTTTTTTAAATCATCATTTAACAATAAAATGGACAAAGTACCTGGACAACTCTCAGAGGCAAAATGAACAAATAAAAAGCAAATTACTAATTTCACTAGTTACCAAAAAAATATGAATTAAAATAAGACCACATTTTTACAGACGATTAGGAAAGATTAAACACTGGAGTGCTGACACTATGGAAAGACTGTTCAGCGTGTAAGGGAATCGACATGTTCTGGCATAAGCAATTTGGCAACAGGCCTCAAGAGTCATAAAAGAGTTCACCTCTGCCCCAGGAATTCTGCTATAAATCTAGCCTGAGCAAGTCAGAGACAGTGAGACTTTCAGACAAGGGCATTTACCCCAGCTCTGCCTGTGTGTCTGCTATTACTTTCTGAGCCTACATCCTTTGCCAGACTCTGTTGAAGACCTTCCTCTATTTGGTTCATTCCATCGCTCCAAAACTCTATGTCGCCGGCACAATTATTACCCCCATTCTATGGATAAAGGAAGCACAATCAAATAATTAGGTAATTAAGGTCACTTAGATCGGAAGTGGCCAAGCTAGGATTTGCAACCAGAATTTAATATGATACTTCCAAACACTGAAAATGGAAATATGTCAAAAAAGAGAAAACTAGCTAAATAAACTCTGGCATACCCATCATTAAAAATCTTATTTTCAAAGAAGATTTAAGGGCATAGGAAATGTCTGTGATATATTAAGCGAAAGGGCAGTATTTAAAACTACAAATGAAATTAAAGTGCCAATTTTGCTTAAAAGTATACATACGCAGACAAATAAAATGGGACAAATGGAAGCATATCATCCCATGAACAGTTGATTATTTCTGGACGTACCTGCGATTTTTATTTTTTTAACTTTTTTTGGTAATTCCCAAAATGTCTACAACAAGGACAATGGCTTTTCATTTTAAAATGTTTAAAAACTATAGAAATAGAAATTCTCAACTGTAGATGCTTAGAAGGCCTCAATTTTTAAACATGGAATGAAAAGATTAGGTGAGCAGTTACTGCCTTAGCTGCACAGCATTACTGTTGAACTACAAGGTCCATCAAACGAGAGGATTTTCCACTATTATTCTCTTCTCAGAGTGACATGGCGAAAATTAGCCTTACAGAATCTGCTTGATAACCAGAAAGTTAACTAGCACATAACACAAGAGTAGAGAAAACCTCTGCAATCCCCAATAGATGCTGGGAGTCACTATACTACCATAAGCATTTTGAATTGACTGATCGAATTCTGATTATTATTTACACACTAAAGTTTGAAAGGTTTCATAAAAACAAAAAGCCTGAAGACACGTAAATATGTCTGTACTATTTTGTGTGGAACAGTTTTAAGAGTTCCTTTCAAGGTAAACTGGAATTAGTTGGCTGTGGAATATCTGTTTTGAACATAAAAGAATGAACATTTTAAAAAATTAACTTTGTTTGGATGTGTGTGTGTTGGGGAAGGGAAGGAGTGGGTGAATCTGTAGACAAACTGTGCCTTTCCTTTGTTATTTTAAAGTATAACGTTACAAGTGGTTTAACTTTTTGCAAAGAATCATGGCAAAGCACTTTCTAGGAACGAAACCATTTACAAACTAACAATGACATTTTTGGGCCACAAATTAGCAAAGGTTTTTGCATGGATATAGGATTATATTTCACTTTTAAAATTTCTTAAATATGTCTTCGGAGTTTAGAAAAATGATGCATATACTTCGTAGATTTGCGTGCCCCAAAGAAAAACCATTTTTTAAAAAGAGTTGCTTCCACCTCTTTCGGAACTTTGTTACACAAGTTCTTAGTGCAAAGACTGGTAAAGGTAGAACAGCACAGCTGCTAGCATTATCACTCCATACAACAGCATTAATAAATAATTCTGAAATTACTTAGAAAGAAAAAGTGGAATTGCGTGAACTCACCCTTACCTGAGCTGAGGCCAAGAACTGAAAAGGGTCATGCAAAATCTTTAGAAAAGGAAGAATCCTATTCAGAAAACCAAAGGTAGACCCGCCCACTTCCCCTGGAAGACCCGTTGCTATGGTAACCTGCAGTCACCCCTTAGAGTCGGTACATGCTGGGGGAGGGGATCCTCCCAGAGGCTGGGGGATGGTTAAGAGGGGAAACGGGGGAGGGAGGCTGAGAGAGGGTTAAAAGAAGATGAAACCCCTTGGATGCGGCAGGGGTCAGGAAGGTGGGCTTACTACTAGGAAATTCAACACGCCCAAAAGAAATTCAAAACACCAGTTAGAACAATGTCTGGACGCTGAACAATATTATATAGTTCAGCTAAAGTTTGAACCATTAGAGACGCTTCCCTCCCTCCCTCCCCGGCGGGAACAAACCACTCTTTGTGAGTTCCTGTCTATGGAAAACGAAGCCAGAGTTTCGTCTCATCAGTTACAAACTGAATGCTACTTCGCAAAACTAAAATCTTGACTTTCTTAAATTAAACCTATGCTTCCCAAACTCTGCTGCACTACTGGAATCACCGAGGGAACTTTATAAACTACACACCGTGTTTTAATTGGTCTGGGGTGCAATTTTGAGCAGAGTTTTAAAACTCTCCAGTGATCCTTTTGTGCAGCCAGTTTTGGGAACTACAGTACTCCAAGATGTGGCGAGGTGGCGGAGAGTATTTAAACCAAGGGTAAGAAAAAAAGAGAGAGAAAGAAAGAAAAGAAAAAAGAAAGCACAGTTATCTCCCTTTGTCTTTTTACGGCTAATAATAGAAATTAGCTGGCTTTCTCCAAGCACACACAGGACAATAGGTTTCTTGATAAATAGGAGTCCCCGGTATGCCCTAACAATACCTTCTTTGAGATAAAAAAAAAAAACAAAAAACGGGCAATATAAGCCCTTTCTTCCCAAGAGAGCAAATATCCTTCTTACCGAAACACCAAACTTACACATCTATTTTAAGAGCGAATTGGCAGTGAATACAGCTCAGAACTTGGAGGACGAGCTCCAGGACCAGAAGGAAACTGAACCCGCAGAAGCCCACTAGCATTCGCGTGCGTCCTGCGACCACCAGGGCTGGACGAAGGCCGGGGTGTCGGTCCCCGGAGCCCCCAGCACGGGCCCTGCCCCCGGACCCCGCAGGCTGCGCCCCAGTAAAGTTGCTCCGGGGAACTTTGCTCCCGTTTCCGTCCCGCGCCTCCCCGGGCGAGGGGCGCGGCCCCGCCACCTGCTCGACGCCGAGGCTGCTCGGCCGCGCCCCCTCCCTGGACCTCGGCCACCTTCGGGGGTCGCGCACTCAGCGAGCGCTCGTACTGCCGGCAGGAGCCCCGGGGGGTTCGCCTCGCCCCTCCCCGGCGTCCTCAGCTGCAGCTGGCCCTGCCCTCGGGCCCGGACGCCAGGACCTCCCCGCGGGGCCAGTACCGTCCCGCCTGGAGCTCCTCCGGAAGCCCGCCCGCGCAGCCAGCGCCTCTCGAGCCGGGACAGGCTATCCGGGCGCCCCCACAGCCCCTGTGCCGACGCCGGCCGGCAGCCCCGTCCCTGCCCAGCCAAGCTCTGCCCCTCCGGCCCGCTGCCGGGAGCGCGCCCCTGGACCGGCGGTCCGACGCTGCGCACGCGCGGAGGCGCCCGCCCGCTCCCTCGCGGCCCCCTCACTCACCGCTCGCTGTCCTTGTCGCCTCAGGCAGCGCCCGCCGTCCGCTCTGCTTACCGCTCGCTGCCCCGGCCCGGTGCCCACTCCTCAGGCCCCGGCCCGGGCACTCGGGGAACCAGCGCCCGGCGGGCTCAGCGGGTACCCGCACGCAGGGCACGCTCCGCGGGGCCGCGCACGCGCGCACCCGAGAGACGGGAGGGGCGGGGCCGAACGGGCTGCGCGCCCGGAGGCGCCCCTGGATACCGGGCATGCGTAGTGCCTGTCCATTCCTAGGGTCCGGTGGAGGAGTGGGCTGTGACCCTGGACCTGTGAAACGTAGGGAAGTGGAAGAGGGCCTAAAGTCACCCTTCGCTGAGAAGCAAGTTCGCCCTTGTCCCACAAGTTGCAGTTTTCTTCTCTGTATCATTCGTCAATTAAGGTGTTAAATATTTATTGAGCACCTACTTTGGCAGAGCCTTTGTGCAGAACACAGGGCATCCTCAGGTAATGGTGAACCGATTGCATTTGGTTTTGGGATTCCTTTTTGGGCACTGATTCCAGCCCTCTCTTTGAACAGATGAGAAAAGTGCATGAATAGAGATCATCCAGTACCTGAAACTGCAAACCTTAACTACACTCTTAAGCAATTTGGGGAAGGAGAGTTGCCTCTGGCTGGGGTGATGAAAAAACTTTGAGAAGCCTGGAAGGGTAAGAGATGGAGTCAGAAGATAAGCTCACCTGGGAGAAAGGTCAATGCAAAGGCAGAAACTGAAAAAAAAAAAAAAAATCAAATAATATATGAGCTCATGAACCTTCTTGGGGACAAGTTTAATCTGAATGTGTTTTTCATAGTGAAGGGCAAAAACGGTGGCTGGAAGGGTACTTGAAGCTCGTCTGGAAAAGATTTTTGATGCATCACTTCAAATTTTCAGCTTTTTTTAGTGGATAACTGATAAATACTAAAGGTGTGAGGGAGAAGGGTCTGGTGTTTCTGGCGGTCTGATTAGATGCAGAATTTTGGAATATAAGGTGAAGACTAGCAGTGAAATGCTGTAGAAGTAGAAGGGTCCTGAATTCAAGTGTTGGCATCAGAAATAGAATACATGGAAACGTTTTCAGAGATTGTGAGATTGTGAAGGACAGGATTCCCTAGTTTTTGTCACTGCCTGTTGGGGTGTAAAGAGTTGTTTCTCATGACAGACACCTACTTCATTAGATTAGATCATCATCCTTGGTAGATATTTATTAGTGGATAAATTAGACCTTTAAAATGTACAGCTACAATCACTAAATGCTTCTTTTAACATGAGTTTGGTCCTGGGAGAATATATTTCTACTTAATTAAAAAAACATTAATTTGAGAGACAGTATATGTAGTGAAAAATATATGGACTTTGGAAAACAAAAACCCCTTTTATAAAGTCCAGATGCTCCGAAACAAACTGTCTGATGTCATGCAAGTTACTCAATATCTGTGAGCCTTACTGTGTTCATCTGTAATGTCAGGGAGGAAGAAATTTTCCTCTTCCCTGTAGGTTCTTCTGGCTGGTGTAAGAATTCAATTGAGACAGAGTAACAGAAGAAAATCAAACAACAGTTTAATAACATATGTACATGGCAGAGAGCCAGGAAAACTGAGTAACTCACCAAAATGACTGACACCCTTACCTTAAATATCATCTTCAGTTTAAAGGCAAAAGAAGATGTTGTGGGTCGTGGTTTGGGACTTGAAAGGGGAAGAAGGCAATTCATATAAATGTTTGGTAAATAACTGTTTGCTGGATCAGGCAGAGACAATGGGACACAGAGTGGACTTTGATCTCTAGGCCCTATTCCCCTACCATCCCTAGCCCATATTTTTTGCAGGTATCTCTGGTGATAGCTCTATTCCTGGAATAGACCCTATATCTAAAATTTTTAGGCACTTAGGGGGAAGGTCAAAGTTTCTTCCTGAGTCTTTTGGGCCTTGATTGTTTTCAGTTCAGAAAAAAAATCTGCATACCAAAGAGACATTTTGGGGTGGCAAGTTTTGTTCCCCTACAGTAGCATGGAATCATAATATTTACCTTGTATGATGGTTAATTTTATGTGTCAGTTTGGCCAGGCCACAGTACTCAGATATTTGGTCAAATATAGTCTAGATGTTTATGCGAAGGTATTTTTTTTTCAGGTGAGATTAACATTTAAGTCAGTGGACTTTGAGTGAAGCAGATTGCCTTCCATAATGTGGGTGGGCCTTATCCAATCAGTTGAAGGCCCAAATAGAAAAAGACTGACCTCCCCTGAAAAAAAAAAAAGGAATTCTGCCAACATACTGCCTCTGGACTTGAACTGCAACTCTTCCCTGGGCCTCCAGCCTGCTGGCTCACCCTGCAGATTATGGACTTGCCAGCCTCCACAGTCAAGTGAGTCAATTCCTTAATTAAGTCTCTCTCTCTCTCTCTCTCTCTCTCTCTCTCTTTCTCTCTCTCTAGTTGGTGTGTTTCTCTGAAGAACCCTGACTAATATACCTTGCAAGGTTATGAAGATTACATGAGTTAATTATCATCTGAATCTGAAAAATGGGGATTGTAATCTTTAACTTATAAGGTTATGACAAATTAAATAAAAATGGGTAAAGCACCCAGCACATGCTAGGGTCTGAATAAATGGCAACTGCTATTACTTGTGAATGAATACCAGAGGCAAAAACCAAAAGAGGAGAGAGTGTGGATATTGGCACGGTGAGATTTTCTCAGTTCACTGGGTAATACTATTAAATTTAAAAAATTGATATAGGAGGTAACAAAATTTTGGTCTCCCTAGCTATGGTATACCAAAAAGGTGATACATATGAATATTTTAATTATTTTCAAATAAATGCCTAATGAGCCATTAACTAAAGATAGACTCTAGCTGTACTCTTAAAACACCAGACATGCAAAGCAGTGACATGATTTCACGTCTGAACATTTTATTTCGATTTAAGTGCCAGTACAATTAACTACTTGCTGCTAGGAGGGAGCAACCTAAGGAGAGTTTACACTGGAAATATTCTCAATCTCAGAGTAGATGCATGATATAGCATTCAATCAGTGTGTTTATTGAATCCCTTTTGGGGCAATCCTGTAGCTATTGGGAGCATGCAAAAATGGATAAGATATTCCATTTAATCTACAGATATTGCCATTTGTTATGTACTAGGCAACATCCCTGCCCTCGGGGAATTGATCAAATAGCCTATGATTTCATAGCTATAATGTAAGGCAGAATGAGGCAAGCGCCTTAGGAGGGGCATAAATGATTGAGCCAGTTGTACTTTGTTCAGGAAGTTGATTCTGGGGGCTCCCTCTCCTCATCCTGCCTCCACTGTGGCCCTCAGGTTGCACAGTTTGGTTTGGCACAAGCCAATGGGGTAGAGCAGCATCTTTTAAAAAAAGTTTGAGCAAAGCTGGAAAATATTAAATAAAATAACATTCCCATTCCCCTGACTCACTTACTTCAGTTCAGAGTTTACAGGGTACAATAAGAGAGGGTGAGGCAGGAGGGGCATTTACAAGCCATTCAGAGGTAAAAGCTCCTCTTTTCCTCGTTTCCTCTTTCTTTTTCCGTCATGGCTGTTGTTTTGTTTAAAGGAGAATTTAACTTTAGAGTTAAAAAAAAAATAACTTAGGTAAATTCCCCTGACCTCATGAAGATTTATGAGGAAAATACATAAAAATCTAACATGACAGTAACAAACAGTGGGGATTGGAGTTCATAAAAGGACAAGGAATAATTGAGTTGGAAACCATGAACGAGGTGGACGGAGATGGCCATCATGTTTGTTCTGTAGCCAGGGCTGTCATGATGTGACCCCCTTTTTCCTTTTGGCTGAGAATGAAATATTCCACTGTGGATGAGAGTAAGCCAACTGCAGGACTGACAAAAGCAAGTGATTTAGGGAAAATACACAGCATTTTAGTAATTTTTAAATAATCAGGATGTTCTTTTATTATAAGAATTTGTGAATATATTCATTTCAGGAGCTTTGCCACAGTGAGTGGGAAATAAATTAATCTGGGATTAAAGGAAACTCTATACTAGAAAAGGAAGAGTTTTAATAAAATTGAAAGGAATGGCCTCCAGCCATGGATGTTAATTATCATCTGATGAATAATAATGATGATAATAGGAGATGTGAAATAAGTTAAAATACATCCTGGGCCAAATTTTTTAAAAAAATTACCAACTCTGGAATGGTGCCTTGCAGAATTAACCAATGTGCTCACATTAAATGGTTTAAAATTAGAACTAAAACGTATCTCTGCACTACAGATTCATACACAGCATCCTCTCTCCATGATTTTTTAAAATTAATACTATTCAAAAGAATTCAACCTGGTGAGTATCACAAGTAGAATGTTGCCTACTCAGTAAAGAGAATGGCAATATAAGTATTTCTTACTATAAGAATATTTGATCATGAAAAATCAAAATATAATATAAAATGGCTAGCAGGCACAATATCTGTTTTTTTTTCCAGTTCTACCTCCCTCTTCCCTTTAATATTTTATCCCACTGACAATATGTCATTGACACACAACTTTTCAATAAGATGACTTTTGCACATTTTAATTATACCTGTAGTTTTAAATCCTAAGTAAACTTTCCATCAATATGACATTTAAAATATTAAATTGAGTATAATCATAAAAATTAAATGCATGTAAATTATTTCGCATAAGCAACGACAAAAACAGTGCGACAAAAACAGTGCGACAAACCCAGTACTGGGTTATAGAGGGTTGTTTCTTTAAAAATGAACCTCCTACACTACAGAAAATTATATCCAGTTTTCCAGAATGTAAACACGTACTTCATTAAGCAAGGTTCTGTAAAGTCACATGAATATTAAAATTATTTATATACCTTATATTCTAGTTTAATGGGACAGTCTAGGTCAGTGCTGTCTAAGAAAGAACTGTTAGCCACAAATTTGAGCTACATATGAAATTTAAAATTTTCTAGAAACATTTTAAAAAGTAAAACCAGGTGAAATTAACTTCAATAATGTATTAATCCAGATATTCAAAATATTATCATTTCATCATGTAATAAATATAAAAAAATATTAATGAAATATTTTACATTTGCTTTCACACTACATCTTCAAAATCTGGTTTGTATTTTCCTCTTACAGCTCATCCTAATTCAGACTGCAATTTCAAATAATTAGTAGCCACATGTGACTAGTTGCTATCGAGCTGGACAGCACAGATCTAGGACTAGGTTGTTGGTTCTCAAAAGTGGCTGCACATTGGAATCACCCGAGAAAAGATGAAAAAATGTTGATGCCTGTGTCATGGTCCCATGATTCTAGTGTATTTGCTCTAGGGCGTCACCTGGGCATTGGGATTAAAAAAGAAATTCGGGTGATTCTAATATGCAACAAAGTTTGAGAATCACTAGTTTTATTTAAGGCATTATCAAAACTTAAATATTATGAAACCAGTGTCAATTGTTCTTTACTTGAAACCAATAGCATTTAAAAATCATGCTGAAACATACTGCGGTGTAGCATATATAGCATATGTGGCACATGTGCATCACTAGTATTTCTTAATAAAATTAACAATTGCTAATAAAATTCCAGGCTTTGATTAATCAGGCCATGAGTTCTGATGTAACACGGACAATTCCAGGTAAAGATTTAACTTCAGTGCTTGGTGAGAACTGTTGAGTATTGGCACTTCTGTATTTGTTCTGTGGAATTTTTACTTTATGATTGTTTAGAAAATCTCCTAATAGAGAAATCACCTCTGACAATGGGATCACAAAACTTTTCTATGATGCCTACATTTATTTAATATGTTTAACTCTTGCACCCAACATCCTACTGCCAGTATAAGAGCTAACTCACATTCATGGCAAAAATTTCCCACCTTGTTTTCCACTCCAGTCATTGTTGATTATCTGTACCTAACATATCAGGTATATCTAATACCTCTCAGTAATAAACCACGCTAGGAATTAGTGGCTTTAAGACAACAACCGTTATTACTTCCATCGAATCTCTGGGTCTGCTGTGCAGTTCTGCTTCTGGGCCAGGTGGGCTGCCTGGAAGCTAGTTGGTCTAGGATGGTCAACTGGAATAACTCAGCACTGCTCCTCGTGGTCTGTTAGTCTCCAGCAGGCTAGCCCAGGTGTGTTCTCAGAGCAGTGGTGGCCCTCCAGAAACTGTGTGAAAATACCCAAGCACATTTTAAAGCCTCTGATTACATCAAGTTGACGCTGTTTCATTAGCCAAAGTAAGCCACATTGGCAAGCCCAGAATGGATACAGGCATTAATTAATTTAATCTGCCATGCCTAGGTCTTCTTTGGTTAGTCCTATCACATTTGATTCCATACATTTCCAGTTGTTCTTACTCTGCAAGGTTTTTTTTTAACCTCTTCGGTATTGCAGTGTTGACTATCTCTCCCTATTGTAAATGGGATCTCTCTCAAGTTTTATTAGTATCCTTCTGTCTTGTAGAACTTTTCTTTGAGGTTTAGTCATTTTTACACTTTTAAAACCTCTTTTTTAAATTGATTATATGGGTAAATAACAAAAATGAATACAATCTTTGATTAACCCAACAATCAGTAAACAGATATGTTTAAAACACTATGCAGTCTTGAGTTCTTAAAACGTTTTAAATGCTATGTATTTCATCAGAATTCTAAACCTGATTTCAAAAAGATTGAGTAACAAGTTCTCATATGCATACAGTGTTGATAAACACTTCCTACTTGTCTGTTATCCATTTAACGTTTGTAGTTCACACGTGTGTTTTTCACTGCATTTCCTCGTAATTGATGGCTCAATTCATCATGTAAAACCATTCCCGGTTGAATTTTGAGGAAAACATACTAAAGAGTTATATGGAGAGATTTTCTTAAACCCAGACATTAAACCCGGTTGAATTTTGAGGAAAACATACTAAAGAGTTATATAGAGAGATTTTCTTAAACCCAGACATTAAAGTAAGAGGCATTGTATTTTATCACTTGGTTATATGACTGAGCTATGCTTTTAAGAAATACAGGCAAGTACATTTCCTTCTCTGGGTTTGCTTACTTGGCATCTTTGGAGGTTCAGAGTCCTATAGAAACCTTTTTTCTTTTTCCCTTTAAACAGGCATTGCAAATTGTTTGTTACTAGATTATAACCTTATAAGAGTAAATTACAGTTCATAGAGCTGTGAATTACCATGCAAGATTCTGTGCCCACATGAGTAAATGACAAAAAACAGACGAATAAAACACCACCTACTTGTATTGTGCTGTTTGCCCTTCTAAAAAGGGTTATTACTGTTTGACTCCCCATAAAGCTGGAGAAGGTATTCTTTCTGATCAAATAACTTGGACCCCGAGAAGCCCTGTGGAGTCTGATTCTCCCAAGGTTAGCTTTGTGGGTTTGGAATATTCCAGAATGTGACAGCAAAAAGTCATATCCCACCAGACCATTTAGCTTTGATTTTCCTCAGAACCAAACCTCCAAACAGGATTTAAGTGCAAGTAGTGTGTTTGGAGGTGATCCAAGGAAACACTGAGGGTGAAGCGGGGAAGTGAAACAATGAATGGGACGCAGCCAGGTTACCAGCTGGAGCTCAGTCCTGTGGGGGACTGGGGGGAACCGAGTGGGGAACACACACCAGGGATGTCCCAGTCGCGGCTGGAGGGAGCTGGGATCGTTATCCATCAATTCTCATCCAGTCCATCAAAGACTGAGGTTCTGCTCCCAGGGAAACTGATTTCCCTTCACTTCCATTCAACCTTTGCTTGTGAGCTGAAGGTGGTTCAGTGGCCAGAAAAAAGGCAAAGAATCTCAGTTGCTGGCATCTGGAAGCCAGGCGTTTTGCACCAGTAAGTGTGAGGGGATGTGAGCAGGGCAGCTCCACATGCACCAGGTAAACACAGACACGGAGAGGCGTCATCAAGTCCCTTCCCAGGCAGACCTGAATATTATCTTCATTCCCCTCAGTGATTGCCTCTTGTCCTCTGATTTCTAGTCCTCTCTGATCTTCTCAAAATGTGATGCTGTCAATGGAGGTATGCTCTAAAGATGTTCACAGCAGGCAGTGACCCACTGTGCCAGAGAACAACATGGGTTTGCCAAACCACCCGGTTACTTGCACACCTTAGCAGGGCACCTTACATCCAGACTGTTTCCAGAAAGTTTGGGAAAATTGTACAAAGGTGTCAACGTCTTGGAGAAGATCTGAAGACAAAGGCATTAGCAGATTTCCATCCAGAGCAGTTGTTCTCACCTGGAGGAAATTTTAACCCCCTCTCCCTTCCTGGAGATATTTGGCAATGGCTGGAGACCTTTTTGGTTGTCACAATGTGGGGGGAGGGGACTATTGGCATCAGGTGGTTAGAGGTCAGGGCTGCTGCTAAACATCTTATAATTCACAGGATAGCAGCTCCCACCCCACAAAGAATTAGCCATCCTAAAAGTTCAGTTGTGGTACTGTTCAGGCACTCTGATCTAGAGAAAAAACATCAGTGGGAGAGGAAGAAGCTACAGGTCATTCATTCCAATTACCTCTCCTAATCTTTTCTCCCAATTTTTGCTCTAACAAAGTTTCCATTGATTTCTAAAGGTGTTTCTAAGCATGTTGGGAGGCTCATTATGTTTGTGAAACTTTAGTAAATTGAATAAGGGGGTAGCAGTCTGACCTTTTAAAATGTTTCCAGATGCTGAGCACTGGATTGAAATGCTAAATCCAAAGAACCATCTAATGCTGATTAGTAGTGATATGGCAAAAAGGGCAGTTTTCTTTTGACATACCAAGTCACAAAGGACAGAAAGACACTAACACTCAGTGATTAATTTCTGGAAATGTGGCTGAATGAATCAAATTAGGTATCATTTGATGCCATTAAATTTGAGTTCCTGCATTATATGTGGACCTTTTACTTTTCAAGCATTCTCAGTGTGTGAAATTGAATGTGCCATTTACAAGCTATCATGTAATTTTCTGTTTTCTGAAACAAAAGCAACAATCTGGGTACATTAAAGACCATTATATAACTGACAAACCTGCTTTTCAAAATTTGATCCAAAACACTTACAATTACTATCATTTGCCAAAGGGAGCTATTCCTTAACAGTGAAAAGTCATTTAAAAATTAAAATCGAAACCTCCTCTACTTTTTTCCAACAGGAATATCTTCCATGTGTATACATTTTCACAGTTTATGAAGGTTTTTTTATACCCATTAACTCACTTGATTTTCAAATCAACCATATGAATAGAACATATATCATTTTCCCCATCTTTAAAATGAGAAAGCTAAAATTCAGAGAGCATTATTTGCTGAAATAAAAATTTGGTTGTCGGAATTCCCTGGTGGTCCAGTGGTTAGGACTCCACACTTTCACTGCCGAGTGTGCAGGTTCAGTCCTGCACCCTGCAAGCCGTGAGGCCTGGCCAAAAACAAAATTTGGTTGTCTTACAAATAGCCGACACTATCAACACTACACAGTGTCAGCTATTTGTAAGACAACCAAATTTTTATCACATCATATCACATCATATTACTTCGACTTGATGTTTAATACCAAATATTAAAATTTTCATAGAAGTATAACATACACATGGAAAACTATGCATAAGTGTGCAACTCAATTAATTTTCACAACCTAAAAACATCCATGTAACCAGCACTCTCACCAAGAAACAGGACATGACCATCATCCAAAAGCCCACCTCATGCCCCTTTTGGACACCGCTGCCCAATTCCCCAGGATAACACCATCGTCATTTCTGACAGCGTTGATTCATTTTGCCTGTTCTCAAATTTTCTTTTTTTTTTTAAAATTTACTCTTAAAGTGTTTTATTTATCCATTTCAAATCATTTGCAAAGTTAATAATTTCCTTCTTTCAGACTTTTATAGCAATTACAGTTTAGAATAGGGCAGGCCCTATAAATATTAATTCATTTAGTTCTTCTTAACAACACTATATATTATCTCATTTTTTTGCAGATGAGGAAACTGGTCACAAAAATTATACTCATCCTCATCAGTTCACTCAGTCCCATGTAATTAATTTTTTTTCATCTTGATCTTTTGTTAGCACTTTTATGAGTTCATCAGTTTTTCATTAGAGTTCTGAAAATGCTAATTCATTCATTTCAGCAGTACAGTCAGTTACCAGAAACCTGTACTTGTCAGAGTCTTTTCCATGAATTTCTTGAAGATGAAACCCTTTTATAGGAACATATTTGCAAAAGCATCAGAGTATACCCAGAACTGTCTGTAAATGACAAAAGACTTAAAAATGACCATGGTTAAAGATTTGATGAAAATTCATAATAATGCAGTTGACAAGAAAATTAGTTATTTCTGAGATACACATTTTAAAGTAATAACTAGGATTATGACTTATAACATTATACCAGAACATATAAGATTTTTAGAAATTTCGTGTAATGTCTGAAACATTTATATTAACATATTTCCATACAAATAACCCAATGAAAGTTTAGTATTAGTTGTTTTGTTTGTTTGTTTGTTTATACTGCAGGTTCTTATTAGTCATCAATTTTATACACATCAGTGTATACATGTCAATCCCAATCGCCCAATTCAGCACACCACCATCCCCACCCCACCGCAGTTTTCCCCCCTTGGTGTCCATATGTCTGTTCTCTACATCTGTGTCTCAACTTCTGCCCTGCAAACCGGCTCATCTGTACCATTTTTCTAGGTTCCACATACATGCGTTAATATACGATATTTGTTTTTCTCTTTTCAAATTTTCTGTAAATGGAATCATACACTATGTCTCTTTTGTGTCTTCCTTTGCTCAGTATTAAGTTTGTGAGCTCCATTCAGATTACTGGGGGTGGTTGTAGGTCATTCTGATTGCTGTATAGTATCCCACGTGTGACTGTTTCAAAATTTAGTCATCCAGTGTGATTATCGATGGGCATTGTGGCTGTTTTCCAGTTTTTCCCTGTTCAAATAGTGGTGCTGTGAACTTTCTTATACATGTCTTTGGTGGACACAGGGACATATTTCTGTTGGATTTATACCTAGAAGGAGGATTGCTGAGTCAGAGGATTTGAATAAGTCAGCCTTAGTAGACATTTCTCAACAGTAGTGGTTGCACAAATTTACACTCCCACCAGCGTTGTGTGAGAGTTCATGTTTCTTATCCTTGCCAACACTTCATATTATCTGTCTTTTTTCATCTGATTCCTTCTGTTAGGTGTGGTATTACATCATGGAGATACTACATTTCGATTTTAATTTAACTTAATTTTTTAAAACAGAATGTGTTTTATTTGAATACTGAATACGTTCTGTTGGTACAGAGTGTGCTGAGGCTGAAGGTTTTTAAGGAAAAAAAAACCACTGGCAGTAATACAATTAAAATGGAAAAAAAAATAATTTCAAATATAACACAAATGACAAATAGATAACATTAGCATTCTGTGAAGCCCACTTAAGGGGCATTCCATCATCTGATAAGTTGTGGTTTAATTTAAACTTATTTCAGACATGAGTATTTGGAACTATCAAAAAAAATACCACATCTATAAAACATGACAGCAAATCAAAGAGTGTATCACGATTTATTAAATATCTTTAATGAAACCAGTACGTGATAATTAGAAAACAAACCATTTGTTTAAAAAAAACCCCTCAAACTATTGTCCATATTAGAGGTGATGGTATTTCTTTTATAGTTTGTAACATATAATAAGACCACGTTGAACTTTCCATATTGAAATTTATCTTTTCAATACAAAGAATAGACTCTGCTCGTTACATCAGAATGACACGAATTTAGGTTTCAGTTCCTCTGAATTCTCAGAGTGAGACAAGAGCAGCAATAAAACAAGTCTCAGAATCATAATGAGGCTTAAACCTGCAGCCAGCCTAGCTGGCATGATTTTCTTGGATCTCTTAAACCTCACCCCCATTGTGGTGTCCAGGAAGAAAGCTGTAAACAGTGATAGTTTTACACCTCGCTTGTCATTGGAGACACAGTAAGCTCCATAACCAGCCGAAAATCCAACAAAAAGACCAGCAATCAAAGATGGAACACCACCTCTCTGCTTATATCCCAAAATGCTTACGGATGTCACCAGGGCTGCATAACCAAAACCAACCAGGTCCATTGGCAAGGTCAAGTCTGGTGTAGAGTTACTTCCGTTGAATTTCTCTCTCCTCTGGGCCAGTCCAGCTCCTTGAGGACTAAGCTCAGGTTCAGTTCGTCTTGTCTTTCTCACAGCATCAACCTCACTGCCAAGCACTAGGCAGGTGCTCAGTAAATACTTGCTACAGTCCGGAAGCTGACCCCGCCGCCAGCACCTTCTGACTCTGTGCGCTACCTCTCAGCACTCTCAATTTTAATTTTAATAGTTGGAAGCTGAGCTTCTTGGCATCACTAGCCTCTGGATTAAACGCTGATTTTCACACTAAAATTGGCTTTGTTGTCCCTAGTTCCCACCTACATAAACGCAGGGCCTTAACACCCACTTCAAAGCCACCTGGTTATTTCTGATTGTCCATTTAGCCCAGAGGACACTGCTTCTGGATTTTGTCCCTGACCACTCGCTAGTGTTTGGTACCCATGAGACATGTGGTGAGGCATGAGGCGTGGTTCACTCAGAACCACGGATGCTGAGCCCCTAAGTGTACCATGTCTCCACCAAGAGCGGTTCTGCCCAGCACAACAAATGCTGCCAAGGTCCAGGGCTACCGAAGAGCATTCTGTTCTCCCTTTTCACGAGAGTGATACTCTGGGTTCCACTATAAGAGATTCTTTGTTACCTGGGCCCCAAAGCATTATCTCTGCCCCCACCTGCATCCTCTTGTCCTGACCCAGCTGGCCAAATGCCATGTTCCGGATCCTGTGTCATGACCTTCCTCTCTCCCTGGGGTCATTATACTTGATTGCTAGAGGGGCTTGGAAGAAACATCTCCTACTGGCCTCTTCATCCGTCTCTTCCTTCCTCCCATTTCTGACCCAGGAACTGCCTCCCATGAGTGGGTGCCTTCATCTAACTCCACCTGGTCTCCAAATCACAATTTAGCATAGCCTGGGATATTACGCTATAAAAACATTGTTTTTCTGAGAGGAGGGATACTTTGGAAGTTAGAAAATTATGAGCTGTCCATGATATAAAGAAGTATATTTGCACTCTCTCACTGAGTCACAGGACTACACAAGGTGGATAGTCCCCAGGAAATGGAGAGGCACCTGGACTCTTTAACTTGGATATGTTCAACCTTCAATACCCAGGCGCCTAATGTCTACAGATTTGCCAATATCTGTAAAGAATGACTGAAGTAAGAATCTTCTCTAGTCCTGGTTTTAATTTTATTAACTGGGTAGATTGTCATAATAATCCCTTATATATAACCACCTTCAAATTAAGTGGCTTAAAATAATAAGCATATAGTTAGTTCATGAATCTGAGGGTAACGACTTAGTCTGGGCCGAACTGAGCAGTTCTTCTAGCCTTGACCCAGTTCACTCACATGTCTAGATTCTTAGCTGTCTATACAGTCATGGTTTGGATGGCAGAGGTGACTAGTCTCTGCTCTGGGTATTTTTCCTCCTTCCTCTGGGACCAACAGGCTAGCCCAGGCAGGTGCTTCCCATGGTGATGGCAGAGGGCAAGAGCAAGGAAGCCCAGGTGTGCATCGGCTTTTCAAACCTCTGCTGGTATTATGCTTGCTGGCATCCCATTAGTCAAAGTAAGTTATGTAGGTAGAGCCAGAGTCTAAGTGGAAGAACTGCAAAGTTTGATGGCTAAAGGTATGTGTACAGGAAAGGGTAAAGAACTGGGCTATCACACAAAGTAAACTTAGACAAGCCACGTAATCTTTCTAAGCCTCATTTATGTTAATAAATTAGAGACGATCGTAACCCAGAAACCCCCTCCCAATTTAAATTGTGATTTAAATTGTGATAACTAGGTTGCAAACATCTAAGTTCTTTATAAACTGTGAAGTGATGTACACATGTGAGATACCATTATGATGATGATGATGGTGATGGTGATGTGCATTATTCTCTTTATTATATTTACATGTTGTCCCTAATAATTGGCCTACATTGTCCCTGAGCAAAACTCTGAGGTGTGTTAGCTTGGCTTTCAGTGCCTCTGGCCTGACAAGTGAAGTGGACTCATTTTTACTAAGCCTCTCAGGGGTGTCCATTACAATAATCTACCCATTTTTAGGAAGCAGTCAATAAATGGATGAATACAGAATATGAATAGATGAATGAAGTTTTCAAGGAAATGACTAGTCAACCCTTGTCCTTTCTTGCATTCAATGAAGATGAATTGAGTGCCTTCTCTGGTTAGAGCTCCCTCAGCCTGTTAGTAACAAGTACCAAGGATTCAAATAAGAACAGAGACAGCTGCTTCCCTGGAGGAATTCACAGTCCATGAGTGAGAAACACTTCCAAACAAATTCGATTACAATGTGAGGCGTACTCTATTGGAGGTGTGCGCCAGGTGCAGTGAGATCAACTGTGTCTTGTCAGGGAAGTAAGGGAAGGTTTCGGAGGAGGCCGTTTGGAGCAGAGAGGAATGAGTGGCAGTTGCCCAGGCCCACAGGTAGGGGTGCACATTCCAGGCCAAGGAAACAGCCTACCTAAAGAAAGGATCTCAGAGAGGTGGCATGTTGGAACATTGTTTGGTTATACCGGAATTTACAATAGGATCCTGGGTTTAACGGGAAGTGTAAGTTAGACAGGTGGGCAGGTGGGCAGACCTTGTATATTATCCCAAGAATTTTCACTTTGCAGGGAGTGGAGGGCACTGAAGAGTTTGAAAGGGAGTGTCATGTTCAGAATTTAGTATTAGAAGGACCACAGTGGCAGGGAGGACAATAGGGATGAGATTGCAAGAGTCCAAGTGAGAGGTGGCCCATCCCTGATCCTGGGCCAAGGAGGGAGGGATGAAGAGAGAAGGGTAGATGAGACAGAAAGTCACTAGAGCTAATGGGACACTGGAATCAACTTGATGGAGGAAAGAGATGTACCTGCCCAGAGCAGGAACATAAAGAGTATTCAGTTAGGCACTATGTGAGTCAGTCAGTGGATTGCTGGCATTTACTGAGGGCTTGCTTTGGGCAGACCAAGGAGCTAGTTACTATGGTGCATCTAAAGATGCTGAAAACACAGGCCTCTGACAATTAGTACACGAGTAGCTGTAGTAAGTCACAGAATAGAAAAAGAGCTTTTATTGAGGAACAGTCCTTGTGCTATGAGATCATCAAGAAAGGGGTGAATGACCTTGATTAATTAGCTTTTATTTTAGGGGGCTGGGAAGTCTCATTCTAAGCTTGCATTGTTCGTGTCTCTATTAATTGTCCTAATGGATTCTATTCCTTGCATGGAAAACCAGCTAAATGCCCTTCTCTCTTTCTAACGTGTGAAAAATGAATAAGACTCGAAAGTAGAGTTCTTCTAGAATGTTTTTATAGAAATGGCAGAGCCAGCACAGTGCCCGTCTTGCTTGGTGATGGTTGTTTTGAAGAACATACAGTAAGTAACTAAGTAAATTGACTTACTTGTCTGAAACATGTATTTTGAGAATTTTGTCATAGCCCAGTCAATTCGGAAGCAAATCATTTACAGTTAGAGTAGAAGAGCCTAACCCTTCACAGAGGACGTTGAAACTTTCCCACAAAATATTGAGAGTGACTTCAGGCAGATTATACACTTTTCTTAGGGAAAAGTGGACTAGTATTAGTGGGGATAATACAGGAAAGGACTAGCTTTCTCAGCTACAATGCAGATCACACTGGCATCAAGTCTGGTAAGTGCTTGCATCAGGACCATGGACGCTTTGGTGGAAATCTATGTAACCCCTAGATATTGTGTTAACTCACAGTGTTTAGGCGTTAGGTCATCTGATTGGGCAGCTAGTCAGAAAGAACTCAATGGAAAAATATTAAAGAAAAAAAATCATTTCCCTGAAATAAAATGTCTAAAGAGAGTGATAAACTTATTTGCTGCCCCTTTCAAGTATAATGGCTACGCTAATCAGAGTTCATCATAAGTTTTCATTTCTTTCCCCTAGTAATATAAATTCATAAGGCAATTCAAGATTGATTTACTCTCTTGAGCAAAAGGTAGGCAGGGAATATAAATGAATAAAGAAAGTGAGCTAAAAACTATGGACCTTGCCCCTTTCTAAAGGAAGCAGCTACATTTCCAGCCCCTGTCTATAGTTGCCATGTGGGAATGAGAGGTCTCATGTTATCAGACCTTCTGAGGATTCAAGAATAATTGGAAATTTAAACACTTCTATTATTAAAATTTGTTCAATTATTAAAAAACGACTCTGCTAGCCAAATGTCATAAATTGCAAGGACATTATTTCACAACAGAATAAACTATGAAGTTATTACTTATCTTTGAAGTTATTATATTTTAAAGTTTATAATTAACCTTTTGATATTGAAGTAAATTTGATTTATTGCTTAGTTTTAACTTATACCTACTTTTTTTCTCACCCTTTTGTATTCTCAGTGTTATGTTTAGAGTCTTAATGTAAAACCAGTCCCTTAACCAATATCTATTTATCCCTACTCTCTTTTCTGGGGATTCCAATGTTAGAAGCATCTTTAGTATACATAGATACCCATATGGACCACTGTGAACTTCTAAACATCTGTAGCCAACAGGCCAGTGGAAAGAACAATAAACAGAATCCAAAACTTGTATTCTGTTCCCGTGTAACCTCTATTTTCTAGTCCATGAAGACAGAGGTATCACTGATTGCTATACAACAGTTAAGGTCTTTGGAGAACTACAAAAAGGCGTCTTCGAGTATAAGCATCTCTAAACTATCTGACTTAAACATTTATACTTCCTAATGTGAAATAGAAATTTGCCATGTTGTCTTATTTTGCTCCAACACAAATTTAATTTAGTCCAACAATTTGAAAAAATGCAAAGAAATATTTCACTGATTGGGTTAGCAAATATTAGAAAGATTACAAATACCAACTTTTGATGTGGTTCTCTTTCACTCCAGGAGGAAGTGTAAATTGGTGTAACTCTCAGAAACTCAGTTCAGTATTGTGTTATCTAATTAAAAAATACACACACCTATGCTTTGATTTAGCAATTCTACTTTTAGGCAGCGTATTGCAGCACTTTTCATAATCATAAAGCAAAAGCAATAATTCAAATGTTGTCTTAATAAATCACTGTATGAATGATGCCAGAGCCAGTGGTATGTTTTGCATTCACTGAATGCAAAATGGTGTTGACATGGAAATAATATATGTGAAGCAAAAAAGTAGGATTCACAACATTTCTATTATGGTACCATTTTATTACAGTGCATGTACTGATATGAGAGAGAAACAGAGAAGAGAAGAGAAGAGAGAGAATGAATGAGAGAACAGGCAGCCCTTGCTTTGCATGGTAGTGCGGCCTGTAAAATGGATTATGCAAGCTGTTCCTTACAACCTGTTTTAATTGTATAAAGAAATGAAAAAATAGTAAAATTAATCTCTAGTATACTCTAATTTAAAACATTAGAAGCACTGGGAATTAAAATGTTTCATTTCTTTAAAAAATTATCAATAGTAGTTTGAATAGCACTTGCCTTCTTGTCATATAACTTATGATATGGAACAAGCATCTTTTCTATGTCTTGGTGAATTGTCATCCTCCTTTTAAAGTCTGGGTCATCTTCCAACATTTTATTCTTTGCACTGTCAAAGTCATGACATGTGTCTGAGAGTTTCCTTAATGGAGAGACTTGGTGGCATCAAGTCCTTTGGGACATCTTCATCCTTTCATTAGAACTACATTCCACATTTGTGTCTATAAATGTACCTTCACTTAGTTCCTCTTCAGTGGCAACAGTGTCAACATTCCAGTGGTCCGCTATTTCTTCCATAATCCAGTTATATTCATTCTATCCTTATTTCACTTCCAACATCATCCCTTAAAAAGTTTTTTTTTTTGCTGAACTTTCACGTTTTTGGCCAATTTCCTCTTTCAGTTATTCATTTTTGAAAAATGTAACAGAGGTTTATCCCTGGGACATAGGGAGGCAACACAGCTACAAACTTTGCTGTCTGTGTGAATAGAATAACAAATGCACAGAGACCCATCACTGACAGACTTTCAAGGAAATAATATCTTTGGCCACTGATCATGTTGCATATCTATTATTTGTGAAGTGGTTGCTGGGCCCAAGAGCGAGAAGCAAAGTTTGCCCTTTATGCAATTACAGTTAATACAACAAGAAAACTGAAATTTGAACCATGTTGTTGGTTGTAACTAAACCACGGTAGCTGGAAGTTTTGCACGTCAACGCCATACAGATCAAGGACTGTAAACAAAGAAAGAGCCAGGAAGAGCTTGCAGCAAGATGTTAAGAAGGAGTGGCTGTCTCTGGTTATTGCATTTGTATATGGTTTTATTTTATTCAAAAAAATACATCCTTATGTGTATTCTAAATTTTTCTACAATTAATACATATTATCTGTATAATACAAAAATAAACATTATTAAGAAAAAACGTAGTGCTTATTTTTCACTCTTATAAAACCCAATTAGGCTTTGATGTGAACAACAGATAGATGGAGACAGTCCAGAGCATATGGTGGCAAATGGAAACTGTTCTTTAAGAATTCTAGGAAGCACACAGGAGGGAGAGGGATGCAAGCTGGAGGGGAGATGTTGGTTGAAGGAGAGTTATGTTTTCAGTGGAACAGACTCTCAAGCATGTTTAAAAGCTGTTGGAAAGGGTGTGGTTTAGACTATGAATAAGAGAAACAGGATAACTGATCATGTAAGACCGCTGAGAAGCTGGGAGGTGCAGGAGTTCAAGCATGGGGAGAAGGCTTGGTCTTGGTTGCGAAGAGGGCCACTGCTTTCACTGAATCAGAAAAGGGTGGTGAGAGAATGAGTTTGAATGGGTGGGGACGTGCATACCTGGTATCCACTCGCTCCTCAAATGAATTTTGAGCAATAGCTTTGAGCCAAGCACCGTCTTAGGTGCTTGAGATGCGTGAGTGAATGACACAGACAAAGAGCTTGTGGAGTTAGAGTCAATTTTGGTTTATTTTTTCCTTATTATACTTTTTGATTTTATTTCATGTTAAAGGGTAATGCGGCTGCAATTTTTTCTGAGGAGGTAAAGGTCAGGCTATTGCTGTAAGGAAGCTGGCAGGGAGTTGGGGAGGCCCAAACGGAAAGTGTAAAAAACCTTCTCACTGAGGGCTGGACAGAGAAACTTACTCCATTTGGGGGGGCACTGGAGAGGTCCTTTTGAAGCTGAACCTTTGCCTTTATGAAAAACCATTGTGTGGACTGTTGCGCAGCTCTCTCCAGCCGAGCTTGGCTCCTAGGCAAAGATCTAGAGAAAGCAAAAAAAAGAAGGTTTAGCTAAAAGAAGACTCTTAAATTAATTTTCTCCCTGTGCATTTGTGCCCAATTTTATCTCTCCTTGTTTATGCTTTATCTCCTTTACCTTGAGTGCACTTGACAAAAATTTATCTATTTTATTGATATGTTCAAATAATTTTCGTTTTCCCCTTTTATCTCCAATATATTGTTTTTACCTTGATTAATTTAACTCTCATTTAGGTTTGTTCATTTCAATGCTTTTTTTCTCAGCTTTTTTCCCATGAATAGATAGTTAATTTATTATTTTTCTTGCTTAATAACAAGAGCATTTAAGACTATACATTTTTCTGAAGATAGTTTTGGATCCATGCAGTTGATTTTGATATATAGTGTTCTTTAATTTCTAAAATGTCATTTAATTGTAATCTTTCATTTTCTCTTTTTCTTCCCCAAGAATTACTGAAAATAGAGTTTTTTAGATTTCCAGTGGGTTAGAGTCAATTATTATATATTTGATTTTATTACATAGTGGTGAAAGAATTGGGTGGTATAATTTATACTATTACTGAATTAAGGTATATTTATGTCCTTATATGTTATCAAATTTTGTGCATTCCACAGACAGGCACTTGGAAATAATGTACATTGTTAATAGGCTTAGAAAATTTGCTAATCATTCCTTTGTACAACCATTCCTTATTGAGTTTCTAATGTGTACAAGGAATCATGGTAGGTACTGGGAATGTAGGGAGAACAAGATAGTCAGGGTCCCTGTCCTGATGGAACTTATGTTTTAGTGCAAGAGACAGGGAGAAAAGAGTACACCTCAAATAAAATATTTATAAGTTGCCATGAGTGCTATGAAAGAAGCAAGGAAAAGGAATTGAGGTAGAGATAGCAGACTGCACTCTGCATAGGGTGGTCAGGAAAGGCCACCAGAAGAACTTATACTCAGGCAAAGTCCTAGAGCATCATAAGCTACTGACCAAATAAAGCTTTGGAGGGAGATCTTTCCCTGGAGAGAGAATGGGAGAGAACCAGGGAGCTGGCGGTACTTGCAAGGGAATGATTACAATGAGAGGTCATGGACTTCGGGCTAGACAGAGAAGGGGAGAAGAAATAAGCAATCTGAAAGTTACAGGGCCAGTATTTTGACAGCCTCCAAAGAGCTGAAGAATTGGGGGCCGTGGGGGTCTGTGATTTAGCAATGTAGGTAGAACAAGGGTGGTGGACAGAGAGTGGGGTGTTTAAACTCAAGATTTTAGAGACAGTGCAGTTTTTGGTGATGACTAAGATGTAACCAGGGGAGTGGGTGACTGAGTTGGACGTTGTTGATGAAGGGGTAAGGATCCAGGGGTCTGGAGCGTTGGAAAGTTCATCTCTATGGATATTGTTGTATGAATTTGGGCAGAGAAGAAAGCTAGAGGCCAAAATCAGTTTATTGTACTTTATTGTTAGGTTCTCTATATTTTAAATAAATTTAATCTAATTGATTTGTTGACGTCTCAGATTCATGTTAAATCCTCCTGCTGTGATTATGATTTTTTGCTTTATATGGTTGATTCTCATTATTTGCAGTAGTTACATTCTAAAAGTACCCAGGAGACCGAACTAGCAAATACTAAGTCATTGCTCCGAGGGGAAATGTTAAGTTAGGTTCCTGCAAGCCTCTGATCGCAACATGTTCGTCCATCAATCATTATATAAGCTTGTTTTATGTGTGTTTCTGTTTAAAGACACCTTATTGAATATGCATTTTTGATTCATTAACATTGAGCCCATGGCCCACAGTACCATAACTTATGTCTGAATGAAGCGTGTCTAACCCCTGTTTCCTCCATAAGGCACATTCAGCCTTCTTGCACTTAGGGATGTTACTGGCACTTCAGCTCTTTGTTTAGAGTCATTTTAAACAGGGAGATCACCAACAAAAGCATTAAAAAAAATGTGAAAAACATGGCACTAAATAGACCATGAAAAGGACACTGGTTTACAGCCTGAGAGCTGAAACAGGTGAAACCCTGTTTGACCTCAGCGGTTAACTGCACATCGGGAGACCCAGTTTTTATGCCACTCTGCACACGTCTGTGAATGACTGCAAAAGTGCCACAAGTATTGATTTGGGGGTTATAAATAAAGTTTTGCAAGTAGGCAAATTCACAAATATGGGCTCTGTGAATAATAAGGAACGGCTGTATATTGTGAGATTATTAATTGGCTGATTCATGACTATACTCTTTTCAATGAAGTTTTTATAATTTTGGAAAATTAAATGAACCCCTTTGCCCAAATTAAAACTTTCTGTCTCAAAAGCTTTATTTTGGCTAGTGCTTATATTGCTATTCTTTGTTTTGTTCTGTTCATTTGTATTTTCCTGGAATACACTTCTTCATATAGCTAAATTTTGTTTTTTGAAACAATCTGAGAACCATTGCCCTATAATCAGCAAGTTTAACGAACTTTAGTTGTTATAACTATTTTGGCTAATTTTATTTGTGCCACCTTCTGTTTTGACTTTAGAACTTCCAGGTTTTGAGGGATTTCTTTATTTTCTTTCTCCTGCCCTTTGCTACATGATCAAAATCTATTTGTTCCTTTTTTCCTTCTGTGGTCACTTGAAAGTTGTACATCATAATTCTCCACTACTAGTGAAAACTTTAGGATTGATTGCTATTGTTTTTATCAAAAATTGAGTAGATACAATAAATATGGTATAAAGCATATGAGGAGATAAAGAATAATCATGCAATGAACACCCTAGTACCAGTGACGCAATTTGATAGATGGAACGGAACGTTTCTATTAGAATTGAAGTGCCCCATTCCCCATGCTATTCCCATACCTACCATTTCCCTCAGAGGTAACTAGCTTGAATGTTGCGTTGTATCATTCTTCTGGTTTTCTTTTTTGTTTTACCACTTATGTTTATAACCTAAACAACATGTTGTTTTCATATTGCATGTTTTTAACTTTATATCAATGGACTCAAACTGCATTAACTTTTCTGTGACCTGCTTTTTTGGGCTTAATATTGTGTTTTTGAGATTCATCCAGGTTGATAGATTTAACTGTTCATTTTCTAAAAATTGAATTACACAACTTATTTACCCAATCTACTGCTGATGGAAATTTGCATTGTTTTTGTTTGTTTGTTTGTTTTAGTGTTGTATTGGCAGTGCCATAAGCATTCTTGTATAAATCATCTGACATGCAAGAATAATGGTTTCTCCAGGGTATATTCTAAAGAGTGAAGTTGCTGGGTCATAAGATCAGAGCATCTTTAACTTTCTTAAACAATGACAAGTTGTCCTCAAAGTCTTTGTTTCCTTCTGTGTGAAGTGCCTGTTTTGTCTCTTGCTCAATGTCTTTTAATTTTGAGTTGTAGGAAGAGAATGGATGCATGCATGGATGGATGGATGGATGGATGGATGGATGGATGGGTGGATGGATGGAGATAAATAGATAGATAAATATCCTAACACTTTGGGTCAGTTAATAAGTGCTGCAAATATCTTCTCCCAGTTTTTAGCTTGACTTTTAACTCTCATTGATGTCTTATTTAAAACTTTATCTTACAGACATTTACATAATGACATAACACTTACTATCCTATTATAACTCACTTAATCCTCAAATCAACTCTATGATGTTGGAACTATTATCAACCTTACCTTACTTTTGAGAAAAGAGAGGCAGGGAGTGTAAGTAATGTGCCGAAGTTCACAATGGTAGTAAGTGGCAGAGCCAGGATTCAAACCCAGGGCATTAATCTCTCAAGTGTGAGATCCCAACTCCTATTCAGTGCTGCTTCTCTGTGCACTGAAAATCAGAAAATTCTAATTTTAATATATCCAAATTCATTAACCTTGTTCTTCTCAACTGAATTTTCTGTATCTTGTTTAAGAAATTCTTCCTTATCCCAATATCATAAATATGATTGTCTGGATCATTTCCTGAGAATCTTATAGTTTTGCCTTTCAAACTAAAGTTTTTAATCCAGTGGAAATTGTGAGTGTGTGTGTGTGTGTGTGTGTGTGTGTAGTAAAGGATCCAATTTCATTTCTTTTTCCATAAGGATAACCAGTTGTTAAAATATTGATCTCTCTCTGCTGATATACTATAATGTTATCTTTGTGATAACCATAGGGTAAAAACTACTAGAAATAAGTGAATTTAGTGATCAACCATTTGGAAAAGAAATGGAAAAAAATCTACCACTTAAAATAGCATGAATGATAACTGAACAAAATAATATGTGACAGACCTGTACAATGAAATCTCCAAAACTGCTGAGGGAAAAAGAAAGACAAATAAAAGGAGAGCTATACCATTTTTAAGGATCAGAGGACTCAGTATTGTTAAGATGTCGATTCTGACCAAAATAAAGGTATAGATTCAAAGTAAATTCAATCAATATTTCAGCTAGTGGTTTTGTGAAAAGTCACAAGCTAGTACTCAATTTTATTTTAAGTCAGTTTTTGGCTAATCATTATTTCTCTACTGTTGATGATTTACAGAAGTAAATTTAAATTCTCCATATTGATTTTGTTCCAGCAAACTTGCTAAACTCTCTTATTCATTATAATAATATGCCTGTAGCTTTTTTGGAGGGATTTTTTTTAACTAGACAGTCATATTAACTCTGAATTATGACAGCTTTATTTCTTTCCTTCCAATCCTTATGTTTTATAGTTCTTGCCTTATTTCACTGGATAATATCGAATAGAAGTGGTGACAGCAGGCTTTTTTCTTGTCTTTTCTTTTTCCTGTTCTTAAACACATTAGAATTTTCACATAAAATTAGGTGCTTGTCATAATCCTTCCTTCTTTCCTCTTAAGATACAGTTTATCAAATTAACACAATTTCTTTCTATTCCTAATTTGTTGAGAAGTCTTTCTTAAACACATATAATAAATATAAGCTTAATTTCATGAAGCATCCTTCCTAACTCTATTGAGATTATTTTAATATTTTTTCTCTTTTAATCTGTTATTCTTTTTAACCTTTACTTATTCCTTCCCTAATGCTCTTCCTTTCTTTATGTAGATCTGAGTTTCTGACCTATATCAGTTTCCTTCTCTCTAAAGAACTTCTTTTAACATTTCTTGCAAGGCAGTCCTACAGGCAACAAATTTCCTCAGTTTTTGTTTGAGAAATTTTAAATTTCTCCTTCACTTTCAAAGGATAATTTTGCAGGATAAGGAATTCTAGCTTGGTAGGGTTTTCCTCTCAACACTTTAAATATTTCGCTGCACTCTCTTCTTGCTTGAATGGTTTCTGAGAAGTCAGATGTAATTTGTATCTCCTCTGTAGATAAGGTGTTTTCCTCTGGCTTCTTTCAAATGTTTTTCTTTTCTTTGATTTTCTGCAGTTTGAATATGATATGTCCAGCTGTAGTTTTTTGTTTTGTTTTGTTCACACTTTTCCTGTTTGTTGTTCTCTGAGCTTCCTAATTCTGTGGTCTGTTGTCTGAAATTTGGGGAAATTCTAAGTCATTATTGGTTCAAATATTTATCTCGTTCCTTTCTCTCTTCTCTTTCTGGTGTATCCATCATGGGTATGTTATACCTTTTGTAATTGTCTCACACTTCTTGGATATTCTGTTTTGTTTATTTTCAGTCTTTTTTCTCTCAACTTTTTGGTTTCTAGTCACATATCCTCAAGCTCAGAGATTCTTTCCTTAGCCATGTCCATTCTACTAACTAGCCCATCAAAGACATTCTTCATTTCTGTTACAGTGTTTAAGTCTCTAGCATTTCTTTTAGATTCTTTCTTAGAATATCCATCTCCCTGCATATATTACCCATCTGTACTTGCATGTTGTCCACTTTTCCCATTAAAGCTCTTAGTATGTTAATCATAGTTATTTTTAATTGCTAATCTGGTTATTACAACATTCCTCCCATATCTGACTCTGGTTCTGATACTTGCTCTTTTCTTTTTGGCTTTAGTATGCCTTGTCATTTTTGTTGAAAGCAGGACATGATATACTAGGTAAAAGGAACTGCAATAAATAGGCTTTTGTAATGTGGTGGTGAGGGGTAGGGGAGAGGAAATGTCCCATGGTCCTGTGATAGGTCTTGGTCTTTTAATGAGCCTGTGCCTCTGGACTGTGGACTTTACAAGGGCCTCTTGGTTTCCCCCCCACTTAGATGGGACAGGATGGCTAGAGGGAACTGGAGCTGGGTATTTCCGTTTCTCCAGGTCAGTTAGATTCTGATAAAACCCCAATAGTTTAGGCTCTGGTTAAATAGTTTATCCTGAGGGCAGGCCTTGTTAAGAATAGAATGCTCTGGCATATTTCAAAATAGCTACTTTTTCCCTCCTCCTGCTGGAAGCATGGAGGGATTTTTCTCCTACCTTCACTGTGAGAACCTGGTAGAGCTCCAGGAGGTAAAACTCACAAATGTGGTGTCCCTCTTCCCCCAAGACTGCATCCCCCTGGAGTTTTTAACTCTCAGACTTATCCACGCTGAGGCTCCAACAATTCATCAGTTACAGTTGAGATTTTCTTACCCCCCAACTGATTCTTGCAGAGGTTTCTGCTCCTGTAAGTTGCGATTCTCTTTACCTGCCTGTCTATGTCTCCAATATTTAGGGCAGCAGTTTGCCCTGCTGGATGGATGAATTCTCTGATAGATCTAAGAAGAGTTGTTGGTTTTCAGTTTGTTCAACATTTTACTTGTTAGGGCAGAGTAATGACTTCCGATCTCCTTACATGCCAGACCAGAAACCAGAGTCTTTTAATGTGTCAATATAGTGAATTTTATTAATTTAATTTAATATGTAAATTATAGGTATATAATTACATATATAATTTAATGTATAAATATAAAATATAAATATAATTTAATTATATATAATTTTGAACCAACATCCTATTCCTAGAATAAATCCAACATGGTCATGATGTGTTAGCTTTTCTATACTCTGCTCAATTCAGTTTGCTAAAATTTTCTTTCAGATTTTTAGACATATGTTACAGAATATCCTGTAAATTTCCATTCCCTGAGCTTCTTGTTTGGTTTTCGTGACATGATTATACACACCTCGTAAAATGTTAGGGGATAGTCTTTCTCTTCCTGTTCTTCAGAAGAGTATGAGTAATATTTAAATTATCATTTCTTTGAATGTTTATTACAACTTTGCCCACAGATTTTCCTTTTGCCACAGGGATTTTCTTCATGGAGAAGCTTTTAAGTGCTTATTCCTTATCTTCAGTGGTTATAGGGCCACTCAGATTTCCTGTTACTCTTGAATCAGTGTTGATACATCATATTTTGAGGAATTGGTTTATGTTCAGTTTTGTTGTTGTTGTTGTTGTTTTTTGGCATTACATTCTTTTATGTTCTTTTTAAATAGCTATAATAGCCAGAGTTATGTCTCCTTCATCTTTCGGCTTATTTCAAACTTTATTCTGATTCTTTGAAGTCTGAAGTATAGGTAAATTTCTTCAGGCACTGTCTGTTTCTGCCTATGCTAAGTGCTTGGCAACTGTGAAACAGGGATCATTTCTGTTTTAGAAACAAGCTAGTTGTCTACCAAAACATTTTCTTCCTCATCCTAGGTACATAACGAGACTGGTATGTACTGGATGAGACTGGATGACTGCTCCAGTCATCCTTGGAGCTGATTATGGTCTTGAGCCTGAGTTCTTGTCCGTGGAATATGAGTGGAGTGATGCACCCATTTCCAAACCTGACCCGCAGAAACCTTGCCACTGAATGAACACCCATTTCAGTTATCTGTTGCTGTGTCACAAACAAACCCCAAGATCTAGTGCCTTAAGACAGCAACTGTTTTATCATTTCTCATGAACCTGTCAGTTGACTGGGCAGTATTTTGCTAGTCCTACCTGGGCTCAGTTATGCAACTACATTAAGCTGTAAGTTAACTTGGGCTGGAAAGTCCAAGATAGTCTCTCTCGCACATAAGGGGCCTTGTTACCACTGTGAGCTGGGGCGTCATGATTCTCCCCTTTGTGACCTGTCTCTCCATGTGATGTCCCAACCCTCATGGCCTCTATGTGGCCCTTCTCTCCAGCAGGACCCGGACATCCTTTCAACATGGCGGTTGGGCTCCAAGAGGGAAAATGTGGATGCTGCCAGCCCCCTTACGGCTTGAGCTCAGAAGCCCCAGGAAGTTGCGTCCCCCACATTCTATTGGCCGACACATGTCTCAAGTCCAACTCAGCTTCAAGGGGTGGGGAAGTAGATTCCCACCTTTTATGGGAAGAGCTTCAAAGTCACAATAAGATGGGCACAGGGAGACATGATTCATTGGGGCCATTTTTCCTATTCTGCCACATCACCCCTGAACGTCCCCACACAGCATCCTCTCCCTCTCTCCCTGAGAGGTAGATGCACATGCTCAGGGAGCCCTTCTGAGCCCTGTGATGAAGACAGAGGGGCTTCTGTTAGAGAGCACCTCACCTCCAGCTCCTGTTCTCTGGCAACTGGATGTGGTATAAGCAAGAAATAAGCATGGGTTGTGTTAAGCCACTGATATTACAGGGTTTATTTATTTATTTATTTTTAATATTTTTTTAATTTTTATTTATTTATATTTATTTTTGGCTGTGTTGGGTCTTCGTTTCTGTGCGAGGGCTTTCTCTAGTTGCGGCAAGTGGGGGCCACTGTTCATCGCGGTGCGCGGGCCTCTCACTGTCGCGGCCTCTCTTGTTGCGGAGCACAGGCTCCAGACGCGCAGGCTCAGTAGTTGTGGCTCACGGGCCTAGTTGCTCCGCGGCATGTGGGATCTTCCCAGGCCAGGGCTCGAACCCGAGTTCCCTGCATTGGCAGGCAGATTCTCAACCGCTGTGCCACCAGGGAAACCCGATTTATTTATTAAAGCAGCTAATCTTACCCTGAAAATAGAACTTGAAGCTAAATTCACAGCTTGAGGTTTTTCAGACCATACAGGTAATATGAATTGGATTGCAAACCTGAGAGAGGAATATCTTGTGACTATAGACTCTCAGGGGATGTTTTGTCCTTTCCACTCAATGCCAAGGTCTGAGGTAATCCACTTGCCTTGCTGATCTGTGTGGTGTGAAGCATGGGAGGGTTTGGAAAGGGTAGGCAGTGAGGACAATTTATTTCTTCGTTTATCTTTACTCTGAGGACCCCATTCTATGTGGGTGAGCTCTGGCCTTGTCTCCTGATCCCAGCCAACCCTACCCCCAAATCAGGCTGTGAAAGCCACCAGATCTCAAGTTCCCTTGGACTTGCAAATGGCCTCAGCCTGAAGCTGGCCTTGACTCTCCACTGTACTGTATGGATTCCTGCTCCCAATGAGTGTTTGGCCTCTGAGAATTCCAGACTTTCTCACCCACACATGCTTGCATTTAAAAATGTTATTTATATTTTAGTTAGCATTTTAAATTGTTTTCACTAAGAGGGTCAGTCTGGTTCTGTAAATTTCATCACTGCCAGAAAGATAATCAGACATTTGTTTGTAGAGATATTTAAATTTATGATAAATTTATGTTTCTCATGACTTCTACAGATGAACTCATCTCAGTCTACTTGTGTGAATTTCCTATTCACATCCCCTGCTTTTTTAAAACTGGACAATAGTACCAAGTGTGCTCCAAGAAAATTCCCGATGATATTTCCACTCGCTGTGATGTCTGGTGGCTAGTTTACATCCCAGAACCACTAGTAACATCAAAATCGATGCCACGCCACCTTTTCCTGCACACAGGGACTTATTGAACAGCTCATTCTTGCCTTCAAGTCCTGCTTTTCAGAGTTAGGTAATGTTTGTTTCATTCCACTGAACTCTCTCCTATTTCCCAGGTAGTCTGCTGTGAATTTTAGGTTTATCCGTGTTTCCTTCAGTTTAGCATTCTCAGCATTAAATCTGTGCCTCAGTCTGAGTTCTCCCAGAAGCAGACCCTGAGACAAGCATTCAAAGACATGTATTTATTTGGGCGGTGATCCCATAAAGCTGGATCATCCATCAAACCAAACTCTGTTTGCATTATGAAAAGAAGATAAATGTGAATGTCCAGGAGGCAGAATCAGTAAGAAAAGAGGGTTAAATGAATAGCACCCTGTTCTATAATCACCTAAAGTAACCAAAATGATTATGATGATGATTAACACTTATTGAGTATTTTCCATGAGCTTTTCACTAAGTTTAATTCATTTGAATCTCAAAACATCCAGTGAGGTAGGATGCTTCTTATATTCCCATTTTACAGAATGACAAGTTAAGGCATGGATGGATTACTTAGTTGCCTAATGTCACACAACTAGTAAGCAGTAGAGCAAAGTGTGAACCCAGGCACCCTGAGGAGTTCCACACTCCTAAATACTAAGCTATGTATTGCCTCTCAAGTTTATTCTAGAAATGGATGTCCACTGTAGAAAATTTGGGAAATGTAGAAAAGCAGAAAGGAAAGAATAAAATTTCAGACAATTGTTTCAGTCAAACCTTGATCCCAATAGAACTTGTGAAATTTATGAGGTAGGAATTTTTAATCTGCTTTAAAAGTGAAAGAGCTAACACATTAGGAAAGCTACTCAAGGAATTGCAGCAAAAGGAAGAGGGAAGAGAAGGAAGGAGGGGGGAAGGGAGAGAAGAAAGGGGGAGGTAGAACGAGGATGTAGGGTCTTCCTTGGAGGTCCAGTGGTTAAGACTCTGTGCTCCCAATGCAGGGGGCCTGGGTTCAATCCCTTGTCAGGGAACTAGAGCCCGCATGCTGCAGCTAAGACCCGGTGCAGCCAAATAAATAAATAAGTAAATATTAAATGAGATAAAATAAAATAATAAAATAAAATAAAAAGAACTAGGATGTAAACCAGGTTTTTCTCCATCCAAAGCACTTTATTTTAATACTCCAGTTGGCATGGGAATTTATTTCAGGAACACATTATGAGATCTAAGGACAATTCCGTTAGACTGTGTGGGTGCATGTTTAGTTGTAAGACTTCATAAATCTTTGAATCTGCACATGGAGTTTGAAGGATTTTGGTTTCAGGTCGCTCCTCTAAGGTCTGACATCACAGAAACTAGCGTTTACTTTTAAGTTTATACCTTTGGGCTGGACATGGAAGTGACTGTATACTCTCCCATAGCCTTTTAAGAGCCTTGTGCTTTTTGAGGCTTATTGCATATTTAAAATCGACCCAAAATAGTATTCAGGTCATTTTCTTACTAATAAAAGGGGTATGATCTAAATGATCAAAATAAAACGAAGGTACATTATGCAGTTTTAAAGGGAAGTGATTTGCTCTTTTTTATTTTAAGCACTGAAGTAGAAAGATGGATAGAAGAAAGAAATCATTAAAGGAAATTAAATTAGGGATCAAGGAAGGGCAGGCTAATAACAACCAGCTTAATTATAATAATTTATAAAGATTCATTATAGGATGGTTTCCAAATATCATTCATTGGATCACAACAGATCTGACCTGGTACATCTTAAGTAAGCTGCTTCGTTAGCAATCAGTCTGGAATCTTGAGGACTGCCAGGCAAGCATCTGCAATCTGTTATTAGTGGGGAAAAATATAAATTATTTCAAGCCATGAAGTATGTGGTTGTCACTTAATGCACCATTATTAGATATTTTAGAGAGTATTGGACAAATGGCACAGTTAGGAGGAGCCAAACCTTCTAATTTAAGAAAACCTTGAGATGGATTTTTCATTTTGTGCACAGGCTAATAATGAAAGCCTACTTTGCATTCTTTATTTTGTCTTTGTGTTTTGATTTCCGACTTTGGCTGATGGTTACTGTCTCTGGCCTAGATTAACTTTTTCCTTCTGTGAATAAACATGAATTATCTATAAGGAACCTTGTACTTAAAATGTCTTATAGTTGTTAATTGCTCAATTCCTAAGGCTTTTTGAGCTTTTTCACAAAGTGGCTTCAGTTTGTATGGGTTTTCAATGTGCTAATACCTCGCCATTTAAAAAATAGGGATTTTAATACAATTAAGTTATCTCCGATGGTTAGTGCAGCGCGACTTAAAGTGTGGTCCCCAATCTGGCAGCATCAGCATCACTTGGTGATTGTTAGAAATACAGCTTCTCAGGCCTCACCCAGATGTATTGATTCAGAATCTCTGGCAGGCGGGACCTAAGAATCTGTGTTTTAAATAAGATTTCCAGGTGCTTTTTATGTGCAATAAAAATATGAGGCACAGGAGGTTATGGCTGGGGTCAGCAAGCTTTTTCTCTAAAGGGCCAGCCAGATCATAAGTATTTTAGGCTTTGTTGGGCCGTCTCTGTCACTATACAGCAGAAGCAGCCATAGACATGGGTATGGCTGTGTTCGAATAACATTTTATTTATAAAACACAAAATGGGCCAGACTTGGCCCAGGGGCCATAGTTCGCCAACCCCCTGGGTTAGAGCATGGAGTGCTGGTTGTCCCAGGGTTTAACAGTATGTCTGGAAGTTGGGAGACAGAAGGAAGGAGAGCTAAATTTGTAAATGCCTGCTATGTACAAGGCATCTCTTATTTACCCCCAAAACATAGGCCTGCCATATCTAGCCATGAAGGTCACATGTTGAGAACAGCAGTTGGTGACATTTGGATTTGTACAGTACACAGCCTGGATAGCTTTATGTGGGGGTCCTAGGTTTGCATCATCTTCATGTTACAGGTAAAGAAACTTGCCCAAAGATATACTACCAGCTGGTGTCAGAACCAGGATTAATCGTGGGTCTGTCTGGTTGTAGAGGCTGCGCCCTGCCCATTGATTCTGCTGAAAAATAGGTAACATAGCTGACCCTAGCTGTGGGCTATATATATTCCCCTTTCAAAAAGCATGAAGGCAAAAACTTGCCACTGGACATTGGAAGAACGAGAAAGAAAGAGAGGACTGTGTGTGTCAATGAGAGACTCCAGGAAATACTGTTGACAATACATGAAAAACAACAGCAACTGAAAGATTACTTTAGAACAACATCGATATTAGCGTTCTGGCAGGTTGGTGATAAGTTCTGTCTCAGTTAGCTACCACCACATAACAAACCACTCCCAAACTGAAAATAAGAGTTTATGCTTGCACTTGTGGTCTTGACTCAGCTCACTCATGTATCTGTGGTCCGCTGTGGGTTGGGCAGCATCCCTGCTGGCCTTTGCTGCACTCTCCGTCATGTGTGAGAGTTGGCAGAGTATAGGCTAGTCTAGGATGGTCTCAGCAGGTACCACTGGGCTCCCTTCCACATGGTTAACCTCTCCTGCAGGTTAACACAGGCTTTCTCTCGTGGTAAGATCTCAAGAAAGAGGGTGAGCAGGAGTGTGCAAGCCCTTTTGCGGCTAAGACTTAGAACTGGCACACAATCATCAGGACTGAATCTCCTCTCAGCAAAAGATGGGGTCATTTCCCCACTTCTTGAGTTTTGTCTGCCTTTGTGATTTGCTTTGGCCGATAGATTGCAGCAGAAGTGATGGTGAACCACTGTAAGCATAGCCCTCCAGTGGTCTTGAGCCCTGCCCAGTATCTGTGCCCAGGCTAGCCTGCTGGAGGTGAGGTGCCATATGGAACAGAGATAAGTTACCCTAGACTAGCAGCTCCTCACCCCCCCACAGCTGACCAGAGAGGTGTGGGCGAGCCTAGTGAGACAAGAAGAACCAGCCACCTGAGCTCAGCCAAAACTGTGGACACACAGAGTGCTGAGCTGACCACAAAGTGGTCTTGTTGTGACACAAAAACTAACTGATAATAGATGTCATACATGTAAAATGACCACATTCTATGGACGAGGTGGGTAGTATTGAATCTTTCACTCCAATTTGAACTTCAAAAAATCGTCTAAATACTAGTGAGGATCTCCTGGCTTATTTGTGGCTACTATCAATTCCACCAACATCTTTGGAGGTGTGCTGAGAAGTCTTCAGAACATAATTCTTATCTGCAAGAAATTCGTGGTCCTGTGGGTGAGCCAGCTCTGTTAATAGGTACATGGCAATGCAATATGATACACATTGACATAGAGCTTTGGAAGCACAAGGCTGTCAAAGAAGAGGGTGTGATTTACTGTGCTTGGAGAACTTGAGAGTGGCTTTCCAGAACTATTTCCTGTGCAGAGGGAGTGAAATTCCAGCGTAAATGACCTGTGCAAAGGTGACTAGGTTCCAAAAAACACAATGGGTTCAGGGAATAATAAGGCTGGAATCTAGGACATTTAGGAGCCTCTCTAATCTCTTATGTTCTGGGATCCCTACATTTCCCTCTGTTTATCCCAGCCTTCGGGGTAGTAACTGCATCTTTCTCATATTCATGATCTAGATTGCCTCAACCCTAGAATTGACAGTGGCATTGACATTGCTAATAACTGTTTTTATCTCTGTTTTTCCTCTGTGCTCTGACTAAAAAGTTCCCTTTATTAAATCCTCTCGGACAATACTTAGTGTGCCTTCTTGTTTCCTAACTGGAGCATGACCAATCCAGTTCTTAAGGGAAATGATTCTGAGATTTACAGGATAATATAGAGGATAATTTTGCAGAGGATTGGGTGGGGAGAATGGGAGACAGGAAAAAATGAAGATCAGGACAGGACTGCAGTTTCTTCCAGGCTAGAGTTATAGGGAACCTTAACTAAAGCAGGAGCCATGGGAAAGAGAACATTTGTTCAGCCCAAGATAAAAGAGTCACCCTTGATTCTCCTTTTTCTCTCTCTACACCCTCAACCCCACCCCAGCACATGCACAGACAGCAATTCCGTTAGCAAGTACACTCAGTTCTCCACGCGGGAATGTTCCGAATCTGGCAGTGCCTCATTACATCTGCTGCAGAAATTCTAGTCTAAGCTGATGCCTTTCCTGCCTTGATGATGACGATAGCCTCCAACTTTCTCCCCTTCTCACTCTTATTTCCCAGATAAGGCAAATCCACAGAAATAGAGTACAGATTAGTGGTTGCATTATTCAGAGAGCAGCCAGGGGCATTCTTGAAAAACCATAATCCAGACCATATTGTTCTGCGCTTAAAACTCTCTAATAGATTCCCCTGGTAAGAGAGAGAATTGAAGGCTTTCCAGGTGCTGGTTCCTCCCTTCTCTCTGGTGTCATCCTACACGTCTCACTCCCTTAGTCATCGTTCTCTATCAGCACTGGTTTTCCTGCTCCCTGAATTCACCGAGCAACATCTTCCTCTGAGCTTTGCACTGGCTGTATCCTGTGCAGAGAACATTCTCCTACTGGCTGCCCCTCGGCTGCCTTTTTTCATCCTTCCAGTCTCGGTTCAGAGGTCATCTATTCAGAGGGACCGTTCTTCTCTTTCCTTTCTGATGTAGAGCTTACCTTATCTCCTCATGTTCATCACATCACTGTTTAATTTTCTTTGCAGCATTTATCTGAAGACATTTTATCTCCTTTCCTTCCTCCCTCCTTCTTTCCCCCCTCCCTCCTTCCCTCCCTTCCTTCCTTCCTTTCTTTTTTTCTAGTTTATTTTCTGGCTTCTCTCTTTACAAAGTAATCTGCACATAAACACAAGGGCAGGGACCTAGTACACACTCAATAAGCAGTTTTTAGAGGGATGAATGATAAGTTTAAGGAAACATTTCTGAGGTCAGTTCTATAGGCTGTGGTGACCATTTGAGCATGGGAGAAAGGGAAAAGGGAGGAATGGAGAAAAACTCCTAGATTTCTTGTTAAAATCAGGCTACTGGGTGATGACAACACTATCAACCAGATCAGGACTATCCTTAGAAGAGTGCATTTTGGAGAGAAAATGATGAAATTGATTTGGGGCTATGAGAGTCTTATATGCTATAGAATACCTGGGGAGAGGTCTACTGCACAGTAAAAATCTGGGTCTGGAACTCAGGGAGGTGGGGGCTCTGGAGGCAGAGCATTCATCATCATCATTATAGATAGATAGACATTTATGCAAATATTTATAATTTGGCAACCCAAATTATAACATATACACTTATAAATATAAGCATTTAAAAGAGAAACATATTCACAGATTTGAAGGATCACATATATATTTGTAAGTATAAAATTTAATATATAAATATATTCATAGGTATGAAGATATATGCAAATGCCTACTTCATAAATGTAAATGTAAAATGGCTGTACATTCTAGGACAAGAGCAAATGGGTATAAACCAAGTAGATGGAAAAAAAGATGGGATTTATGAATTTTAGAGGCTTTAGAATCATTTTAGAAGCATATTACTTTGGGCCAGTCCAGGATATATTTAGGCCAGACTTCTGGCATTTGGTATTGTAATAAGCAAACAGTTTGTGCTTTTGCTTCTTTGGTTTTATGTCCATTTCTTGGTCCTCCTGAGTATCTGTAGTTTTACACCAGGGGAATTAGAGTGGGATTGTTTATTTCAGTCATCCCACTCTTCTCTGCTGGTTTTCCCGCAAACAAATCTCACCAGATTATGTGTAAACTGGTGAGAAATCCAAAGTGAAATGTGTATAATTGTTCTATTTTAATGCTCATATGGTGGAGATAAAAGGGTTCCCTCTACATTATGACCTTGAGTGTTAGAGAAAGAAGACCTTCTTTATTTCACTGCTTGGAAGGGACACTGAACTTGTAAAATAACCACATCTATCATTAAGTAAATCACTCTTTCACAGGTCTTTACTGTATTTTGATATTTCTAATGTAACCTAAGTTTCTTCCTGATAAACTTGTTACAAGGAGGTACCACGTGGCAGGTATAAACAAATAGGTAAGAACCCGTTAGCTTGTGTACATTCTGTGTCAATAGGATGCTTTCTGAATGTTTTTAAGTGATTAATCTTTTCAAGTACACTGAATATTTTCTCTGAAATATATTTGATATAACTAATTTGTTTAGAAAATTCCATCTTCTACATTTAATTCAGCAAATGTTTGTTACCTGTATATTAAACAGTACATAAGTCTGGGAAGAGGTAGAAAGGGAGTGACACCAGACCCCAGCCTCCCAGACTCAGAATAGAAGTATCTGAGTCACCACAATATAAGGTATGCTGTGAACATATAATACCACACTTATATTATCTCCATGAATCTTGGAGTCATTCAATAATCCCAGAGGTATTATTATTCAGAAAAGGAGGGGAAAGGAATGACATTGCAGTGAAGGGCACAGACTCTAGAGCCAGATTTCCTAGGCTTGAACTTTGGTATATTCATCAAAGTTAAGTGGTATTAGTGGCTGTAACAAAGATCCCTGAAATCCCAGTGACATAATACAATGTGATTTAACTCACATGCCACTGCCCAGGGTGAGTCAGGAGGACCTCCTGCCTCCCCCCGCCTCCTGCAAGAGGTGATTCAGAGGCCTAGGCTCTTCATGGGGTGGCTCTCCATCTTGGGGTCATTTGCTTCCAGCCAGAGTGAGAGAGAGCATAGAAAACCATGCCACATATTGGCGGGGCCAGACCGGAAAAGTGGCCTTCACCACTTTTGCCCACATTCCAGTGGCCAGAATCAGTCACATGGCCCTGTCTTGATGCAGGGGCAGTTGGAAGTGAAGCCTTCCTGCGTCATTGGAAGAAAAATTGGTTTAGCGCCCACATAGCATCAACTTTGCCATGCCTGGCTCTACCATTTGTCAGCTTATGAGTCTCCCTGTGTCTCTGTTTCCTCATCTGTAAAATGGAGATAGTAATAGCACTCAAAGGATTGTTACGAAGAATAAGTGTGTCAATATATGTAAAGTGCTTAGAAGAGTGCCTGGTAAGCACAACTGAAGTAAGTTAGCTATTCCTACTTTATATGTGAGAAAAATTACCATAAGGGAGATAGGAAGGGCTATAGCGTTTCAGAGTGGGAAGAGACTATTTTTATCGGGGTGGGGTGTGGCTAGCAGAATAGCCCCCCGCAAAGATGTTTACACTGTAAATCATGGAACCTATGAATATGTTTTGTTACTTGGCAAAAGGGACTATGCAGATGTGATTAAGGTTATGGACCTTGAGATGGGGAGATTATCCTGGATTATCTGAGTGACCTCAATCTAACCACATGATCCATTAGGAGCGGAGAACTTTCTCAGTCGGAGGCAGAGGGGATGCGACAGAAACGGAAGTCAAAGAATCTAAGCTTGACAGAGTCTGGCTTTGACAACAGAAAGGCCAGGGATCTCAGTACTACAACCACAAGGAACTGAATTCTGCTAACAACCCAAGGAGTTTTACAGTAGATTTTTTCCCCCAAGAACCTCCAGGTAAGAGCCCAGCTGGTCAACACCTTGACTTCGTCCTTGTGTATGTTTAGCAGAGGACCAAAGCGAGCCTGCCTAGATTTCTTACCTACAGAACTGTGAGATAATCAATGTGTGTTGTTTTAAGCCATTAAGTTTGTGGTAATTTGTTATGACAACAACAGGAAACTAATAAAAAGGAGGGTCAATAAAGTATTCATAATAGAAAAGGCACTTGAGATGAATTTGATTGACAGGCAGGATTTTGTTACTTGGATAAGGTGAGAGGATATTTCAGATGGACCAAACAGCTTTGAGCAAAAGAGGGGACTGGGAAAGTGGGGTTGGGGGTTGTCAGGGTCAAGTTTCATACAGTATCAGGGATTTATCTGCAGGGATTTGTGCTTAATTCCACAGCAAACGAAGAACGATTGCTGGATTTTGATCAGAGAAATGATGTGCTCAGGGGCATACGTTAGGAGGATGTGGAACAGTAGGTAAATGGGAAGAGTCACGAGCTGAGATGGTGATCCAAGTGCTTACACAATAGATCATGAACTAAGGTGGTAGCTTTGAGAGTGGAAAGGTGGACACTCAAGTAAGACTGTCCTGGGTCGGGTTCTCCAGAAGCAGACCCTGAAGCGAGCGTCCATGGGGAGGTAATTTACCAAGGCGTTGCTCTCAGTAGAAACCAGTGAGGGGGTGAGGGAAGCAGGACAGGGAAGGTGAAGACACAAGCAAGAGTGAGCTTTCAGGGCAAGCCCCAGCCTCAGCCTCATCCTACAGGGAGCTCTGGAGCATAAACGTCCCTGCAGAGTTTGTTTTGTTTGAAGGTAAGGAACTGGGCTTTCATCCTTCTGCCCTGGTCACTCTTTGGCTGTGGGCCACCCCAGGGTGATATGAACTCCCAGGCATCGGGAGTAAAGAGTTCCAGTAGTCTCAGGGCAGCTCTCTGAAGCAGACCTCAGGTACGAACCATTGGAAACAAAGCAACACAGGCTGGTAGATGGACATGGAGAGCTGGTGAGAGGGACTCCCTGGGTCTGGGAGCTCACCGACAGTGCCAGCTATGGAGATGTGTGCAGCTTAAGGATGGGGCAGTTGATGGGATGTGAAGGTGAACGAGATGGAAGGGAATTGAGGGCGGCACCATTTCCACAGCCCTTTGCCCTGGGAGAATGATGGTGCCAGGGACAAGAATAGGAACATCAGGAAGGAAAGTTAGGCCAGGTGTAGAAAGACAGGGAAGACGGTGGCATCCATTTGGGGTACAAAATGTGTAAAACTCTCTTTTCTGTGAACACATTATTTAGAACACCAGAGGCTCAGCTCAATTTCCAAGTGATGCAAAGACCCTAAAACTTTCTGAGTTGTATGAACTCCAAGCTCCTGTGATGGTGGGGCTCCATTTCCTACCTCAATGCCTTGATTTCTTTCCATTTTCCAAAAATATCTAATTTTCACGCATGAGGGTGGTCAGAATGAAGCATTATTAAATGCTTTCACTTACTCTGAGGAAACGTAATTGGATGGCAACGTTTCATTGCTACTAATGATGAAAGTTGAACTAGATATTGATGACATTAGTATATTGCTCAAGTTAAACAGAAATGAACAAGAAACCATTATGCATTTTCTCTGGGCTCCAGGGTTAGTCTAAATGAAAAAAAAAAAAGTGCTGTGGGTTATAGTATAGCAGAAGCACACTGTGGCAAACAAACTAAATTGTGATAAATGAAAGAAAGGACCAGGCACTTGAAAAAACAAGTATTTCCTAATCTAACATAATTACTGAATCGTTACTCCAGCAAGAAGAGTGGGGAGAATACCATGTTCTAACTTCAGTTCCATTTAGCAAATGATTCCTGGGTGCTCTTTATATGCAGGAAGCTATTCTAGGTCTTCTGGGAGATGGAGAATGCCTGAGTTGGCTCCTTGGACAGCCTGCTGGTCTAATATGTGAGAGGTACATCCTTGAAAAGCAACCTGGAGAGTCCCTACAAGCTTTGTCTCTGGAATGACAGTGTAAATTTAATTCTTATGGTGCCATTAAGCTACGTGATCCTGTGCAAGTCATTTCACTGCTTTATTCAAGATTCATTGATTGACACCTGCTGTGTGCCATGCATTGCAGATAATGTAACCTTTAAGCCGCCCTGGAGCACAGGGGGGTGATAGCATCTTCCTCAGAGGGATGCTTCAAGGATAAAATGACCTCCCCTCAAAGTGTGGTTCCTGGACAGGCAGCATCCACAAAACCTGGACGCTTGCTCGAAATGCAGATTCTTGATTCTATCCCACACCTGCTGAATCCCAGGCTCTAGGGAGGGTGTCCTCAAATCTGTATAACAAGCCCCCTCCCACCCCACATGCTTCCCAGGCAGGCTCAAGTTTGGGAAACACTGGATCCAATGAGGGAGCGTGTAAGAGCTGGCATGACGTGGTGACTAAGACTGCAGGTGTGGAGTCGGGCTGCCTCCCCATCTGCACGTTGGATAACCTTGGAACAACATACCCTGAAGCTCAGTGTCTCTGTTTCTTCATCTGTTCAGTGGTGAATAGTGAAGTAGGGGGTATGTAAGCACTTAGAAGAAGGTCTGGCACCTTGTTTCAAGGAATACGGCCCATCGTCATTATTAAAGGACTTAGCTTGGTAAATATTGGCTATTTTTTAATGTGCGGGGATGCTCAGTGTATTAAGACCTTTGGGTTCAAATGAAGATTCCAATTCAAGTTAGCTCTAAGGCCTCAGGCAAGTGCTTAGCTTCAGCATCTCTGAAATGGGAATGATACTAGCAACTCTCTACTGGAGTGAATTCTAAAGGTAGTGTGCAGATGGCCCCCAAAAGTATGACTTTGGCCTTGGTCTTGCAAACTCTTATCATTAAACAAAGTGCACAAATTTCCAATTTGCAAAAATCCAGTCTTACAGCCCAGGGATCCTGGAATATAAGAGAAAGATGAATCTTAAGGTCTAAAGTCAGGAAAAATTTTGAATGAATAACAACATAGGAAGCAGCTAGATACCAATATCATAAGGAATTTTTGCAAACCCAGTTTCTGTGGAATGGAAAGCATAGAAATCAACGTAGAGGAAGAACGGTTAGGAATGTTGATTCATATATCAGTCAGCATGGGCTAGGTTATTCTGGATAACAAATAGACCCTGTATCTCAGTGTCTTACAATCAAAAAAGATTAGTTTCTTGTTCATACTTTGTGCCATTTGTATGCTACCTTTAGCTTTGTTCCACATCCTCTGCACCTTGAGGTGCAGGCTGACTAATCTGTGCACTATTTATCTCTGAACACATTAATGTGGCAATTTCAAACCACCACAAATCTTCAGCAGTATTCAGGAATAAACATTTACGCTTTTTGCTGAGTCTACATGCCTGCTGGACAGTTCTGCTGATCTGGGTTAGGCTCAGTTGATCTCAGCTTGGCTCCCTTACATATTTGGTGGTTGACTTGCAATAGACTGGTCTAGGATGGTCTCAGCTGGGACATCTCATCTGTGGTCCCCTCATTCTTCATCCTCATTCTTCAACAAGCTAAGCCAAGCTTGTTCACATGACAGTATCCAGGTACCAAGACAGTGAGTGAAGCCCTCCTGCAAATTAGATTATGAAATAGCACATTATTGCTTCTACCACATTCTATTGGCCAAATCATGTCATGGACCAGCCCAGATTCTAGGAAAGAAGAGCTCGGCCTTTGATGGAAGTTGCTACAAAATCACATTATCAAGGCAGAGATGAAGAGTTGCAATCATTTTTGCCATCAGTGTCCTAAAATCTAGAACATTGTTGGTCAAACAAGAAGGAAATATAGGAACATATATATGAAATATATGAACATAGGAAATATCCTCTTGTAAGTGACACACATCACTTCTCTCATATTTCTTTGTCAGAGCAAGTCTTATGGCCAAGCCTGATGCCAACGGGGTAGGGAAATAGAATACTGTGTCACAGAAAGGGCAGTGAATATTTGTAAAAATAATAGTCTTCTCAAAAAAGAAAGGGAAAAATACAGGTTTCTTCAAGTGTCTTGGTGCCTCACAGACATTGTCCTGGCAGGGGAATGTTTCCCAGATGTTAGACATGACATGAAAATGTTAATAATACCCTTTTATGCTTCCAAAGGGTTGTCCCTTAAAAGTCCCTGAAGCATTTAGGGACTCCCACTGTCATAATCTCCAGTTCAGTCAATACAGCCTATTATCAATCTGACCTTTGGAAGCAGCAGGCATACCCTTTGTGCCTGATGTGGCAAATAGTACAACATACCCAAAGAGAACCCTGACAATAGGTATGTTTTCAAAAGTTGATTCCCATTCAGTCAAGGTGCAGCAGGTACTAATCCAAGTTCACAAACTCAGGTGTGTAAGAAATTCAGCTCTTTTTATTTCCTGTAACTCTAGTTAATTTCTATTATGAGACTCTATGCCACAATGGAGTACGAATTTGATTTTAATTAATTCAGGGTTTCCACATGCTTGCCTAGGACTGGATGTCAGCCCTGGGGATTTCATTGTGCCGGGGCTTGAGTGGTATGGGATCAGAGATATGGAGTCCTCTGTCATGTTGGCATCTGTTGAGCCATCCTTCATCCTGGTTCTCATCTTTGGTCCTACAGACCACTGTTGCACAGTCCTACAGTCTGTCTGTAAGATCCCAGAGGGGGCTCTCTCTCCCCCACCTCAGGCTTGCTGGACACATGGGCTCTGGGCCACATCAGCAGTGGGCAGCCTGGGGGTCTATGTGAATCCCTTCATGATTGTCATGCCATCCTGTGTCTTCAGGAGGCATTCTACAGACCCTACCATGATGGGGTTGAAGGCATGGTCTTTGTGAGGTTGATCAGGGCCAACTGTCTAGACACAATCTGCTTCCCTTTCCATCCCAGGCTCTTACTGACCACCTAGGATTTTTACCAAAGGAGATCTAACCCCTTCCCCACTTCACTCCTCCAAATCTATCCTGTTGTTGTTGTTTATCAATCCTGTCCCAAGAAGTTGAGTCTAAGATTTCATGGTTTCCTCTCTTAGACAACCATCCCCATGCTCCTCCCTGCCCTCAAGTTCCTTTTTTTTGTTTGAGGGGTGGGTAAGCTGGTGAGCTTTGCTTTTGCACATCTTACCTTGTCCCAAATCTATTTTATTATCTGTGTGTGTGTGTGCTCTTTTTTTCCCACAGGACCTAAGCTTTTAAAACTCAAAAGCCCGGAAAGCAGTTGTTGTTTCTCCCTTTTTATCTTCCATTCTTTGAGGTAATAAACATAAAGATGATGCTGCTGGAATGGGGGTGAGGGGAGGAGATAGGAGTTAACAGGAATTAGCAGGAATAAAAATAACAAAAGCAAAAATGATTTTTTGATTGTTGGTGTGCTGGTAAATGCTTAATAACCATTCTTACACACACACACACAAAGCCTGGATTTGTAGTGTTTGTTGGTTGCCATGGCATAAATACCCCTACCATGGCTGATTTCAAGTTACCAATATGACATTACTGAATATAGAATTGGGAAGAGATGAGCAGTAGTGCACCATTTTGTAGCATTTTTGCCATATAGGTAAAAAAGACAATCTCAAGAGCTTACATAAGAGCAAATTTAGTAAACTAATTAGAAAGTGAAGATTTGTGAGTGCTAATTAACTTTTGTTTTTTAATATAATTTATTTAAATGTAAGTTTATATAATTTAATTTTTAGTAACAGTTTTCTTTAACCAGCTAACAAAATTCCTGAAAATTTAACAACAGGCTCCCAGCACACCGCAGTTGTTAATATTTTGAATACAATTGTTAATATTTTATAACCATATTCCTGACACAGAGGAAAGCAGCCTTTTACTGCTGAGTGTTGAATGGGTCACTTATCATTATGAAGTGTTTTGGGTGCCTCTGAGCCCTACCTCACACCCTTTCAGACTCACTTGTGATGCATCTGTTGCCATCAAGCTCATGCTTGTTTTGTCTTTTGATTTATGCTCAGCACACTTTTTTTTTTTGTCTAATGTGGAAGTGTGGGGATAGTTTATACCCACTGGAGCAACCCTTGACTGATGGGGAAAGAAGGTGATGGATCATTACTCCTATCTGTCCATCCTCATTTACAACAAGCCTCAATTTCCCACAGTTATGGTAACTCCATAATGGACAGTTCCATTGAATATCCCCCATACTTCTTACATTCTCTGTTTCCTTCATTCCTGGTCTCTGAGAGAACCTCCCAACAAACTACCTATTCCTAAGCCCATGTCAGGCTCTGTTTTCAAGAGAACTCTTGATTAAGTCACTGACTTTAATGTCACACTACTAGTTTAGAAGAGCTTATGTGATTCAAGGGTATCTGTAGTAATTTAAACCATGCACATGTACTTTTTAAACAGAAAAACTATGATATTTGGACTAGCAATTTAGATTTCGTAGAAACAAAAGATCAAAAAGCAGTGGTTTAGTCACTCTCTGGTATAGAGACAGATAACTTTCTCTCTCTACATGCCTTGGGGCTTCAGATGACATAAGGATAGGCCTTAACTTTCTGGGAAACAGCCTTATGAGACCATCTGTAATCATCTGGCTTTACAAATATGTATTAGATGTGACAGATTGTAGTTTTCAAGATGACCATAATAAGATCTTTCATCCTACTTGTTCTTACAGTGTGAGTTTGACACACTTGCCATCAAAAGTGGTGTCTGTGTTTCCTCCCCTTAATCTGGACAGGCTTGCAATTATGTCAGAAGGAATGAATGCTGTGGATTTCCAAGGCTGTTCAATAAATGGCGATGTAGCTTCCACTTGGTTTTCTTAGGACACTTTCTTAGAATTTCTTACAGCCACCATGTAAGCAGTTCAACTGCCTTAAGGCCACCGTGTTGTGAGGAAGCCCAGTTTAGCCCATGTGGAAAGATCACAGGGAAAGTCACTGAAACAGCTTTGAGAGAGGCCCATCCAATCCCCAGCTGCTCCAGTCTCTTGGTGTTCCAGAGGCCCCAAGCCAGAAACACCCCGGTGAGTCCTTCCTGAATTCCTGTCCACAGAAACCATGAGAGATAATAAATTGGTGGTTGTTGTTTTAAAATTACTAAATTTTCAATGTAATGAACAATAATAATTAAAATGAAAGAGTTGCTCAATTCATGTACCTCTCTTCACTTTGGCGGATAGCCAGGCTTACCTCCTATTGTGAGAGTAAGGGGCAGGATTGCAGCTCAGCTGGGGAGCAGTTAATTACTATAAATATATATGGTTTTAAGTTTGGAGATAATAGTCGCAGCTCTTGACGACTGAAACAACTAAGTAGTAGATGGGCATATAATGCTGAAGGCGTCTTGGGTTCTATATTTTTAGGTAGAGATATTCTTTTTTTTAACTTTATAATTTTTATATTATAAATTTACAGAAAGTTACAAGAATAGTACAAATAAATCCCATATACCCTTCATCCAAATTTACCAATTATTATTTTGCCATATTTGCTTTATCATTCCCTCTCTCTCTTTCTCTCCCACCGCACAGGCACAAATACACACAGATGCTTTTATTCTGAACTACTGAGAATAAGTTACAGAAGCTAGGCCCATTTGCCTCTAAGTGTGTATTTTCTAAGAACAGGGATATTCACTTCAATAATCAAAGCACATTATCAAATTCAGAAAATTTAATATTGATAGAATACTAATATCCAACCAACAGATATTATCTGAATTTCTGCAATCATATCAATAAAGTCCTTTTTACTTTTTTTCCCCACTCTGGTCCAGGATCCAATTCTGGTTCACACATTGCATTTAGTTTTTGTGTTTCTTCATTCTCAAAAAGAAAGTTACTCTATTTTTCAGCTTTCTAGAAAAAGATGTCACTTTCTTTGTCATTACTATTAAAGAGATATAGGAAACTCATCTGGCCTTCTTATGCTTTTGCAAGACTGTTTTGGAGTCTACACTCCAATACTGTCTATATCTCTGGCTTTACAAAGTTAGAATATAGAAAAGATTTGCACAGCCAGGGAAGGTCTAGACGTGGCTGCTGCGCTGTTAGCAGCTACCCAAGTAAACCCAGCATGTCTGTGGAATTGAAAACCACCTGCGATCTGACACTTAAGAATCTAAAGAATAAATCAGAATCTGAAGGATTTGCATTCCTTATGAATAAGTAATTAGTAATTACTACTGCTCCTTGAAATTGGAAATATTTGTTTGTGAGTCTCTGAGAGGGTTATGTAATGTATTTGGGTTTGAAAACACAGAAGTACTGGATCCTTATTCTCTCTCCATCCATCTGACTCTTTGAGGCCCTAGCCTGTTTTCTTTCTGACTTGTGAATTGAGAGTGGTGTAAGGTCACTGGTTTCTTTTCTTTTCTTTTCTTTTCTTTTTTTAACTTTATTGAGAATAGTTGATAAATATAATTGTATATATTTAAAGTGTACAATCTGATGGTTTGACATACATATACATTGTGCAGTGATTACCAAGATCAACATGATTAACACATCCATTACTTACTAACATTTTTTTTGAGGTGAGAATACTTAAGATTTATTCTCAGCAGCTTTCAAGTGTACAGTAACATATTATTAACTAGAGTCACCACACTGTATATTAAAGCCTCAGAACTTATTCTTATAACTGAAAATTTGTACCCTTTGACCACCATCACCGCATTTCCCCTTCTCCCTGCCTCAGCAACCACCATTCTATTCTATATGTCTCTAAAATCACTTTTTTTAGAAAAGATTCTATATATAAATGATGCAGTATATTGTCTGTCTCTGTCTGGCTTATTTCACTTAGCATAATGCCCTCCAAGTTCATCCATGCTGCTGCAAATGGCAGATTTTCTTTTTTTTTAAGGCTGGATAATATAATACATATAAATAAATATATATAAATAAATATATAATATAATATATATTACATTTTCTTTTTTTAATTTATTTTAATTTTTTATTATTTTTTTTTAACATCTTTATTGGAGTATAATTGCTTTACAGTGGTGTGTTGGTTTCTGCTTTATAACAATGTAAATCAGCCATACATATAGATATATCCTCATATGTCCTCCCTCTTGCCTCTCCCTCCTACCCTCCCTATCCCACCCCTCTAGGTGGTCACAAAGCACCGAGCTGATCTCCCTGTGCTATGCGGCTGCTTCCCACTAGCTATCTATTTTACATTTGGTAGTATATATATGACAATACCACTCTCTCACTTCATCCCACCTTACCCTTCCCCCTACCCGTGTCCTCAAGTCCACTCTCTATGTCTGTGTCTTTATTCCTGTCCTGCCCGTAGGTTCTTCACAACCAATTTTTTTTTTTTTGGATTCCATATATATGTGTTAGCATACGGTATTTGTTTTTCTCTTTCTGACTTACCTCACTCTGTATGACAGACTCTAGGTCCATCCACCTCACTACAAATACCTCCATTTCATTTCTTTTTATGGCTGAGAAATATTCCATTGTATATATGTGCCACATCTTCTTTATCCATTCATCTGTCGATGGACACTTAAGTTGCTTCCATGTCCTGGCTATTGTAAATAGTGCTGCAATGAACACTGTGGTGCATGTCTCTTTTTGAATTATGGTTTTCTCAGGGTATATGCCCAGTAGTGGGATTGCTAGGTCGTATGGTAGTTCTATTTGTAGTTTCTTAAGGGACCTCCATACTGTTCTCCATAGTGGTTGTATCAATTTACATTCCCATCAACAGCACAAGAGGGTACCCTTTTCTCCACACCCTCTCCAGCATTTATTGTTTGTAGATTTTTTTATGATGGCCATTCTGACTGGTGTGAGGTGATACCTCATTGTAGTTTTGATTTGCATTTCTCTAATGATTAATGATGTTGAGAATTCCTTCATGTGTTTGTTGGCAATCTGTATATCTTCTTAGGAGAAATGTCTATTTAGGTCTTCTACCCATTTTTGGATTGGGTTGTTTGTTTTTTTGATATTGAGCTGCATGAGCTGCTTGTATATTTTGGAGATTAATCCTTTGTCGGTTGCTTTGTTTGCAAATATTTTCTCCCATTCTGAGGGGTGTCTTTTCGTCTTGTTTATGGTTTCCTTTGCTGTGCAAAAGCTTTTAAGTTTCATTAGGTCCCATTTGTTTATTTTTGTTTTTATTTCCATTTCTCTAGGAGGTGGGCCAAAAAGGATCTTGCTGTGATTTATGTCATAGAGTGTTCTTCCTATGTTTTCCTCTAAGAGTTTTATAGTGTCTGGCCTTACATTTAGGTCTTTAATCCATTTTGAGTTTGTTTCTGTGTATGGTGTTAGGAAGTGTTCTAATTTCATTATTTTACATGTAGCTGTCCAGTTTTCCCAGCACCACCTATTGAAGAGGCTGTCTTTTCTCCATTGTGTATTCTTGCCTCCTTTATCAAAGATAAGGTGACCATATGTGCATGGGTTTATCTCTGGGCTTTCTATCCTGTTCCATTGATCTATATTTGTTTTTGTGCCAGTACCATACTGTCTTGATTACTGTAGCTTTGTCATATAATCTGAAATCAAGGAGCCTGATTCCTCCAGCTCCATTTTTCTTTCTCAAGATTGCTTTGGATATTCGGGGTCTTTTGTGTTTCCATACAAATTGTAAAAGTTTTTGTTCTAGTTCTGTGAAAAATGCCACTACTAGTTTGATAGGGATTGCATTGAATCTGTAGATTGCTTTGGGTAGTGTAGTCATTTTCACAATGTTGATTCTTCCAATCCAAGAACATGGCATATCTCTCCATCTGTTGGTATCATCTTTAATTTCTTTCATCAGTGTCTTATAGTTTTCTGCATACAGGTCTTTTGTCTCCCTAGATACGTTTATTCCTAGGTATTTTATTCTTTTTGTTGCAATGGTAAATGGGAGTGTTTCCTTAATTTCTCTTTCAAATTTTTCATCATTAGTATATAGAAATGCAAGAGATTTCTGTGAATTAATTTTGTATCCTGCTACTTTCCCAAATTCATTGATTAGCTCTAGTAGTTTTCTGGTAGCATCTTTAGGATTCTCTATGTATAGTATCATGTCATCTGCAAACAGTGACAGCTTTACTTCTTCTTTTCCGATTTGGATTCCTTTTATTTCTTTTTCTTCTCTGATTGCTGTGGCTAACACTTCCAAAACTATGTTGAATAATAGTGTGAGAGTGGGCAACCTTGTCTTGTTCCTGATCTTAGTGGAAATGGTTTCAGTTTTTCACCATTGAGAATGATGTTGGCTGTGGGTTTGTCCATATGTGGCCTTTATTATGTTGAGATAAGTTATCTCTATGCCTACTTTCTGGAAGGTGTCTATCATAAATGGGTGTTGAATTTTGTCAAAAGTTTTTCTGCATCTATTGATGTTATCATATCATTTTTATCCTTTAACTTGTTAATATGGTGTATCACATGAATTGATTTGTGTATATTGAAGAATCCTTGCATTCCTGGGATAAACCTGACTTGATCATGGTGTATGATCCGTTTAATGTGCTGCTGGATTCTGTTTGATAGTGTTTTGTTGAGGATTTTTGCATCTATGTTCATCAGTGATATTGGCCTGTAGTTTTCTTTCTTTGTGAAGTCTTTGCCTGGTTTTGGTATCAGGGTGATGGTGGCCTCGTAGAATGAGTTTGGGAGTGTTCCTCCCTCTGTTATATTTTGGAAGAGTTTGAGAAGGATAGGTGTTAGCTCTTCTCTAAATGTTTGATAGAATTCGCCTGTGAAGCCACCTGGCCCTGGACTTTTGTTTGTTGGAAAACTTTTAATCACAGTTTCAATTTCAGTGCTTGTGATTGGTCTGTTCATATTTTCTATTTCTTTCTGGTTCAGTCTCGGAAGGTTGTACATTTCTAAGAATCTGTCCATTTCTTCCAGCTTGTCCATTTTATTGGCATATAATTGCTTGTAGTAATCTCTCATGATCCTTTGTATTTCTGCAGTGTCAGTTGTTACTTCTCCTTTTTCATTTCTAATTGTATTGATTTGAGTCTTCTCCCTTTTTTTCTTGATGAGTCTGGCTAATGGTTTATTAATTTTATTTATCTTCTCAAAGAACCAGCTTTTATTTTTATTGATCTTTGCTATCATTTCCTTCATTTCTTTTTCATTTATTTCTGATCTGATCTTTATGATTTCTTTCCTTGTGCTAACTTTGGGTTTATTTCTGTCTTCTTTCTCGAATTGCTGTAGGTTGTTTCTTTGAGATTTTTCTTGTTTCTTGAGGTAGGCTTGTATTGCTATAAACTTCCCTCTTAGAACTGCTTTTGCTGCATCCCATGGGTTTTGGGTCATCGTGTTTTCATTGTCATTTGTTTCTAGGTATTTTTTAAATTTCCTCTTTGATTTCTTCAGTGATCTCTTGGTTATTAAGTAGTGTATTGTTTAGCCTCCATTTGTTTGTATTTTTTAGATTTTTTCCTGTAATTGATATCTAGTCTCATAGCATTGTGGTCGGAAAAGATACTTGATATGATTTCAATTTTCTTAAATTTACCAAGGCTTGATTTGTCACCCAATATATGATCTATCCTGGAGAATGTTCCATGAGCATTTGAGAAGAAAGTATATTCTGTTGTTTTTGGATGGACTGTCCTATGAATATGAATTAAGTCCATCTTGTCCAATGTGTCATTTAAGGCTTGTGTTTCCTTATTTATTTTCATTTTGGATGATCTGTCCATTGGTGAAAGTGGGGTGTTAAAGTTCCCGACTATGATTGTGTTACTGTCAATTTACCCTTTTATGGCTGTTAGCATTTGCCTTATGTACTGAGGTGCTCATATGTTGGGTGCATAAATATTTACAATTGTTATATCTTCTTCTTGGATTGATCCCTTGATCGTTATGTAGTGTCCTTCTTTGTCTCTTGTAATAGTCTTTATTTTAAAGTCTATTTTGTCTGATATGAGAATTGCTACTCCAGCTTTCTTTTGATTTCCATTTGCATGGAATATCTTTTTCCATCTGCTCACTTTCAGTCTGTATGTGTCCCTAGGTCAGAAGTGGGTCTCTTGTAGACAGCATATATACGTGTCTTGTTTTTGTATCCATTCAGCCAGTCTGTGTCTTTTGGTGGGAGCATTTAATCCATTTACATTTAAGGTAATTATTGATATGTATGTTCCTATTACCATTTTCTTAATTGTTTTGGGTTTGTTTTTGTAGGTCTTTTCCTTCTCTTTTGTGTCCTGCCTGGAGAAGTTCCTTTAGCATTTGTTGTAAAGCTGATTTGGTGGTGCTGAATTCTCTTAGCTTTTGCTTTCTGTAAAGGTTTTAGTTTCTCCGTCAAATATGAATGAGATCCTTGCTTGGTAAAGTAATCTTCGTTGTAGGTTTTTCCCTTTCGTCACTTTGATTATGTCCTGCCACTCCCTTCTTGCTTGCAGAGTTTCTGCTGAAAGATCAGCTGTTAACCTTATGGGGATTCCCTTATATGTTATTTGTTCTTTTTCCCTTGCTGCCTTTAATATTTTTTCTTTATATTTAATTTTTGATAGTTTGATTAATATGTGTGTTGACGTGTTTCTCCTTAGATTTATCCTGTATGGGACTCTCTGTGCTTTCTGGACTTGATTAACTATTTCCTTTCCCATATTAGGGAAATTTTCAACTATAATCTCTTCAAATATTTTCTCAGTCCCTTTCTTTTCCTCTTCTTCTTCTGGGACCCCTATAATTTAAATGTTGGTGCATTTAATGTTGTCCCAGAGGTCTCTGGGACTGTCCTCTATTCTTTTCGTTCTTTTTTCTTTATTCTGCTCTGCAGTAGTTATTTCCACTATTTTATCTTCCAGGTCACTTATCCGTTCTTCTGCCTCGGTTATTCTGTTATTGATTCCTTGTAGAGAATTTTTAATTTCATTTATTGTGTTGTTCATCATCGTTTGTTTACTCTTTAGTTCTTTTAAGTCCTTGTTAAACGTTTCTTGTATTTTCTCCATTCTATTTCCAAGATTTTGGATCATCTTTACTATCATTACTCTGAATTCTTTTATGTAGACTATTTCCTCTTCATTTGTTTGTTCTGGTGGGTTTTTACCTTGCTCCTTCATGTGCTGTGTATTTCTCTGTCTTCTCATTTTGCTTAACTTACTGTGTTTGGGATCTCCTTTTTGCAGGCTGCAGGTTCGTAGTTCCTGTTGTTTTTGGTGTCTGTCCCCAGTGGCTAAGGTTGGTTCAGTGGGTTGTGTATGCTTCCTGGTGGAGGGGACTAGTGCCTGTGTTCTGGTGGTTGAGGCTGGATCTTGTCTTTATGGTAGGCAGGTCTGCATCCAGTGGTGTTTTTTGGGGTGTCTGTGACCTTATTATGATTTTAGGCAGCCTCTCTGCTAATGGGTGTGTTTGTGTTCCTGTGTTGCTAGTTGTTTGGCATAGGGTGTCCAGCACTGTAGCTTGCTGGTCGTTGAGTGGAGCTGGGTCTTAGAGTTGAGATGGAGATCTCTGGCAGAGCTTTCGCCATTTGATATTACGTGGAGCTGGGAGGCCTTGGTGGACCAATGTCCTGAACTAGGTTCTCCCACCTCAGAGGCACAGGCCTGGCACCCAGGTGGAGCACCAAAACCCTGTCAGCCACACGGCTTAGAAGAAAAGGGAGAAAGAAAGTAAAAAATAAAATAACGTTATTAAAATAAAAAATAATTATTAAAAATAAAACAAATTAAAAAGTAATAAAAAAAAGAAAAAAAATAGAAATAAAGAAAGAAGAGAGCAACCAAACCAAAAAACAAATCCACCAATGATAAGAAGCTCTAAAAACTATACTAAAAAATACAGACAGACAGACCCCTAGGACAAATGGTAAAAACAAAGGTATACAGACAAAATCACACACAGAAGCATACACATACACCGTCACAAAAAGAGAAAAAGGAAAAAAATATATATATCGTGGTCCCAAAGTGCACCGCCTCAATTTTGGGATGATTTGTTGTCTATTCAGGTATTTCAGAGATGCAGCATACATCAAGTTGATTGTGGAGATTTAATCCGCTGCTCCTGAGGCTGCTGGGAGAAATTTCCCTTTCTCTTCTTTGTTCGCACAGCTCCTGGGGTTCAGCTTTGGATTTGACCCTGCTTCTGCGTGTAGGTTGCCTGAGGGCGTCTGTTCTTCTCTCAGACAGGACGGGGTTAAAGGAGCAGCTGATTAGCGGGCTCTGGCTCACTCAGGCTGGGGGGAGGGAGGGGTACAGAGTGCGGGGCAAGCCTGCGGTGGCAGAGGCCAGCATGACGTTGCACTAGCCTGAGGCACACCGTGTGTTCTCCTTGGGAAGTTGTCCCTGGATCACGGGACCCTGGCACTGGCAGGCTGCACAGGCTTGCACACAGGCTTCTTGGTGGCTGCAGCAGCAGCCTTAGCGTCTCATGCCTGTCTCTGGTGTCTGCGCTGATAGCCGCGGCTCGCGCCTGTCTCTGGAGCTCGTTTAGCGGCGCTCTGAATCCCCTCTCCTCATGCACTCCGAAACAATCGTCTCTTGCCTCTTAGCAGTGGTGCACTAGCCCCCTTCAGGCTGTGTTCACGCAACCAACCCCAGTCCTCTCCCTGGGGTCTGACCTCCGAAGCCGGAGCCTCAGCTCCCAGCCCCCACCCGTCCCGGCAGGTGAGCAGACAAGCCTCTTGGGCTGGTGAGTGCTGGTCCGCACCGATCCCCGTCTCTGCCAGTGAAGGGGCTTCCTAGTGTGTGGAAACTTTTCCTCCTTCACAGCTACCTCCCACTCGTGCAGGTCCCATCCCTATTCTTTTGTCTCTGTTATTTCTTTTTTCTTTTGCCCTACCCAGGTACGTGGAGAGTTTCTTGCCTTTTGGGAGGTCTGAGGTCTTCTGACAGTGTTCAGTAGGTGTTCTGTAGGAGTTGTCCCACATGTAGATGTATTTCTGATGTATTTGTGGGGAGGAAGGTGATCTCCATGTCTTACTCTTCCGCCATCTTGAAGGTCTCCTTCTATATTACATTTTCTTTATCCACTCATTCGTCAAAGTAGATTTACGTCATTCTATAGCTTGGCTATTGTGAATAATGCTGCAATGCACATGAGGGTGCAGGTATTTCTTTGAGACACTGATTTCAATTCTTTCGTGTATATGGTCAGAAGTGGGATTGCTGCGTCATATGGAAGTTCTATTTTTAATCACTTGTTTCTTCTTAACCTAGTAGCTCCCCACATTTCTAATGTGTCTATGTCTATAGTAACATGTCAGAGTCATACATCGGGATGGATTCTAGACAAAATGGGAAAAGAAAAGTTTGATCATGTTTGCAGAAGTTGAGTATCACAAACGTTGTTTGTGAAATGAATAAACAATACCACTTGCATGTTAGACTTCAAAATTATGCTTTTGTGATGAGTAAAACAGAAATTATTTTGTTGAATGAATTGAATAATATATTATTGTCATCATCAATTTTATCAATCAATAAATGTTGAAGTATAACGCTATCAGGTACAAGACACTCCACTGATTTTTCTTTAAAAGGAGCGTCTGTTGCACAAATAATTATTGGCATTATTAAGTAGTTAATGGACTATCTCCATTAAACGAGTCCCAGTCAATATTCTCCTTACCAACTGCTTCACCAAAAAGCAGCATATTCCTTGAGTTGGAACATTTTAGTTCTATAGAAAAAAAATAATTAAAAAATTTTGACATATGGTTTGGTGATGGAGTTAGTAAAGAAATATCGTGCATGCTTAAAAAAATAAGTGTAGATTATGAAATGCTTTTAAATGTTAAGAACATTGTAATAGTCATAAAAGGCTGGGGCATAAAATCTTGACTTCAGCTCAGTTTCACATATTATGTACTATCCTAACATAACCTCCAAGAGAAAGACTGCAAATTCAGTGCCACACAAAGAGGAGTAAGAATGTTTGCAAAATCTTGTCAGAAATAAGATAAACCTGTGTATACAGTTTAAAAGTAGAAGAACTATTTTAAGCTCATCTGTGTGTTACAAAGCTCAGGACTTCGATTTCCTTTCATGTCACTAAATGGAACAGTCCAATAATCCATAGCAAAATGCAGGGAGAGGGGAAAGGAAAGTTGAAAAGTTACCAAAACATTAATTATGCTTTGAGAAACCTTCAAATGGAATAGTGTTAAGCCCAGTAGCCTTTCAGGGCTGTGTGGGAGGGTTATGGCTTTCTCCTTTGTATACAAGAAGAGCCACCACTGGATCCAGCTTTGTTTACTGTGGTTCTTTTGTTCTCACTGCTCTGCATAAGAAAGAGAAAATGTTCTTAAGTAGTGTAAATAAGCTCTAAGAGCTAATGGATTAAAATAAAGCTGTTGAAACCATAAAATTTGAGATGAAACCCTGAAGGCTTACTCTGACATTATCTAAAAATACAATAGTTTTCCTTGATAAAATATTTCATACACAAAAATTATTTCTCTCTCTGTCTCTCACACACACTTTTTGGTGATGGCTAGATTAGCATAAAATTTTTCCTTCAGATACTTATAAAAATGCAAGCCTTTGGAAAAGTAATTTGAATTTATATTTTAAACAGATACTTAATGAAACCAAAATATCAGCCAAACATGTTGTGAGGTGCACTAATTGAATCTGAAATGAAATTCAAACATATTTAACTGGGCTGAAAACACTGGAACAAAGTATATATTCTCTAAACCTATTGAACAGAAACAAAACCGAACCATCAATATCTTTGTTGATCCAAACCAGTAATTCATTTGGAATTTCTATTCCTGCTTTTAACTGAAAATTTATCCTGAAAGTGTGTTGGGTTTTATGTGGCTGTTTGGCCAGGTTGCTTACTCCTTACAGGGAGCCCCGGTGTTCCTTGGAGCTCCGTTATAGGGAAGCAGCTGTGAGGACCCTGGAGAAGGTGCGCGATTTTTTTTCCAAAGCAAAGATTAAGTATAGTTGTCATAGATAATAATAATTCCCACTGTTTTCTCAATTATTCCTAGGTTTTCTCTGTTGGAGAACCTTTTGAACAAATATCCATCCCACTGACAATCATTTTAATTGGAATTTAGGAGATGGCTAATATACACAATAATACATCCAGATAAAATCAATGATCCTAAAAGGCCAAGTTGTTTTTGCCACTGCTCCAATTAAAGTGCAGCAGTAGAGAGCAGAACTGACCTTGATTTTCCTTTTGCTTTTGTTGAAAATAGATCTTTTCCTTGATAAGCAATGAAAAAATGTATTCTACAGGAACTCTTTTTCTTTGTGCTGTATAAAGTTGCTCCTAATGTACTCTTGGTTATCTACTTGATAATGAGCAAAGTTTAGTACCAATTAATCCACTGCTATGGTATTTCCTTTTGCTTGTTTTCATTCAATTCATTTCAAAATACCAAGGTGGAAAAAAGCAAAGACAGGAATTTAAGCTTGTCAACTGCATTGACTATGTCACTCAAAGGCAGATTAACCATAGCAGTTTTTCACACGATGCAGGGAGAGCATGCCCAAAATTATATTCAGGACAATAAATGAAATATACCAAGGTATTAAAGATTTTAAAAGAGGCTGTAAATTACAAAAGGGAAGTACTGTTTATTTTATCTGAGTATATCACACCAAAGTGATAACCTAAAATTTAAAATCAAAATGTAAGTTTGACTTTGGAATACTCCCTTTCAACACTGTCATACACAACTGTGTCTATTTATAACATGAGTGCTGGGGGTGGGGCAGGGAGAGGAAGTGAATCATCAAAGATGTTTTGATTTCATGACAAAGATTCAATTGGAAGCTTATCACCCTGATGCACAGTACTATACCATATGAGTGCATACCTTGAGTTACAATTTCCTGTTATTCTTTATTCCTGTAAAACAAATGCAGCCCAAACGTGGAAGAAGAGTATAGTGGGTATAAAATGTATCTATCACTACAGGCTATGACAGAAAAAGCCATCCAAACCTCCATCCTGTTTCAATAATATCTATTTGTATGCATCAAGGAAACACAGGATTCTTTGTGAAAACCTACAATGTGCTCGGGAATGTTTTATGGTCATAAAGTCACTCCTTTCCTGATTTAATATTAGCTCCAATGGAAAAGATTTTTTTCTGCTGAATGGTGGCACCCTTCAGAACAATAAGGATCCTTGGAGGGTCTTTCTTCTCAAAATGAGTTATGCCCGGACCTAGTGAAGGCTGACGGGAACACGTAACCAAGGGTGTTTACAACCCTGGGTCACTGGGTCAGATAAGGGACCACACCGTTAGCCTCTACTTTCCTTTGAGAGATACACAAAACATTCCCTCCTGTCAAATTGGGAAACTTCCATTAGTACTCATTTCTCAAAAAGGAATTATGTCTGCATCTAGAATATACACATTACCAAGATGAGCTTGAAATTGGATCTTGTTTAGGCAATCAAAACATCTTTGGTGATTCACTTGCCATCACTGAACTAAAAAAGTGAAGGCACAAATAACCACACTTCACACATAATTATCTCGAAATGCAGCATTTCGCTGATCTGAAAGTCATTTCTAGATCCCAACTTCATAGAATTCCCTCCTCCTCCATCCCACAATGGCAGGATCCCCAGCCACCTTCCCCCATTACTGCCCACGTGGGCAGTGTATAGGATGCATTTGACGTGTATTGGGGGCGTGCAAATGACTTTTACATCATTAAATGCAACTGAATACTCAATCCTGGAGTAGGCATCTTGTTTCTTTTATAAGATACGGGTTTAGGATGAGGAGGAAGATTGACTGTGTTATGCACAAATGCAATCAGCATATTGAAAAGAATTGGGATCCTCAAAAAAAATAAATTGGCCCGTTTATACAAAATACAAAAATAGTCAAAGCTTATCTGTGCTGTTAGAAGTAACGACAGAGGTATCCCTGGTGGGGATAGTTACAGGAAGGGAACAGATAACGTTCTGTTTTTTGGTTGGGGTACAAAAAGATGGAGCAAGCTCTACGCTCCACGTGCACTTCTAGAAACTTTCTTTCTATTCAATAATGAGAGTAGAAAATTAACAGGCACGTCTAAGCAATGCCGTTTGCTTTTAGATCCAGTCATAGAACTGCTGATGACCCTTGGTATTATGATTTTTAAACCTTTCATTTTGAAATAATTATAAATTCACAGGAAGTTGCAAAAGATAGTACAGGGAGTCTCATGTAACCTTTACCTTGTTTTCCTAAGTGGTTCAATTTTACATGATTATGTTATAATACCAAAACCAGGAAATGGACATGGGTACCATGTGTATGTATAGTTCCAGTCATTTTAATCACATAAGTAGATTCCTGTGATGACCACCAACCAGAGACAGAACCATTCCACTACCACAAAAATCTCTCCTGCTACCCAGAGTCAGGTTCCACCCCTTCCTCGCCACCATTCCTAACCCCTGGTAGCCACTCATCTGTTTCCCATCTCTATAAGTTTGCCTTTTTTGAGATTTTTATGAATGGAATCATACTGTATGTTACCTTCTCAGATTGGCTTTTTTTTTTTTTTAAACTTAGCATAATGCCCTTGAGATTCATCCAAGTTGTTACGTGTATTAGTAGTTCACTCCTTTTTATTGCTGAGAAGTCTTTCACAGTATGATGTACATAGTTTGTTTAACCATTTACTTATTGAGGGATATCTTGGTTGTTTCTAGTTTGGGGATATTATAAGTAAAGCGGCTGTGAACTATCATATATAGGTTTTTGTTCAGACATAAATCTTCATTTCTCTGAGATAAATGGCCAGGAATGCAATTGCTAGGTTGTATGGTAGATATATGTTTTGTTTTTTAAAAGAAATTGCCAAACACTTTTCCAGAGTGGCTGTACCATTTTACATTCCCACCAGCAACATATGAGAGATCCAGTTTCTCTGCATCCTCGCCAGCATTTACATTATCATTATTTTTACACTTTAGCTCTTCTAATAGTTGTGTTGTGATAGCTCATTGTGGTCTTTTTTTTTATATATAATTTTTTAAAAAATGACCACTACAGAGATAAATGTTTTTTATTTATTTATTTATTTTTATTTTTGGTTGTGTTGGGTCTTCATTTCTGTGCGAGGGCTTTCTCTAGTTGCAGCAAGCGGGGGCCACTCTTCATCATGGTGCGCGGGCCTCTCACTATCGCGGCCTCTCTTGTTGCGGAGCACAGGCTCCAGACGCGCAGGCTCAGTAGTTGTGGCTCACGGGCCTAGTTGCTCCACGGCATGTGGGATCTTCCCAGACCAGGGCTCGAACCCGTGTCCCCTGCATTGGCAGGCAGATTCTCAACCACTGCGCCACCAGAGAAGCCCCCTCATTGTGGTCTTAATTTTAATTTCCCTAATGGCTTGTGATGTGGAACAACTTCATGTGCTTATTTGCCATTCATATATCCTCTTCAGTGAAACATCTCTTCATACTGTTCAACTTCATTTTGTTTTCTTTATTTTTGCTCTCCTGCCTAATTAAGTCCCTCAATATTTTTAGCTTCTTCTTAAGATAACTAAAAATGTTTCCCCTATTCCAGTATCTACAGGTTGTTACTTCTGCTAGTGATGACTGATTCTTCCCACTTGATTCCAGAGTGCCTTTGCTTTCTCACCCCCTTTACATTGCTCATCCTCTTCATTCTGTCCAGAAAGTCACTTTCTAGACTCTTTGCCTCTCTTATACTCTGGTTACTGATGGAACTTCAAAGTCCTAGTGGATTCACATCAAATGACAGCATTTCCAGGAAGCCTTGACTTTTCTTACCAAATAAACATAATCACGAATCCTTTAAATAGGCAGCATACTTTAAAAGATAGTTCCAAGTGGCACCCTGGCAAATGCCGTTAACGCCCTATCCATACGGCTTTGGCATATTTTCCACACTGACTTCTGTAGCAGCAGCCACTCCTTTCTGCCTTTTTCTGCCCAGAGGCTTTCTCTGGCTTCCAGGGGCTGCTCTGCTGGAGCAGAAGTGCTGGCAGTAGCCCTCGATCAACGTTGAAACTTCCTTGCTCCTGACTTGAGGTTATTGATTGCCCAGAGTCCCCAAGTGGGATTAAGCCCCCCGTTGCCCACGGTGTTAACTGGCTTGAAAACACGCCTCTTACTGACTACCTTCCCTGTCTTACTTTCCTGATGATATTTTCTGAGGTCCCCTTCTGCATAAGTTCAAATCATTGTCTCAGGTTCTTCTTTGGGGGAACCCCAAAGTAGGCAGCAAGTATTACCTTCTACCTTGATTGATAGTAACCCACAAACCCATGGTCTTTCCTACTAAACTGACAGCTTTTTGCAGGAAGGAAACTAGAAAGAGAAAAAAAAAAAAAAAACCAAGAAGATATCATGGTAGAGAGAACAGCAAGTTCAAAGGCCATGATGCCAACATATTCTTGGTGGGTTCAAGAAAAAATAAGGTATCAGTCGGGGATGTGAGGGTGATCTGGCTGCAACATCTGTCACCCCACTGATTGCCAGGGTTGATTTGGCTAGGCGGGTGTCCCCTCCCTCCCTCACCACTCCACGTGCGACCCTCCCGAAGCTGCAAGCTCAGTCAAAGAGGACCACCTTCCCCGATAGAGGAGGACTGTTCTTCAGTCAAGGGTATACGAGTAGCTGAGCTCCCCTGCTAGAACCTCCAAACAAGCTCTCAAGGTACCAGTCGGGCTGCCGTGGAGTAAGCAAGGATAAACGTGGCTGGAGTTGGAGATGAGCTCATATAGAAAAGTTCTGACTTTCCCCTTCTTCAAATAGAGAATAAGAACAAGTGGCTGAAGAGAGTTTTATGGCCAAATTGCTTGGGAAATGTAATATTTCTGATTAATGTCATCAGTGTCTAAATCTTCAATATATCATCAATGCACACAGGCTATTTCTCCTGGTATCTTAATGATTAATACACATAGTCAAACTAATTAGAAACCTTAGGATATTCTTTTTCTTTTTTTTAAACATCTTTATTGGAGTATAATTGCTTTACAATGGTGTGTTAGTTTCTCCTTTATAACAAAGTGAATCAGTTATACTTATACATATGTTCCCATATCTCTTTCCTCTTGCATCTCCGTCCCTCCCGCCCTCCCTATCCCACCCCTCTAGGTGGTCACAAAGCACCGAGCTGATCTCCCTGTGCTATGCGGCTGCTTCCCACTAGCTATCTATTTTACATTTGGTAGTGTATATATGTCCATGCCACTCTCTCACCCTGTCACATCTTACTCCTCCCCCTCCCCATATCCTCAAGTCCATTCTCTAGTAGGTCTGTGTCTTTATTCCCGTCTTGCCACTAGGTTCTTCATGACCTTTTTTTTTCCTTAGATTCCATATATATGTGTTAGCATACTGTATTTGTTTTTCTCTTTCTGACTTACTTCACTCTGTATGACAGACTCTAACTCCATCCACCTCACTACAAATACCTCCATTTCATTTCTTTTTATGGCTGAGTAATATTCCATTGTATATATGTGCCACACCTTCTTTATCCATTTGTCCAATGATGGACACTTAGGTTGCTTCCATGTCCTGGCTATTGTAAATAGAGCTGCAATGAACATTTTGGTACATGATTCTTTTTGAATTATGGTTTTCTCAGGGTATATGCCCAGTAGTGGGATTGCTGGGTCGTATGGTAGTTCTATTTTTAGTTTTTTAAGGAACCTCCATAGTGGCTGTATCAATTTACATTCCCACCAACAGTGCAAGAGTGTTCCCTTTTCTCCACACCCTCTCCAGCATTTATTGTTTCTAGATTTTTTGATGATGGCCATTCTGACCTGTGTGAGATGATATCTCATTGTAGTTTTGGTTTGCATTTCTCTAATGATTAATGATGTTGAGCATTCTTTCATGTTTCTGTTGGCAATCTGTATATCTTCTTTGGAGAAATGTCTGTTTAAGTCTTCTGCCCATTTTTGGATTGGGTTGTTCGTTTTTTTGTTATTGAGCTGCATGAGCTGCTTGTAAATCTTGGAGATTAATCCTTTGTCAGTTGCTTCATTTGCATATTTTCTTCCATTCTGAGGGTTGTCTTTTCGTCTTCTTTATGGTTTCCTTTGCTGTGCAAAAGCTTTGAAGTTTCATTAGGTCCCATTTGTTTATTTGTGTTTTTATTTCCATTTCTCTAGGAGCTGGGTCAAAAAGGATCTTGCTGTGATTTATGTCATAGAGTGTTCTTCCTATGTTTTCCTCTAAGAGTTTGATAGTGTCTGGCCTTACACTTAGGTCTTTAATCCATTTTGAGTTTATTTTTGTGTATGGTGTCACGGAGTGTTCTAATTTCATACTTTTACATGTACCTGTCCAATTTTCCCAGCACCACTTATTGAAGAGGCTGTCTTTTCTCCACTGTATATGCTTGCCTCCTTTATCAAAGATAAGGTGACCATATGTGCGTGGGTTTATCTCTGGGCTTTCTATCCTGTTCCATTGATCTATATTTCTGTTTTTGTGCCAGTACCAAACTGTCTTGATTACTGTAGCTTTGTAATATAGTCTGAAGTCAGGGAGCCTGATTCCTCCAGCTCCATTTTTCGTTCTCAAGATTGCTTTGGCTATTCGGGGTCTTTTGTGTTTCCATACAAATTGTGAAATTTTTTGTTCCAGTTCTGTGAAAAATGCCAGTGGTAGTTTGATAGGGATGGCATTGAATCTGTAGATTGCTTTGGGTAGTAGAGTCATTTTCACAATGTTGATTCTTCCCATCCAAGAACATGGTATATCTCTCCATCTATTTGTATCATCTTTAATTTCTTTCATCAGTGTCTTATAATTTTCTGCATAGAGGTCTTTTGTCTCCTTAGGTAGGTTTATTCCTAGATATTTTATTCTTTTTGTTGCAATGGTAAACGGGAGTGTTTTCTTAATTTCACTTTCAGATTTTTCATCATTAGTGTATAGGAATTCAAGAGATTTCTGTGCATTAATTTTGTATCCTGCTACTTTCCCAAATGCATTGATTAGCTCTAGTAGTTTTCTGGTAGCATCTTTAGGATTCTCTATGTATAGTATCATGTCATCTGCAAACAAGGACAGCTTTACTTCTTCTTTTCCGATTTGGATTCCTTTTATTTCTTTTTCTTCTCTGATTGCTGTGGCTAACACTTCCAAAACTATGTTGAATAGTAGTGGTGAGAGTGGGCAACCTCGTCTTGTTCCTGATCTTAGTGGAAATGGTTTCAGTTTTTCACCATTGAGGACAATGTTGGCTGTGGGTTTGTCATATATGGCCTGTATTATGTTGAGGAAAGTTCCCTCTATGCCTACTTTCTGCAGGGCTTTTATCATAAATGGGTGTTGAATTTTGTCGAAAGCTTTCTCTGCATCTATTGAGATGATCATATGGTTTTTCTCCTTCAATTTGTTAATATGATGTATCACGTTGATTGATTTGCGTATATTGAAGAATCCTTGCATTCCTGGAATAAACCCCACTTGATCATGGTGTATGATCCTTTTAATGTGCTGTTGGATTCTGTTTGCTAGTATTTTGTTGAGGATTTTTGCATCTAAGTTCATCAGTGATATTGGCCTGTAGTTTTCTTTCTTTGTGAAGTCTTTGTCTGGTTTTGGTATCAGGGTGATGGTGGCCTCGTAGAATGAGTTGGGGAGTGTTCCTCCCTCTGCAATATTTTGGAAGAGTTTGAGAAGGATAGGTGTTAGCTCTTCTCTAAATGTTTGATAGAATTCGCCTGTGAAGCCATGTGGTCCTGGGCTTTTGTGTGTTGGAAGATTTTTAATCACAGTTTCAATTTCAGTGCTTGTGATTGGTCTGTTCATATTTTCTATTTCTTCCTGGTTCAGTCTCGGCAGGTTGTGCATTTCTAAGAGTCTGTCCATTTCTTCCAGGTTGTCCATTTTATTGCCATAGAGTTGCTTGTAGTAATCTCTCATGATCGTTTTGTATTTCTGCAGTGTCAGTGGTTACTTCTCCTTTTTCATTTCTAATTCTATTGATTTGAGTCTTCTCCCTTTTTCTCTTGATGAGTCTGGCTAATGGTTTATCAATTTTGTTTATCTTCTCAAAGAACCAGCTTTTAGTTTTATTGATCCTTGCTATTGTCTCCTTCATTTCTTTTTCATTTATTTCTGATCTGATCTTTATGATTTCTTTCCTTCTGCTAGCTTTGGGGTTTTTGGTTCTTCTTTCTCTAATTGCTTTAGGTGCAAGGTTAGGTTGTTTATTCGAGATGTTTCCTGTTTCTTGAGGTAGGCTTGTATTGCTATAAACTTCCCTCTTAGAACTGCTTTTGCTGCATCCCATAGGTTTTGGGTCGTCGTGTCTCCATTGTCATTTGTTTCTAGGTATTTTTTGATTTCCCCTTTGATTTCTTCAGTGATCACTTCGTTATTAAGTAGTGTATTGTGTAGCCTCCATGTGTTTGTATTTTTTACAGATCTTTTCCTGTAATTGATATCTAGTCTCATAGCGTTGTGGTTGGAAAAGATACTTGATACGATTTCAATTTTCTTAAATTTTCCAAGGCTTGATTTGTGACCCAAGATATGATCTATCCTGGAGAATGTTCCATGAGCACTTGAGAAAAATGTGTATTCTGTTGTTTTTGGGTGGAATGTCCTATAAATATCAATGAAGTCCACCTTGTTTAATGTATCATTTAAAGCTTGTGTTTCCTTATTTATTTTCATTTTGGATGATCTGTCCATTGGTGAAAGTGGGGTGTTAAAGTCCCCTACTATGATTGTGTTGCTGTCGATTTCCCCTTTTATGGCTGTTAGTATTTGCCTTATGTACTGAGGTGCTCCTATGTTGGGTGCATAAATATTTACAATTGTTATACCTTCCTCTTGGATCGATCCCTTGATCATTATATAGTGTCCTTCTTTGTCTCTTGTAATAGTCTTTAGGATATTCTTGTTAAGTGGAAAATTGGGTGCACAAACAAGGTTACAGGCTATATATTTATTCATTAAACAGATATGAAGGCAGCGTACATAGGTTACATCTTGTGGTGGAGTTAAAGTGACAGTCTGTGAAATGGGCAGAGATACTAGCCCTTTTCAGACTGGGATGTACCGGTCATTGAATTTTGGTTAGACCTTACTCATGCTACGTTCTCATGTTATTAATCTCAAAGATGAAACAACCTAAATCTTGACATAAATCCTTCCCAAACCAGGGGATTAAAGCATTAATACCAACCAGCTATATCTGTGACCAGAGGTCATGAAACTTTTCTGCAGAGCTGAAAAACAGATTTCATTCTTGACGTGAGACATTGCCATTTATCAAAGAATTGATCGAAGTCTGTAAGATTCAGTGACTTTGAGGAGAAGAATGTTCCCTGGAGACCAGGCTGAGAGGTATCCAAATCCATTTCACTTCTATTTGAAGGTAGACTTTCAGGTTTTAAGTTATGCCATGAACATGAAAAGATGCCTGACATCACTAATCACTGGGGACATGCAAATCAAACTACAATGAGATATTACCTCACACCTGTAAGAATGGCTATTATCAAAAGGACAAGAGATAGCAAATGCTGGTGAGGACGTGAAGAAAAGGGAACCCTGGTACACTGTTGCTGGGAATGTAAACTGGTGCAGCCACTATGGAAAACAGTATGGAAGTCCTTCAAACAATTAAAAATAGAACTACCATATGATCCAGCTATTCCACTTCTGGTTGTATATTTAAAGAAATGATATCAGGACTTCAAAGAGATATCTGCACTCCCATGTTCATTGCAGCATGATTCACAATAATCAAGACACGGAAACAGCCTAAGTGTCCATTGACAGATGAATGGATCTATATATATGGAACAGATGAATGGATCTATATATACGGATCCATGTATATAATGGAATATTATTTAGCCACAAAAAAAGAAGGAAATCCTGCCCCTGTAACAAGATGGATGGACCCTGAGGGCTTATGCTGAGAGCAATTAGTCAGACAGAGAAAGACAAATACTATATGATATCAGTTATATGTGGAATCTAAAAACATCAAACTCATAGAAACAGAGAGTAGAATGGTGGTTGCCAGATGCTAGGCTGGGAAATGAGGAGATGTTGGTCAAAGAGTACACATTTTTAGTTATAGAATAAATAAGTTCTAAGGATCTTTAGTACAGGATGGTGACTATAGTTAACAATACTGTATTGTACACTTGAAAGTTTCTATGAGAATAGAGCCTTAATGTTCCTACCATAATAACAACAACAACAAAATGGTAATTATATGAAGGATGTGTTAACTAACCTCATTGTGGTAAATATTTCACAATATATACATGTATCAAATTATCACATTGTACACTTTAAACTTATACGATGTTATACATCAATCATATCTCAATAAAGCCAGTGTGGGGAAGAGTTATGCCATGAACAGGGAAAAGAAATATAAATACAATAAGCCCATCTTGGAATCTTCCTTATATGCATTTTCAGGAATAAAATATTTAAGAAGGGATAATTTATTTAAATTAGACTAGCTTTCTCTTAGTTGTGTACCTTTGTTTTGTAATCCTGTTATCATTTCTGCATAACAAATTAACCCCCAAACGTAGTGGTTTAAAACAACAGAAGGATTTATTTTGGGCAGAGTTCAATAGGGGATAGCTGTCTCTGCTTTACTTGGCTTCTGATAGAAAGGGGGCTGGAATGCTGGAATCATCTTAAGGTCTATTCCCTCATGTGTCTTGCTGAGAAGATGAAATAGTTGGGGCTGGCAAGGCCAGGGCTCCTGGGGGCAAGGCTGTCTATCTCTATGGGAGGTCTCCACATGGTCTCCCCTTCTTTGTAGCTTCAGTGTAGCTGAACTTCTTGCATATTGGCACTGGGTTCTCAGAGTGCACATCCCAAAGGATTGCCATCAGGCAAAGCCATATTGCCTTTTATTACCTAGTCTCAGAAATCGTATATCACATCTGCCAAAGTCTATTGACTGAGACATTTACAAGGTTTACTCAGGTTCAAGGGAGGAGACACAGCTGAAGGAGTGTCAGTGTCACATTGTAGGAAGATGTTTGGCCATCTTTGGAAAATACTGTCTGCCATATCTTGCCTTTTCTAATATGTGCTGAACCGCAGACCTGCAGGCAAAATAACTCACAGCTTTTGAGATCTGAGTCTGGCTCCCTGAACTGAACAACTGGAAATAATAAAAAGATTAAGAAAACACTCATGTTACATACATTTTTATATCTGGGCATTGCATTGGAATCAGACAGAACTGAGTCTGAATCTCAGCTCTGCTATTTTCAACTCAAGTTTCTTCATCTGCAAAAACGTGTGAAATTCCTATCTCAGGGTAGTTATGGTGATTAAATGAGATAGTTCAGGTAAACCCTGAACATAATGCCTGCCCATATGGTTACTGGTTTCAAAGGGGAGTGTTAGTGATGGAGATAGAAATGAATAGTAGTAAAAGAAGTGAAATATTTTTTAAAATGTCTGTTTTGAATCATCTCTGTAGGTTCTCTTCTGTGGTTCCCTTAAATTACCCAATAAGTGAGCTTCCTCTAGTTTTATACCACTCAAGCTCATGACCATTAGTGCTGGGTATTTGATGAATGCACATGGATTTGAATTAAACAGAATCAAATCAAGCACCCTCTAAAAAGAACACCTCAGTTCTGTTCTTGGTTCAGCCCATGAATCACTGTGGAACTTGGCACTGGTAAGCTTTGTGCATTTTGCACAACTATAGCATTGCTTTAGGGTTGATCCTTTCCACTGTAGAAGATCTATCAGTTAGGATCGGCAGTGAAACCCACAAATAGTGAGTGTGAGACATATGGCCTCCAAAGGGAGGCTGCTGCCCTTCAGAAAGACTGTGAGCTCACCAGGGGCCCCCAGGCTCTCTCCTTCCATCCGAGGGCCCCATACTGCTTGCTGTCAGGGCTCCTCATTCATCATGAAACCTCACACTCTCCCGGATGTCTTTCACTGCTCTCTTCAACTGTTCACCTGCTCTTACTTTCTAGCTCTGCATTTCATTGAAAGCCTTTAGAATCTTTGAGGGCAAGTAATGTGTGTAGTACTTCTTTCATCCTTACATGTATTTTTAACACCAACCACTGCCTAGACACTGTTTTCGGCCCTGGAAAGTCACAATGAGCTACAGAAGCTCCCTGTCTTAGGCTGGGCTCCCCCAGAAGCACACCTGGAGACATGGATTCATGTGCAAGTAGCATATTTAGGAGGTGATCTCAGGAAACACCAGCAGGTGGGTGGGGAAGTGGAGCAGTAAAGGGAGGAGCTGCTAAGGGGTACGTTTTCCAGCAGGTTCAACACTGTAGACAAGTGGAGCTTGATCGTGCTGGGGAGCCCCGGGAAACAGTGCAGGTTACATTCTTCAGAGTGATCCTACCCAAGTGGGCGAGGGGCTGGGCTGTCTATACTCCCATCAACTCCCAACAGGGCAATTCCTGGGCCCCTCTGCAAAAGCTGGTCCCAGCAGCTAGAGAAAGCTCTCAGGCAAATAATTGTGTGTGATAAAAGGTGGTCCAGGGTGGACTGAAGTAATGAGTTGCGGGGATGTATTAGTTTTGTGGGGCTACTGTAACAAAATATCACAAACTGGATGGCTCAGACAAGCAGAAATTTATTGCCTCACAGTTCTGGAGGCCTGAAGTCTGAAATTAAGGTGTAGGTGAGGCTGTGCTTCCTCTAAGACTGCAGAGGAATCCATCCTTGCCTCTTTCTAGCTTCTGGTGGACCGCTGGCAATCATCGACAGTACTTGGCTTGTAGGTGCATCATTCCAATCCTGTGTCCACATGTGGTGTTCTCCCCATGTCCTCATTTCGTCTTCCTTCTGGGCGTGTCTATCTTTGTGTGCAAATCTCCCTTTTTTATAAGGATACCATTTAAATCAGGGTCCACCTCGCTTTTACTTGAATATCTTGGTAAAGAGCCTATTTCCAAAGAAGGATACGTTCTGAGGTACTAAGGGTTAGGATGTCAACATATCTTTTTGGGAAGACAATTCAACTGATAACAGGGGATAGAAGTGGGGTGCTGGCATCATCTGATGTAGTTTCTGCTTTAAAGAGCCTATACTCTAGTGGGAGGAAACTAACAATAAAGAAAAAATATAAGTACAATATATAAGATATAGGATGGTCAAAAGTGCAATGGAGAAAAATATAAAGAGGAAGTAGTATATTTCTTTGTAATCCCTAAAAGCCTTAACACAGTTCTACACACAAAGCTGGGGTTAAATAAACGTTTTTGTCATGACTACATGTATAAATATAGAGAGCATTACTATTTTTTTAAAGGGTTTTTTTTTAAATTATGTGTAACACAGACAAAGTTATTTAAGTCAATAAATTTTTAAGGAATTTCACATATTCTGATTCTTTCCACTGCCAATCACCTTAGTTCCTCCAAACTCATAATCTTCAAGATAAAATAGCCCTTTCAAAAAGAAGTTATCATGTGAGTCAGCCCACAATTCTTTTAGTTAGGCTTCTTTGATCTCCAATGAAATATGGACACACTTCAAAATTCCCCACCTGTAATCTTTGGGATCCAATTTCCTCAAGCGATTTACTTTAGGACCATGTTTAGGGTCAGGAGATGGATCTGCCTGGTTCTGAATTTGACACCCTCTAAAAATGTATTAGGTTCAAATCATATTCACTCCTAAGCCATCACATAGTCACTCCTAAGCCATCACACAGTACAGATCATTGAGATATGCCAATACCTAAGATAAAAAGTTTGTTAGGTTTTTCATAGTTTACTTGGCAGAGAGCATTACTATTTACATTGTTATTCACTGGATGTTTAATATCCATCAAAGATCATACAATTAGTGCACTGGGTCTTTGTGGAGCTTTTGTGTCTCTTGTTATTTTAATGGTTTGTTTATTTACTCACTAAGGACTTTTAGCAACTCCATATGTTGAAATGTTGAGATCACTAAAGTGATCAATTAGAAGAAAATTGTAATCCTCCCTGCAGAGGAAGAAGGGTTAACATTTTGATATATATGTTGATATAAGGTGCCTCCAAAAAAAACAGTTTTATAAAACATTAGCCTGAAAAAGGAATGTCAACACAGAAACAGTCTCCAGTTTACTTAAGGTGGTCACAGTGATACCTCTTTCTATCCATCTCATGAGGCTCTCATTTGGTGCATTTAATTTTATTATTATTTTTAATGCAACTCCTTAGCAACTCAGAAAGGGACATTCTAAACATTGAAGGTATAATTATATACCACAGTTTCACAGTGGTAGAAATTATAGCAATAAAACCCTTCTAACTCTGTATACTGTGGGGAAAAGTGACATTAATGCTAAACAATGGGTAATAAATGAGAGGTGTTATCAAACAGTACAGTGACAGAAAAGTCCCCTTGCAGATCTTCTTTGTTTTTTTGAATAATTACCAGTTATAAAAAAAAGGGAACAGGTCGATACTATAATCCCTTTCTGTTATTAATTGGAAGACGGACAATTTTAATCTTATTTTGACAGTCCTTACCTAAACTGTTAACAATTTCTTTCTTCTACATTATTAGATTAAACCACCAATTGTAGTTGTTGGTGACCAGGCATCCTCTCTCTGCTCTTTCAAATCTTGCTCCCTGGGCTCCATGCCCTGAGACCCAGGGGGTTCCACTCAATACTGGTCTTAAATACACACTTTTTTTTTTTCTTGAAAGCTACTAAGCACAGTTTGAATGCCAGTGCTTTCAATTAAACCTTCTAGGTTTTGTACTGGTGTTAAATAGGCCACCACCAGGGTTGGTTGCTTCCAATAAATGTAGAACTAAGGGAAACGGTAGTGTGTAGAGACAGATGATCTTTTTAAACAGTATAATGGAGATAAAAGATTGAGCAAACTGCTCTTTTTCTTGCTTGACTTAGAATAGAAACGTTGTAAATGATACTCTTAAACAACTGAACCACAGTAAATATATCCACTGACAGAGGAAAAAGAAAGAAAGAAAAAGGGCCTTTAGTTAACTGTGTTAGTGATTGGCAACACCTATGTCAAAACAGAAAAGAGAGCTGATCCAATATTCAGGGTTGATTTCATATTTAACAAGATTACATAGTGAAGAGACATTTAAATGACTGTCTTTCCTCCCCTGTCCTTCTTGCTGTCTTTTTGTGGCCTGTGTGGAGGACCAGGTCAGCTTCCTCTAATTGCCATGCACATGGGAAGGCCAAGAGGACAGTAGGCAAGCCCGTGTCCCCTGGCCTCCCTCACCCCCTGCACGCTGACTGCTTCTCACTGTATGCAGTTATGACTGTCTTCCTGAGCACTTTCTCTGTCAGTGGAAACCAGGCTTGGCCATTCACAGGGCAGGTGAGAGGTAGGGTGAAGTCCTTGTCCATGGGGACAGTGCTTAATCTTCCCCCTTCAGATGAGGCAACTCCGAGTGAGGTGTGTCCTACACGCTCCCCAGATGTCCTCAGTTGGATGGAGCTCCAGTTGCTCACAGTGATAATCTGCCTGTAATGCACCCAGTATTGGCTTCCTTCCTTGCCTTGTCTTGTTTCCTGGAATCGCGCCCTCCCCACCCCCCGCCCCGCACCATAAACTACCAGTACTCACATCCTCGTGTTACCATCACTATGAAGATTTTTGTGTTTTAGATATAAAGGAGCTCTTTGGCCTTTATAATTGCCCTTTTCTTCTTTTCTCAAAGCAATATTCACAGCCAGTCCAGATTTTTCCAGAAACCTTTTAACATGGCTTTTTTAAAAAACCAGATCAGATTGGTTATGTCAGCATGATTCTGTCCTCTAACCCTGTATGGTCTTCTTAAGCTCGCCCTTCTACAGGATTAATTAAAGCACTTGCTTCACAATCCAGAGGTTAAATAAAGTAGCCTGGGTCATACAGATAGGTTTCAAATTCAAGTTGTCCTGACCAAAACTTCCTTTCCAACCCCCAATACACACCATCTCCCAATAGTTTAGAGTGCCAAGTAGCACAGTGGTCACTGGTTTGGTTGGAGGTTGTTAGCTTCTTCTTTTCCCTTAAACAGCACAAGAAAAGAAGGGAAACCAGGACCAGGGTCCAGAAAGTTGCCTGAGACTATCGTGCTTGAGCTTTTGTAGGCCAAATGGGTTGGCCCATTACTTGTGTGTGGTTAATAATCTTTCTGCAGGCCTTCCTCAAAGGAGAGCAATAGTGCTTAAAATTATACCTTTTAAGGGAGGAGTCTCCATATGGTTTCCTAAATCTTAGAGATGAAGGTATCACATCTTCTGGAAATTCAGTAAGCTTATCCATGATCTAAAATATCCAGGATTTTGACACGTACATACTCTGGTTAAATAAATACATGAACAATTGTTTGAAAAATTAGTCTGTGAACAATAGTAGCAATAGTGGTTTTCTTTTTTTCTTCAAGGAAATAATTATTGAGATCCTACTATGTACATGTTTTAAAAGCTGGTCCCCTATGCATGATGGGGCCTTACCAAAACTCAGGGCTGGGGGTGCTTACTGCATCCTGGAAAAGAGTCTGTTCCCTTCTGCTATAAGTTTCCTTGCATTGTGGAGTTTGCAGAAGTGATTGTGTCATACCCAAGTAAAAGAAGCTTGCAGGATGAACGGGAGGATTAATGGGGAGGTTAAGCTCTTAAACAAACGCAGCTCACATTTATTTCTTGTTTTTTGACCAGGATCCCAAACAAGTTTGCCCAAGATGCATTCCAAAATGATTTTTGGTGATTAGCTATCATATAGAAAAAGAAGTAAGATAACTGACCTGTCCTTTTAGAAACGCTTCAACAATAGGATGAGGATTCCTACAAAATCTAAATATTGGTTTGCTTCCTCCATCTAGTTATCAGTGTCCACAAAGGCCATAGAGATATAATTGTTAAGGATTAAAGATAGGCACCCATAGAAGTCATTTCTCTAATTTGTTCCTTCAGGAGTGTTTTATATGGTATAAAAAAAGTACAAAAGTAAATACCATGGCCAATACCAAAGTAGTATATTTCCCATGACAGGGAATGCCTTAAAGTAGATAGAAATGTGATATTATCAGGGCAGAAATGTAGAAACAGAACCATCATGTAGGATATATTCTATAGAACTATATAGGTAGCTGGAATATAGAATTAGTTCAAGAAGTAATAGTAACAGCCAGTATCATTAGAGTGACCTGGGTCTCTCCAGAGAGCTACTGAATCATAATCTGAATTTTAAGAAGATACCCTGCACAGCCTGAAGTTTGAGAAGCATTGCCTTAGAGCCTAGACTTATGCTGTTCAATACAGTACCCACTAGCCATGTGTGGCTACTGAGCATTTAAAATGTGGCTAGCCTAAATAGAAATATGCTATAAGTGAAAAATACACACCAAATTTCAAAGAGGTAGTACAAGAAAAATAATGCAAAATATATTACCAGAGATAAAGAAGGCCACTTCATAGTGGTAAAGGGGTAACTTCCTCAAGAGGACATAATAGAACTTCAACATACATAAAGAAAAAAACTGATAGAAATGAAAGAACAAATTGGCAAATCCACAATTATAGTCAGAAATTTCAATGCCCTGTCTCATCTCAATAACTGATAGTTGAGGTAGGCAGAAAATCAGTAAGTATAAAGAAATATTCTTTATAACATTTAAAAAAACATTCTTTTCATGTGCACATGGAACATTTATCAAGACAGACCATATTCTGGATCATAATACAAGTATTAGTAAATTTAAAAGGATTAAAATCCTTTATTTATTTAAGAATATTTATCACAATGGAATTAAAATAGAAATCAATAGCAGAAAGATCTCTGGAAAATTCTTACATATTTGGAAACCAAATAACACATCTAAATAACCCAAGAGTTAAAGAAGAAATCAAAGAAAATTAGAAAGTATTTTGGATTGAATGAAAATAAGACAACATATCAAAATTTGTAGGATGTTGCTAAAGCAGAACTTAGGGAGAAATTTACAGTATGTTTAAGCACCTATTTCACGGAAGAATGAAAGTCTCAAATCAATGACCTCAGCTTACATCTCAAGAAACTAGAAAAAAAGGAAATAAATTAAAAATAAAGTAGGCAGAAGAAAGGAAATAATAAGATCAATGCTTACGTTCAAGAAGTCAAAAATAAGAAAACACTAATGACAATTTGTGAAACCAAAAGCTGGATCTTTTGTGATGATAAATAAAATTGATAAACCTCTAGCTAGAGTTAGCAGGACAAAAAATAACATTAGGAATGAGAAAGATGATACTTATAGGGATACCGTAGGATAATCAAATAGTTAGCTTAGAAGCCCCATTAGGGGATTGTAGATAGATAGGGAACGTTAGGCGACTTTGGGAGACCACAGTAAGATTAATGATCACTCAAGAAAGTAATGGGAAAATCCTGAAGCAACGTGGGGTTGCTTGACTCATAAAGCAGAGCAAGTCGCTTAGCATCAAAGCCAGATTGGCTTGCCTAACAACAAAACCAAGCTAATTTGCTTAGCAACAAAACCGTGCAACAGAAGCATGAGACTTGCCCTGAAACAATAAAACAATAGTGGAAAATAAGGCCTGCAACCTGCCCAGTGGTGTCAACAAGTTAATGACCCCCAGGACATGCTCTTTGCACACAAAAAAACAATCATTTATGGAAGGTGACATTTCAAAGAGAAAGACCCTCATTGTACTGAGACCTGAAATAATTTTTCCAAAGTGCCATGACAGTCCTGGCCTGACCATGTAAGGACAAAACTCCCCTGCCCAATCTGGAGGAAGGGCTGATGATGGAAGCGTGACATCTACTCAAGAATGAAAAAGAAGGTGGTCTTCTCCCCCTCCCCTTTCTTCCTTTGATTATAAAAATGTAACCCACTAAGTACTCAGGGCAGCGCAGCACTCGCCTGCCTGCTTATAAGCCTCACAAGCATCCTATTCTAATAAATCACTTCTTACCTATCACTTTGCCTCTCACTGAATTCTTTCTGCGTTGACACATAAAGGACCAGAGCTCTTTGGAGCCCCATGAAACACCACCTAGCGGTTTCAATACCACTATATGTCCTACATATGTTTAAAATATAATAAGGGAAAATTATGAACAACTTTATGCCACTAAGTTTGACAACCTAGATGAAATGGACAAATTCCTCGAAAGTCCCAAACTACCAAGGCTGACCCAAGAAGAAACAGATAACCTGAACATCCCTACTTCCAGTGATTAGGATATATAACTACTTTATCATGATAATTTAAAGAAATTGAATTCATAGTTAAAAGCCGTCCTCCAAGGATAAATCCAGGCCCAGATGGCTTCACTGGTGAATTCTGTCAAACATTTAAGGAAGAAATAATACCAATTTTAGGCAAAATCTTCCAGAAAATTGAAGAGGAGGCAATACTTTCTAACCCTTTCTCTGAAGCAACCATAACCCTGATATCAAAATGAGACAAAGATATTACAAGAAAAAAAAAGGACAGACCAATATCCTGCTCTCGGGAACATAGGTACAAAAATTCCAAACAAAATTTTAGCATTTCAAATCCAACAATTTGAAAAAGAGAGAATACCTCATGACCATGTGAGGTGTATTTCAAGAAAACAAGATTTATTTAGCATTCAAGAGACAGTCCATTTAATGCACCATATTAAAAAACAAATAAACAAAAATCTTTGTGACTTTTGGTTAAGCAAAGAGTTCTCAACAAAAGCACAATCTATAAAAGAAAAATTGATAAATACTTTTTCAAAATTAAAACTTTTGTTCTTTGAAAGACAAAGAATGAAGAACTACAGACTAGGAGAAAATATTTGCAAATTGAGTATCTCACAAAGAACGTTTATCCACAATATATGAAGAACACTCAAAACTCATTAATAAGAAAACAAACAGCCCAATAATAAAATTTGCAAAATATTTGATCAGACACTTCACTAAAGAAGATATGTGAATGGCAAATACACACATGAAAAGATGTCTTAAGATCGTTAGCCATTAAGGATATGCAAATTAAAAACTCAAGAGGATAGCACTACAAACCTATTAGAACGGCTGCAGTAAAAAAAAATAAAACAACAACAACAACAATGCTAAGCGCTGATGAAGATGTTCCACAACTAGAAGAGATACGCTGCTTGTGGGAATGCAAAATGGTATGGCTACTTTGGAAAAGAGCCTAGAAGTTTCTTACAAAGTTAACCATACATTTGCTCTATGACCTACCTGTCCCACAACTGGGTAGTTACTCAAGAGAAATGTAAATTTATGTTTACACGTAAACCTATATACAGATATTTATAAGCAACTTTATCTTCAAAATTGGACATGGCTAAATGTCCTTCAATGGGTGAAAGTATAAAAGGTACATTCCTAAAAGAAGGAAGACTCACAAGAAAAAGGGAGCAGACTATTGATACTTCCCACAAGATGTGTAAATAATTACGTTATTTTGCTAGTTTAAAGGAGCCAGACCCAAAAGGCTTCTACTGTATGATTCCACGTATATGACATCCAGAAAAGGCAAACAAAAGGGATGGACAACCCACTGGTGTTTGCCAGGGTTAGATTGGGGGGAAAATTTGAATACAAGGGAGGAGAGAGAGGGAGTTATTTTGGAGGCTGGAACTGTTCAGTGTCTTGACATTGGTGGTGGATACATGACTCTGCATTTGTGAAGGCAGAATAATAGCCCCCAAAGATGTCCACCTCCTAATTCCCAGAACCAGTAAATAGATTACCATGACGAAGAGGAGTTAAAGTTGTGGACAGAGTTAAAGTTTCTAATCAGTTGATCTTAAAATAGGGAAATTATCCTGGATTATCTGGGTGGGCTCAGTATAATCACAAATGTTCTTAAAAGTGGAAGAGGGAGGTGGAAAAGGAGGTCACCGTGATGTGATTTGAGAAGGACTCAGCTTGCCTCTGCTGACTTTGGAGATGCAGCAAGGGGGCCACAAGCCAAGGAATGTGGGAAACCTGTAGCTGCAAAAAGCAAGGAAAGGGATGCTACCCAGAGCCTTCAGAAAGGAATGCAGCCGTGTCAATGCCCCAGTTTTAACCAAGTGAAAATCGTGTCAGACTTCTGTCCTACAGACTGTAAGATAATACATTTGTGTCGTTTAATGCACTCAATTTGTGGTACTGTGTTATGATAGCAATAGAAAACTAATACAGCATTCATTTGCCCAAACTTACAGAATTGTGTATCAGAAATGGACTTGATGTTAATTAAAAAATAAATTGAAAACCTTTAAAGTTACATAGGTGGTTCACAGTGTGAACTGGTGTTGGACAACACCAGTGTAAACCATCTCAAAAGCAGGGAATTACCTTTTTATCCTGAGTATTTAGCACAGTGGCTGATGTGAAACATTGTAACTACCAAACATATGTTAGATGCATATGTGAATTAGAAAAGGTGACTGGCATTGTGCCCTGCTGCTCTTTTCAAGCTTATCCTCCAGCCCCCAGAAACTCAAGGACCCCCCCTACCCCAACATTCCCTCTGATACATTATCCTCTTCCTAACCTATTTCTGTTCCTTGTTAGAGCCAAGGAAGATGCATATAGATTAATGCTTTGTTTTAAAATGAATGTGAGTACAGGGACTCTGTTTTACAAGCAAAAGTTGAGTACATACAGGCAAATACCTGTGTACTTGAGCTAGAGAATATTTAAAATAAAGATAGTCACAGGGGCTTCCCTGGTGGCGCAGTGGTTGAGAATCTGCCTGCCGGTGCAGGGCACACGGGTTCGAGCCCTGGTCTGGGAGGATCCCACATGCCGCAGAGCAACTGGGCCCGTGAGCCACAATTACTGAGCCTGCGCGTCTGGAGCCTGTGCTCCGCAACAAGAGAGGCCGCGACAGTGAGAGGCCCGCGCACCGCGATGAAGGGTGGCCCCCACTTGCCGCAACTAGAGAAAGCCCTCGCACAGAAACGAAGACCCAACACAGCCATAAATAAATAAAAATTAAAAAAAAAAAAAAAGATAGTCACAGAAAATACAAGGCTTTGGTTATCTTCAAGGAGTATGTGAGCACCTTGGATGAAAAGGTGCTACAGATTCAAAATGTAATTACTCTGCATTGTTTTCTGAACTCAGACACTTCAGTATTACTGTGTATTATTTTTGATCATCAAGTAATTTTTACAGTGACTTATTCTTTAGAAGAGGCTTAGGAATTTCATATCTTTCTGTTTTCAAAAAAGGAGGCAAAGACTGCTCTTACTCAGATAATAACACTTTGTGTAAAACACTTTCATCCTTAATGTCTGGAATACAAAAAAAATTGGAAGAAACCATGAAGATTTTTAATTTCCATGGCAAAAGTTAGCTCACATGGTTCAAGAAGATTCTTTACTTTTTGGAAGAATTTGAAACTAACTATTTTCCCTTAGATAGGGGCTGTAGACATCCTGAAATTACAAGTAAAATTTATGTGCGTTTTTTTTCCTGGAGACAAGAAACATACCTTTCATCAGCATCACAAAGAGAACGGCCACTGCCTTAGCAGATGCATAAGAGTCCACTTGTGGAGGAGAAAAGAAGAGTTATTTCATATATATTGCTCACATACCAGTTTCCTAAAATGTGTTTTGTAGAACAGTGGTCCCAAAAGCATCGTTAAGAGGAAAAGGAGTCCACGGTGAAATCATGGGAAACATATTCTACTTTATGTATTTTTGGAGATTCTTAATACACATCACTCATTTTTTACATCATAGGTCTTGAGAAAATTTACTTGATAGTTAAACTCCAACTCTCACCATAGAGCAACATTGCTGGTGCATTGTGTACACACACTGTGAATCTAAAGCCATATATTTATTTGTTTTAAATCTTTATTGAAGTTCCATATATTTAAAAAATCTACAACTGTAAATTCTTAAATCTGTATATCTTAAAGAAAGCTGTTTTTATGAATGAAAGATATTTTAGCTTGTGAACGATTTTGTCTAAATATCAGTCTTTAATAGATACTGAAGGGAGATACTTTCTCATTTAAGAAGGAACTATGACTTTATTCTAATTGGATCCAACAGTAAAAAACAAAACAAGACATACCTACTCAGTTGCTATTTCTTCCTTTTACATTTCCAAGGAATTTGGTAGAAAACTTGCTGGAAAAACAAATCACGTCTTTGGCTGTTTTGGGCACTCAATTCACAGATCTCATTGAATCCTCACTACACAGTGTAGTATTATACAGATGTGGGACCCCAGTATCAGAGAGGTTAAGGAAAAATTTTTTAACCACATTTATTGAGATACAATTTACATACAATAAAATTCTCCCAGTTATAACATACATACAATTCAGTAGTTTCTTTTTTTTTTAATTTTTTAATTTAATTTTATTTATTTTCTATACAGCAGGTTCTTATTAGTCATCAGTTTTATACACATCAGTGTATACATGTCAATCCCAATCACCCAATTCATCACACCACCACCCCCACCCGCTGCGGCTTTCCCCCCTTGGTGTCCATACGTTTGTTCTCTACATCTGTGTCTCAATTTCTGCCCTGCAAACCGGTTCATCTGTACCATTTTTCTAGGTTCCACATATATGCATTAATATACAATATTTGTTTTTCTCTTTCTGACTTACTTCACTCTGTATAACAGTCTCTAGATCCATCCACGTCTCAACAAATGACCCAATTTCGTTCCTTTTTATGGCTGAGTAATATTCCATTGTATATATGTACCACATCTTCTTTATCCATTTGTCTGTCGATGGGCATTTAGGTTGCTTCCATGACCTGGCTACTGTAAATAGTGCTGCAATGAACATTGGGGTGCATGTATCTGTTTGAATTATGGTTTTCTGTGGGTATATGCCCAGTAGTGGGATTGCTGGATCATATGGTAATTCTATTTTTAGTTTCTTAAGGAACCTCCATACTGTTCTCCATAGTGGCTGTATCAATTTACATTCCCACCAAGAGTGCAAGAGGGTTTCCTTTTCTCCACACCCTCTCCAGCATTTGTTGCTTGTTAATTTTCTTTTTTTTTTTTTTTATAATTTCCACTTGTTCTGAAAGATGATGACGTACTATTGCAGTAGTTTTTTCCCCAGCTTTTTACTCAGTGTCTTTGACTTTAATTCTTAACTCAACCTTCTCTTTTATTTATTTATTTATGGCTGTGTTGGGTCTTCGTTTCTGTGCGAAGGCTTTCTCTAGTTGTGGCAAGTGGGGGCCACCCTTCATCGCCATGCATGGGCCTCTCACTATCGCAGCCTCTCTTGTTGCGGAGCACAGGCTCCAGACGCGCAAGCTCAGCAATTGTGGCTCACGGGCCTAGTCGCTCCGCAGCATGTGGGATCTTCCCAGACCAGGGCTCAAAACCGTGTCCCCTGCATTGGCAGGCAGATTCTCAACCACTGCACCACCAGGGAAGCCCCGCTTGTAGATTTTCTAATGATGCCCATTCTAACTGGTGTGAGGTGATACCTCATTGTCGTTTTGATTTGCATTTCTCTAATAATTAGTGACGTTGAGCAGCTTTTCATGTGCTTCTTGGCCATCTGTATGTCTTCTTTGGAGAAATGTCTATTTAGGTCTTCTGCCCATTTTTGGATTGGGTTGTTTGTTTCTTTAATATTGAGCTGCATGAGCTGTTTATATATTTTGGAGATTAATCCTTTGTCCATTGATTCGTTTGCAAATATTTTCTCCCATTCTGAGGGGTGTCTTTTCGTCTTGTTTATGGTTTCCTTTGCTGTGCAAAAGCTTTGAAGTTTCATTAGGTCCCATTTGTTTATTTTTGTTTTTATTTCCGTTCCTCTAGGAGGTGGGTCAAAAAAGATCTTGCTGTGATTTATGTCAAAGAGTGTTCTTCCTATGTTTTCCTCTAAGAGTTTTATAGTGTCCAGTCTTACATTTAGGTCTCTAATCCATTTTGAGTTTATTTTTGTGAATGGTGTTAGGTAGTGTTCTAATTTCATTCTTCTACATGTAGCTGTCCAGTTTTCCAAGCACCACTTATTGAAGAGACTGTCTTTTCTCCATTGTATATCCTTGCCTCCTTTGTCATAGATTAGTTGACCATAGGTGCGTGGGTTTATTTCTGGGCTTTCTATCTTGTTCCATTGATCTATGTTTCTGTTTTTGTGCCAGTACCATATTGTCTTGATTACTGTAGCTTTGTAGTATAGTCTGAAGTCAGGGAGTCTGATTCCTCCTGCTCCGTTTTGTTCCCTCAAGACTGCTTTGGCTATTCGGGGTCTTTTGTGTCTCCATACAAATTTTAAGATTTTTTCTTCTAGTTCTGTAAAATATGCCATTGGTAATTTAATAAGGATTGCATTGAATCTGTAGATTGCTTTGGGTAGTATAGTCATTTTCACAATGTTGATTCCTCCAATCCAAGAACATGGTATATCTCTCCATCTGTTGGTATCATCTTTAATTTCTTTCATCAGTGTCTTATAGTTTTCTTCATACAGGTCTTTTGTCTCCCTAGGTAGGTTTATTCCTAGGTATTTTATTCTTTATGTTGCAGTGGTAAATGGCAGTGTTTCCTTAATTTCTCTTTCATATTTTTCATCATTAGTGTATAGGAATGCAAGAGATTTCTCTGCCTTAATATTGTATCCTGCTACTTTACCAAATTCATTGATTAGCTCTAGTAGTTTTCTGGTGGCATCTTTAGGATTCTCTATGTATAGTATCATGTCATCTGCAAACAGTGACAGTTTTACTTCTTCTTTTCCAATTTGTATTCCTTTTATTTCTTTTTCTTCTCTGATTGCCATGGCTAGGAATTCCAAAACTATGTTGAATAATAGTGGTGAGAGTGGACATCCTTGTCTTGTTCCTGATCTTAGAGGAAATGCTTTGAGTTGTTCACCATTGAGAATGATGTTTGCTGTAGGTTTGTCGTATATGGCCTTTATTATGTTGAGGTAGGTTCCTTCTGTGCCCACTTTTTGGAGAGTTTTTATCATAAATGGGTGTTGAATTTTGTCAAAAGCGTTTTCTGCATCTATTGAGATGATCATATGGTTTTTATTCTTCAATTTGTTAATATGGTGTATCACATTGATTGATTTGTGTATATTGAAGAATCCTTGCATCCCTGGGATAAATCCCACTTGGTCATGGTGTATGATTCTTTTAATGTGTTGTTGGATTCTGTTTGCTAGTATTTTGTTAAGGATTTTTGCATCTATATTCATGAGTGATATTGGTCTGTACTTTTCTTTTTTTGTAGTATCTTTGTCTGGTTTTGGTATCAGGGTGATGGTGGCCTCATAGAATGAGTTTGGGAGTGATCCTTCCTCCACAATTTTTTGGGAGAGTTTGAGAAGGATGGGTGTTAGCTCTTCTCTAAATGTTGGATAGAATTCACCTGTGAAACCATCTGGTCCTGGACTTTGGTTTGTTGGAAGATTTTTAATCACAGTTTCAATTTCATTACTGGTGATTGGTCTGTTCATATTTTCTATTTCTTCCTGGTTCAGTCTTGGAAGGTTATACCTTTCTAAGAATTTGTCCATTTCTTCCAGGTTGTCCATTTTATTGGCATAGAGTTGCTTGTAGTAGTCTCTTAGGATGCTTTGTATTTCTGCAGTGTCTATTGTAACTTTTCCTTTTTCATTTCTAATTTTATTGATTTCAGTCCTCTCCCTCTTTTTCTTGATGAGTCTGGCTAATGGTTTATCAATGTTGTTTATCTTCTCAAAGAACCAGCTTTTCGTTTTATTGATCTTTGCTGTTGTTTTCTTTGTTTCTATTTCATTTATTTCTGCTCTGATGATTTATTTCCTTCTGCTAACTTTGGGTTTTGTTTGTTCTTCTTTCTCTAGTTCCTTTAGGTGTAAGGTTAGATTGTTTATTTGAGATTTTTCTTGTTTCTTGAGGTAGGACTGTATAGCTATAAACTTCCCTCTTAGAACTGCTTTTGCTGCATCCCACAGGTTTTCGATCATCGTGTTTTCATTGTCATTTGTCTCTAGGTATTTTTTGATTTCCTCTTTGATTTCTTCAGTGATCTCTCGGGTATTTAGTAACGTATTGTTTAGCCTCCATGTGTTTGTGTTTTTTACGTTTTTTTCCCATAATTCATTTCTAATCTCATAGCATTGTGGTCAGAAAAGATGCTTGATATGATTTCAGGTTTCGTAAATTTACTGAGGCTTGATTTGTGACCCAAGATGTGATCTATCCTGGAGAATGTTCCATGCGCACTTGAGAAGAACGTGTAATCTGCTGTTTTTGGATGGAATGTCCTATAAATATCAATTAAATCTATCTGGTCTATTGTGTCATTTAAAGCTTCTGTTTCCCTCTTTATTTTCATTATCGATGATCTGTCCATTTGTGTGAGTTGTTAAAGTCCCCCACTATTTTTGTGTTACTGTCGATTTCCTCTTTTTTAGCTGTTAGCAGTTGCCTTATGTATTGAGGTGCTCCCATGTTGGGTGCATATATATTTATAATTGGTATATCTTCTTCTTGGATTGATCCCTTGATCATTATGTAGTGTCCTTCCTTGTCTCTTGTAACATTCTTTATTTTAAAGTCTATTTTATCTGATATGAGTATAGCTACTCCAGCTTTCTTTTGTTTTCCATTTGCATGGAGTATCTTTTTCCATCCCCTCACTTTCAGTCTGTATGTGTCCCTAGGTCTGAAGTGGGTCTCTTGTAGACAGCATATATATGGGTCTTGTTTTTGTATCCATTCAGCAAGCCTGTGTCTTTTGGTTGGAGCATTTAATCCACTCATGTTTAAGGTAATTATCGGTACGTATGTTCCTATGACCATTTTCTTCATTGTTTTGGGTTTGTTTTTGTAGGTCCTTTTCTTCTCTTGTATTTCCCACTTAGAGAAGTTCCTTTAGCATTTGTTGTAGAGCTGGTTTGGTGGTGCTGAATTCTCTTAGCTTTTGCTTGTCTGTAAAGCTTTTGATTTCTCCACTGAATCTGAATGAGATCCTTGCCGGGTAGAGTCATCTTGGTTGTAGGTTCTTCCCTTTCATCACTTTAAATATATCATGCCACTCCCTTCTGGCTTGTAGAGTTTCTGCTGAGAAATCAGCTGTTAACCTTATGCGAGTTCCCTTGTATGTTATTTGTCATTTTTCCCTTGCTGCTTTCAATAATTTTTCTTTGTCTTTAAATTTTGCCAATTTGATTACTATGTGTCTCAGCGTGTTTCTCCTTGGGTTTATCCTGTATGGGACTCGCTGCACTTCCTGGGCTTGGGTGACTATTTCCTTTCCCATGTTAGGGAAGTTTTCAACTATAATCTCTTGAAATATTTTCTCTGGTCCTTTCTCTCTCTCTTCTCCTCCTGGGACCCCTATAATGTGAATGTTTTTGCATTTAGTGTTGTCCCAGAGGCCTCTTAGGCTGTCTTCATTTCTTTTCATTCTTTTTTCTTTATTCTGTTCCGCAGCAGTGAATTCCACCATTCTGTCTTCCAGGTCACTTATCCGTTCTTCTGCCTCAGTTATTCTGCTGTTGATTCCTTGTAGTGTAGTTTTCATTTCAGTTATTGTATTGTTCATCTCTGTTTGTTTGTTCTTTAATTCTTCTAGCTCTTTGTTAAACATTTCTTGCATCTTCTTGATCTTTGCCCCCATTCTTTTTCCGAGGTCCTGGATCATCTTCAGTACCATTATTCTGAATTCTTTTTCTGGAAGGTTGCCTATCTCTACTTCATTTAGTTGTTTTTCTGGAGTTTAATCTTGTTCCTTCATCTGGTACATAGCCCTCTGCCTTTTCATCTTGTTTATCTTTCTGTGAATGTGGTTTTTGTTCCACAGGCTGCAGGATTGTAGTTCTTCTTGCTTCTGCTGTCTGCCCTCTGGTGGATGAGGCTATCTAAGAGGCTTGTGCAAGTTTCCTGATGGGAGGGACTGGTGGTGGGTCAAGCTAACTGTTGCTCTGGTGGGTAGAGCTCAGTAAAACTTTAATCCTCTTGACTGCTGATGGGTGGGCCTGGGTTCCCTCCCTGTTGGTTGTTTGGCCTGAGGCAACCCAACACTGGAGCCTACCTGAGCTCTTTGGTGGGGCAAATGGCAGACTCTTGGAGCGCTCACGCCAAGGAGTACTTCCCAGAACTTCTGCTGCCAGTGTCCTTATCCCCACGGTGAGCCACAGCCACCCCCCACCTCTGCAGGAGACCCTCCAACACTAGCAAGTAGGTCTGGTTCAGTCTCCCCTGGGGTCACTGCTCCTTTCCCTTGGTCCCGATGCACACACTACTTTGTGTGTTCCTTCCAAGAGTGGAGTCTCTGTTTCCCCCAGTCCTTTCAAAGTCCTGCAATCAAATCCCAGTAGCCTTCAAAGTCTGATTCTCTAGGAATTCCTCCTCCCGTTGCCAGACCCCCAGGTTGGGAAGCCTGACGTTGGGCTCAGAACCTTCACTCCAGTGGGTGGACTTCTGTGGTATAAGTGTTCTCCAGTCTGTGAGTCACCCACCCAGCAGTTATGGGATTTGATTTTACTGTGATTGCGCCTCTCCTACTGTCTCATTGTGGCTTCTCCTTTGTCTTTGGATGTGGGGTATCTTTTTTGGTGAGTTCCAGAGTCTTCCTGTCAATGATTGTCCAGCAGCTAGTTGTGATTCTGGTGTTCTCGCAAGAGGGAGTGAGAACACGTCCTTCTACTCCGCCATCTTGGTTCCCAGTAGTTTCTTGTATATTCAGAAAGTTTCATAAGAATCAAACTTTAGGGGCTTCCCTGGTGGCGCAGTGGTTGGGAATCTGCCTGCCAATGCAGGGGACACAGGTTCGAGCCCTGGTCTGGGAAGATCCCACATGCCGCGGAGCAACTGAGCCCGTGAGCCACAATTACTGAGCCTGCGCGTCTGGAGCCTGTGCTCCGCAACAAGAGAGGCCGCGATAGTGAGAGGCCCGCGCACCGTGATGAAGAGTGGCCCCCACTTGCCACAACTAGAGAAAGCCCTCGCACAGAAACGAAGACCCAACACAGCCATAAATAATAAATTTTAAAAAAATTAAAAAAAAAAAAAAAAAAAAAGAATCAAACTTTAGAACACTTTTATCACCACTAAAAGAAACCCCATACCCATTAACAGTAAATCCTATCCCCACCTCACCTCTAGCCCTAAGCAACCAGTAATCTACTTTCTGTCTCTATGGATTTGCCTATTCTGGTCATTTCATATAAACAGGATCACACAGTATGTGTTTTTCTGTAACTGGCTTTTAGCACAATGTTTCCAAGGTTCATCCATGTTGTGGCATGTGTGAGTACTTCATTCCTCTTTATGATGGAATAATATTCCACTGTAGGGCTGTGCCACATTTTATTCATCTATTCATCAGTTAGTGGACATTTGGGTTGTTCCAATTTTGGGTTATTTTGTGAACATTAGTATTCACATTTTTTTGTGGACGTGTTCTCAATTCATTTGTGCATATACCTCAGGGTGGAATTGTTGGGTCATATTGTAACTCTGTGTTTGACTTTTGAGGAATTGCCGGACTATTTTTCTCACCCTGAATACTCTCAACTGGCTCAAATCTGCTTTTGAGCCCCTCTAATGAATTTTTAATTTCAGTTACTTAACTTTTCTACTAGACTTTCTATTTGATTCCTTTTTATAATTCTGTTTCTTTATTGCTATACTATGTTTGGAGACACACCATTGTCACACTTTCCTTTAATTCTTTAGACATGACTTCCTTTAGTTCTTTGAATATAGTTATAACAGTTGACTTAAAGTCCTTATCTAACTGGCCAACATCTGGGCCATTTCAGAGACATTTCCTATTGGCTGTTGTTTTTCTTTTGTAGAGGCAATACCTTCCTGTTTCTCTGCATGTCTCATAATTTGTGGCTGAAATCTGGACATCGTAGATAATATATTGCAACAACTCTGGTACCACATTTTTTTCCCTCACCCTTCCACTCCTGTTTGTTGTTATTGCTGTTTGTTGTTGCTGTTGTTTCCTGTTACTGCTTTTTGTTCAGCAACTTCCCTAGACTTAATCTGTAGATTCTATATTCTCTACAGTGTGTTCTCTAAGTTCTCTGCTAGCTTAAAAAAAAAAAATTCTTGTTTTTATTTTTAAGACTGGGACCTAGGGTTCACCCTGTGTCAGTATACTCTAGTGGTTGCATGGATCCTGATGGTTCAGATTTCCTTAATTGCCTTGAGACAGTACATCTTCTTCCCACCTTTTGCACGAGGTTCTGTTTGAAGCATACCTTCAAACCTCAGGCATTATAGGAGTTGGCCTTATCTTTCACCTCCTGCTTGCTTAGGACTTCAGGGTCAGTCAGAAGTGAATGACTGGGCTTTCTCCTTACTCAGGTCTTTCCTGGGCTCGGGGACATCCCTGGTCATGGGCATAGCCCTGCACATTTGAACAATCTTCTAGATCCTCGGGAATATGTCAGAGCTTTTCAAAGTTCCCTATGGTCATCTAGTTCTCCAAATCTTCCTTTTGCCTTTTGGTGAGGTTCTTGTTGGTCTCAACTGAAGCCTACAGCCTTAGGCAGCTGTGATGCTAAGTGTTAGCATTAGATTGCTGTTCTTTTCACTAATGCCCTGGGGATAGGACTTTTTCACCTGATTCACCTAAGCTTCAAGTCAAATCAAATAGAAACAACAACCTGGGCATGGGGATTTTCCAGGGAGCTGCTAATTTGATCAAAAAATTGATTGTCCTCCGGAGATGGAGCTTTTACTGGAGCTCCAAAAAGACCAGTGTCCTATTGAAGCTGCAGGCATTCCATGGCCACCTCATCACTCAGCTTAGGAGGGAGGGGGATGGGAATATTCCCACGTGAAAATGACTCAGACTTCACTGGTTTTTAATGAGATTCAGTAGTTTTTCTTGAATAGATATTTTTTGAATAGCTATTTTGTTCTGGGCCTTTGGTTAAACTCCAGAGTTATCAAATGGTTGAATCTGATCGTTTTGCTTGTATTTTCATTGTTTGTGGAGCAGTGGGTTCACTGAGGTGCATGCTTCACCATTTCAGCTGGATAGTCTTACTCAAACTCAGGTATCTCAGAGTAAACAGCTACGCTGTTTATTGAGCATCCCTGTGCTTACTCAATAAATGACTTAATGAATATAAAGTGCTCAGAAGAGTTTGGGGCATACATTGTAAGTATTATGAGCTAGCTGTTATGATTGTTATTCTCCTGCCCTCTGCAAGAGCAGCTTCTCTCTTCTGCTTCAGTGTTTGTTGGAGCACAGTGAATAACAGACTATTTGAAGCTGCAACTCTATGAAGCCACTGATAACTGAGGAACACAGTTAAGATTTATTTTCAAAGATTTAACACAATAGCTAATAACCAGTGCAGAGAGTTTCAAACCCCAAGCTAGCAATGCAGATGGATAGCTTCTACTCAAGCCTGGGAGTAAAACTAGGATCAGTGTGGGCAGTGACTGGAAAGAAATTCAGCGTGATGACAAAGGTACTAAATCATACTGAAGGTATCTCCATTCTTCAATTTACCCTTTTTAAATAAAAACGTTATTTTACTTTTAAAAACCTAATTGAGTAGAAAAATACTATTTCTCTTTTTCTTTCTAAACCCTATTTCGAAGGATTGTAGCTGTCCATGGTCAAGCTGCTAAAGGGCTCTCATGTTGATTAGAAGTGAGATAGATAGAAGGAAATTAGAAGCCTCCTGAATTAGGTTATTTTACTTACACCTTATAAATGGAAAACAACTCCCCATTCTATATAGGACAGAAATATTTGAACTGGGTAGCATGATCCCTGTGAGGGAAAACACCTTTTGGAGCACAATGTAGAAACAGAATGTCTTAACGTTTAAAAGAATAAAAAGTTACCTGAAATTACAAAAGCTTTAGATAATCCATGGCATACTTACCTAAAATCTATGGGCAGTAGATCCAGTAGTCTTAAAGATGCAATAAGACAAGGCTAGGTATCTATATTTATCAGTGAAAAAAGGAAAGACCTGCTTTTGGATGACACTGGAACTTAGACAGGAAGAGACAAATCTGAGAAAATGGTGCCAGGATCCAAATTTGAATAATGTGTTTTCATTTTATTTTTGTTTGGAGAGAGGCAAAATCTGTTTTTTTTTTTTTTAAGGATAGCTAGAGAAAAGGGGCAGGCCAAGATATTCTCATGACCCAGGTGCCCTGCATAGGTGCCCAGGTACCCAGGTTTGGAAGGAATTTTCCCTTCCCTCTGTAGGCTTCAGGTGCTCCAGGGAAGGCTGCGTGGATCCATGATTGGAAGCTTTGGAAGCTCAAGGAAGCAGCTCAGCTGCTACAGTAGTCACTGCACTGCAGAGAATGGCAGCAGCTGCTTCTCAGATGGAGGCCATCAACCAGGGGGCTTATCAGAGAAGACGGCAAGGGGTGGTGTGTGAATTCAAGTGAGATCCACCCCTAAGGAGTTCTGGAAATAACTGTTTGAGGCTCAGGGGAGGAACTTGACCTACCATCATGCTCCAACCAGGGAAATCTGAATTATTGCTAAGAATATGACTGCTCTAGTATCTACACACTGATGACGATTGAAAACACCCCTACTATATGCCCAACACTGTAGTGTATATATATATATATTTTTTAGTATATATATTTTTTAACGTCTTTATTGGAGTATAATTGCTTTACAATGGTGTGCTAGTTTCTGCTGTATAACAAAGTGAATCAGCTATATGTATACACATATCCCCATATCCCCTCCATTCTTGCATCTCCCTCCCATCCTCCCTATCCCACCCCTCTAGGTGGTCACAAAGCACCGAGATGATCTCCCTGTGCAAAGCAGCTGCTTCCCACTAGCTATCTATTTTACATTTGGTAGTGTATATATGTCACTGCTACTCTCACACTTCGTCCCAGCTTACCCTTCCCCCCGCCCCGTGTCCTCAAGTCCATGTGTCTACTTCTGCATCTTTATTCCTATCCTGTCCCTAGGTTGATCAGAACCATTTTTTTTTTAGATTCCATATATATGTGTTAGCATACGGTATTTGTTTTTCTCTTTCTGACTTACTTCACTCTGTATGACAGACTCTAGGTCCATCCACCTCACTACAAATAACTCAATTTCGTTCCTTTTTATGGCTGAGTAATATTCCATTGTATATATGTGCCACATCTTCTTTATCCATTCATCTGTCGATGGACACTTAAGTTGCTTCCATGTCCTGGCTATTGTAAGTATAGCTGCAGTGAACACTGTGGTACATGTCTCTTTTTGAATTATGGTTTTCTCTGGGTATATGCCCAGTAGTGAGATTTCTGGATCATATGGTAGTTCTATTTATACTTTTAAAGGAACCTCCATGCTGTTCTCCATAGTGGCTGCATCAATTTACATTCCCACTAACACTGCAAGAGGGTTCCCTCTCTACACCCTTTCCAGCATTTATTGTTTGGAGATTTTTTGATGATGGCCATTCTGACTGGTGTGAGGTAATACCTCATTGTGGTTTTGATTTGCATTTCTCTAATGATTAGTGATGTTGAGCATCCTTTCATGCGTTTGTTGACAATCTGTATGTCTTCTTTGGAGAAATGTCTATTTAGGTCTTCCACCCATATTTGGATTGGGTTGTTTGTTTTTTTTGATATTGAGCTGCATGAGCTTCTTGTATACTTTGGAGATTAATCCTTTATCTGTTGCTTCCTTTGCAAATATTTTCTCCCATTCTGAGGGTTGTCTTTTCATCTTGTTTATGGTTTCCTTTGCTGTGTAAAAGCTTTGAAGTTTCATTAGGTCCCATTTATTTATTTTTGTTTTTATTTCCATTTCTCTAGGAGGTGGGTCTAAAAGGATCTTGCTGTGATTTCTGTCATAGAGTGTTCTTCCTATGTTTTCCTCTAAGAGTTTTACAGTGTCTGGCCTCACATTTAGGTCTTTAATCCATTTTGAGTTTATTTTTGTGTATGGTGTTAAGAAGTGTTCTAATTTCATTCTTTTAGATGTAGCTGTCCAGTTTTCCCAGCACCGCTTATTGAAGAGATTGTCTTTTCTCCACTGTATATGCTTGCCTCCTTTATCAAAGATAAGGTGACCATATGTGCATGGGTTTATCTCTGGGCTTTATATCCTGTTCCATTGATCTATATTTGTTTTTGTGCCAGTACCATACTGTCTTGATTACTGTAGCTTTGTCATATAGTCTGAAATCAGGGAGCCTGATTCCTCCACCTTCGTTTTTCTTTCTCAAGATTGCTTTGCTCTTAGAGGAAAACATAGGCAGAACACTCTATGACATAAATCACAGCAAGATCCTTTTTGACCCAGGTCCTAGAGAAATGGAAATAAAAACACAAATAAACAAATGGGACCTAATGAAACTTAAAAGCTTTTGCACAGCAAAGGAAACCATAAACAAGACCAAAAGACAACCCTCAGAATGGGAGAAAATATTTGCAAATGAAGCAACTGACAAAGGATTAATCTCCAAGATTTACAAGCAGCTCATGCAGCTCAATAACAAAAAAACGAACAACCCAATCCAAAAATGGGCAGAAGACCTAAACAGACATTTCTCCAAAGAAGATATACAGATTGCCAACAGACACATGAAAGAATGCTCAACATCATTAATCATTAGAGAAATGCAAATCAAAACTACAATGAGGTATCATCTCACACAGGTCAGAATGGCCATCATCAAAAAATCTAGAAACAATAAATGCTGGAGAGGGTGTGGAGAAAAGGGAACACTCTTGCACTGTTGGTGGGAATGTAAATTGATACAGCCACTATGGAGAACAGTATGGAGGTTCCTTAAAAAAACTAAAAATAGAACTACCATACGACCCAGCAATCCCACTACTGGGCATATACCCTGAGAAAACCATAATTCAGAAAGAGTCATGTACCAAAATATTCATTGCAGCTCTGTTTACAATAGCCAGGACATGGAAGCAACCTAGGTGTCCATCATCGGATGAATGGATAAAGAAGATGTGGCACATATATACAATGGAATATTACTCAGCCATAAAAAGAAATGAAATGGAGGTATTTGTAATGAGGTGGATGGAGTTAGAGTCTGTCATACAGAGTGAAGTAAGTCAGAAAGAGAAAAAGAAATACAGTATGCTAACACATATATATGGAATCTAAGGAAAAAAAAATTAAAAAAAAAGGTCATGAAGAACCTAGTGGCAAGATGGGAATAAAGACACAGACCTACTAGAGAATGGACTTGAGGATATGGGGAGGGGGAGGGGTGAGATGTGACAGGGTGAGAGAGTGTCATGGACATATATACACTACCAAATGTGAAATAGATAGCTAGTGGGAAGCAGCCGCATAGCACAGGGAGATCAGCTCGGTGCTTTGTGACCACCTAGAGGGGTGGGATAGGGAGGGTGGGAGGGAGGGAGATGCAAGAGGGATGAGATATGGGAACATATGTATATGTATAACTGATTCACTTTGTTATAAAGCAGAAGCTAACACACCATTGTAAAGCAATTATACTTCAATAAAGATGTTTAAAAAAAAAAAAAAAGATTGCTTTGGCTATTTGGAGTCTTTTGTGTTTCTATACAAATTGTAAAGTTTTTTGTTCTAGTTCGGTGAAAAATGCCATTGGTAGTTTGATAGGGATTGCATTGAATCTGTAGATTGCTTTGGGTAGTATAGTCATTTTCACAATGTTGATTCTTCCAATCCAAGAATATGGTTTGTATCTCCATCTGTTTGTATCATCTTTAATTTCTTTCATCAGTGTCTTATAGTTTCCTGCATACAGGGCTTTTGTCTCCTTAGGTAGGTTTATTCCTAGGTATTTTATTCTTTTTCTTACAATGGTAAATGGGAGTGTTTCCTTAATTTCTCTTTCAGATTTTTCATTGTTAGTGTATAGGAATGCAAGAGATTTCTGTGCATTAATTTTGTATCCTGCAACTTTACCAAATTCATTGATTAGCTCTAGTAGTTTTCTGGTGGCATCTTTAGGATTCTCTATGTATAGTATCATGTCATCTGCAAACAGTGACAGTTTTACTTCTTTTCCGATTTGGATTCCTTTTATTTCTTTTTCTTCTCTGATTGCTGTGGCTAAAACTTCCAAAACTATATTGAATAATAGTGGTGAGAATGGGCAACCTGGTCTTGTTCCTGATCTTAGAGTAAATGGTTTCAGTTTTTCACCATTGAGAACAATGCTGGCTGTGGGTTTGTCATATATCACCTTTATTATGTTGAGGTAGGTTCCCTCTATGCCCATTTTCTGGAGAGTTTTTATCATAAATGAGTGTTGAATTTTGTCATAAGTTTTACTGCATCTATTGACATTATCATATGGTTTTTATTCTTCAATTTGTTAATATGGTGTATCACATTGATTGATTTGCATATATTGAAGCTTGCATCCCTGGGATAAATCCCACTTGATCATGGTGTATGATCCTTTTAATGTGTTGTTGGATTCTGTTTGCTAGTATTTTGTTGAGGATTTTTGCATCTATATTCATCAGTGATATTGGTCTGTAATTTTCTTTTTTTCTAGTATCTTTGTCTGGTTTTGGTATCAGGGTGATGGTGGCCTCCTAGAATGAATTTGGGAGTGTTCCTTCCTTTGCAATTTTTTGGAAGAGTTTGAGAGGATGGGTGTTAGCTCTTCTCTAAATGTTTGATAGAATTCACCTGTGAAGCCGTCTGGTCCTGGACTTTTATTTGTTGGAAGATTTTTAATCACAGTTTCAATTTCATTACTGGTGATTGGTCTGTTCATATTTTCTATTTCTTCCTGGTTCAGTCTTGGAAGGTTATACCTTTCTAAGAATTTGTCCATTTCTTCCAGGTTGTCCATTTTATTGGCATAGAGTTGCTTGTAGTAATCTCTCATGATCCTTTGTATTTCTGCAGTGTCAGTTATTACTTCTCCTTTTTCATTTCTAATTCTGTTGATTTGAGTCTTCTCCCTTTTTTTCTTGATGAGTCTGGCTAATGTCTTATCAATTTTGTTTATCTTCTCAAAGAACCAGCTTTTAGTTTTATTGATCTTTCCTATCATTTCCTTCATTTCTTTTTCATTTATTTCTGATCTGATCTTTATTTCTTGGGCCCGAGAGACGGGCATGGACAGCTAACACTGCTCCCGCTGCCACCAAGAATCCTGTGTGGAAGCCCAGGTCACTACCCACACCCCCCCCCACCCGGGTGCCTCAGTTATTCTGCTATTGATTCCTTCTAGAGAATTTTTAATTTCATTTTTTGTGTTGTTCGTCATTGTTTCTTTGTTCTTTAGTTCTTCTAGGTCCTTGTTAAATGTTTCTTGTATTTTTTCCATTCTATTTCTGAGATTTTGGATCATCTTTACTATCATTACTCTGAATTCTTTTTCAGGTAGACTACCTATTTCCTCTTCATTTGTTTGTTCTGGTGGGTTTTTACCTTGCTCCTTCATCTGCTGCATATTTCTCTGTCTTCTCATTTTGTTTAACTTACTGTGTTTGGGGTCTCCTTTTTGCAGGCTGCAGGTTTTTAGTTCCTGTTATTTTTGGTGTCTGGCCCCAGTGGGTGAGGTTGGTTCAGTGGCTTGTGTACGCTTCCTGGTTGGGGGGACTAGTGCCTGTGTTCTTGTGTGTAGGGCTGGATCTTGTCCTTCTGGTGGGCAGGGCCATGTCCGGAGTTGTGTTTTGTGGTGTCTGTTAACTTAGTATGACTTTAGGCAGCCTCTCTGCTAATGGGTGGGTTTGTGTTCCTGTCTTGCTAGTTGTTTGGCATGGGACGTCCAGCACTGGAGCTTGCTGGCCGTTGGGTGGAGCTGGGTCTTAGTGTGGAGACGGAGATCTCTGGGAGAGCGCTCACCAATTAATATTACGTGGGGCCAGGAGGTCTCTAGTGTTCCAGTGTCCTGGACTCGGCTCTCCCACCTCGGAGGCTCAGGCCCGTTTCCCAGCCAGAGCACAAAGACCCTGCCAGCCGCACGGGTTGGAAGAAAAGGAAAAAAAAACAAATGCACCCCAAAACAAATGGTAAAAGAAAAACTAAACAGAAACATCTCCAAAGAAACATACACACACACCCCCACAAAAAGAGAAAAAAAAAAGGAAGAGAGCAATCAAACCAATAAACAAAGCCACCAATGATAACAAGCACTAAAACTAAACTAAGATAAACATAAGACAAAAGACAAATCAGACGTAGAAAGCAAACCCAAGTCTACAGTTGCTCCCAAAGTCCATCGCCTCAATTTGGGGAACATTCATTGTCTATTCAGGTATTCCACAGATGCAGGGTTTATCAAGTTGATTGTGGAGATTTAATGCACTGCTTCTGAGGCTGCATGGAGAAACTTCCCTTTCTCTTCTTTGTTTGCACAGCTCCTGGGGTTCAGCTTTGGTTTTGGCCCTGCCTCTGTGTGTAGGCCACCCTCAGAGATCTGTTCCCTGCCCAGACAGGAGGGGTTTAAAGCGGTGGCTTATTAGGGCTCTCTTGCTCACTGATGCCGGGGAGAGGGAGGGATACCATAGTCATAATTGGAATGCGGGGTGAGCCTGTGGTGGCAGAGACCAGCATGACGTTGCAACAGACTGAAGCATACCATGTGTTCTCCTGGGGAAGTTGTTCCTGGATCATGGGATCCTGGCCGTGGTGTGCTGCACAGGCTCCCAGGGTGGGGGGTGGGTGTGGGTAATGACCTGCACTTGCACACAGGATTCTTGGTGGCAGCGGGAGCAGTGTTAGCTGTCCATGCCCATCTCTAGGGTCCAAGATGATAGCCGCAGTTCTTGCCTGTCTCTGGAGCTCACTTAGGTTGTGCTCTGTCATCTGTGGGCACACGGAACAGGAATCCCCTCTCCTCATGTACCCCAATGCAATGGTCTCTTGCCTCTCTGGCAGGTCCAGACTTTTTCCCGGGCTCCCTCCCGGCTAGCTGTGGCACACTAGCCCCCTTCAGGCTGTCTTCACGTGGCCAGCCCCAGTCCTCTCCCTGGGGTCTGACCTCCGAAACCTGAGCCTCAGCTCCCAGCCCCCACCCATCCCAGCGCATGAGCAGACAAGCATCTCAGGCTGGTGAGGGCTGGTCAGCACTGATCCTCTGTGAGGGAATCTCTGCGCTTTGCCCTCTGTACCCCTGTTGCTGCACTCTCCTCCGTGGCTCCGAAGCTTCCCTCCACCCCGCCCCCGTCCCCACCAGTGAAGGGGCTTCCTAGTGTGTGGAAACTTTTCCTCCTTCACAGCTCCCTCCCTAAGATGTACAGATCCCGTCCCTATTCTTTTGTCTCTTTTTTTCTTTTTTCTTTTGCTCTACCCAGGTACATGGGGATTTTCTTGACTTTTGGGAATTCTGAGGTCTTCTGCCAGCATTCAGTAGGTGTTCTGTAGGAATTGTTCCACATGTAGCTGTATTTTTGACGTATTTGTGGGGAGGAAGGTGATCTCCATGTCTTACTCCTCCACCATCTTGAAGGTCTCTGTCTAGTATATTTTTAAATCTGTGGTGTTTACAGCAATTCTTTAAGACTGCTTTTATTCTCTACACTTAGTAGATGAGAAAGGTAAGACGTAAAAAGGTAAGCAGCTTTCCCAGGGGTGCACACTTAGTATTTGGCAGAGCCAGAATCAGAACTCAAATCTTCTTCACCCAAAATGTTATTATCATTCCAGGACATCATCTCTCATGCACCTGTAGAAGTATGCTTCTTACTTGCACCTTCAAAGTGTCTGGATACCCATGTAGAGTGAGCAAAGAAGGCCCATAAACATCAACAACAACAACAAACATCAAAGGAAAAAGGCAAAGAAATTCAAAAAGAACTTCTACTGTTACTGTGTTTTTTGGTCCTACAAAATCACAATGAGAAAACTGGGAGGATGGAAATTTTTCTGCAGGAAAAGGGCTCAAAAGAGTGCAAAATAAACCTGACTCATAAGCTATTACTGTGATAATTTAGTGTACAGTAGCTGAAGTAACAATTGCTTTCTATTCATTTACCCAAGTTGGGAAAAGAAAGTTTCTTTCAAAAGCTGAGGTGTTGATAATTGCTTACGTGAGCTTCCATTTTAAAGAAAAAAGCGTTGCTGAAGCTGGCATTCCAGGGGAAGGGTAGTCAATGTTGGAACATTTTGGGTGAATTTTAAGAATTGGATGATGAAGAAGAAAACTAATTATGTCTAAATATAAATTAAACTATTTCTCGAAGGATACAATAGTACAGAATTACGCAACAAATTAACCAGCAAGATATTACTATTCCAACTGAAATCATGCTGGTACATGAGAGAGGCTAACATTTTGGATAAACAATGTTGATTAAAAATTTTCTTTCTCAAGGATCTGGGCCCAAGAATCTTGTGCAATTTATGTAGTTGATTGTCTAAGATGTTAGAGGTTTCTGTGCTGACATTGATAGTGAGCCCCATTTTTATGGACTGAATTGTACCTCCCCCAATCCCTGTGTTGGAGCCCTAACTCTCAGTGTGACTATATTTGGAGATAAGATCTTTAAGTAATTAAGTTTAAATGAGGCCATAAGAGTGGGGCTCTAATCCAATAGAACCGGTGCCCTTATAAGAAGAGGGAGCGACAATAGCAGTGCACACACAGAGGAAAGGCAAGGTGATGACATCCATCTTTGAGGCAGAAAAAGAGTCCTCACAAGAAACCTGTGCTGCTGGCACCTTGAACTTGGCCTTCCAGCCTCCAGAACCATGAGAAAATAAATGTCTGTTGTTTAAGCCAGCCAATCTGAGTATTTTGTTATGGAAGTCTGACCAGACTAATACACTTGCACAGCAACAGTTCTCAAATTTGAGTGTGGCTATTTTATGTGCCTTATCATTTGTCAACATCATTTAGCATTCTTCTGTCAATCAATAGAGAATGTTTCAACATAAGTTAATGATTTTAACTACATTTGTGTGAATTTTAAAATGAGTGATGTGAATTAAGCCTGGCAGATATCTTTCTTCTCTCAGTTTACTTTCACTGCATATCATTTTCATAGATCTCTATAAATTTTCTATCTGCCTGACTTTTCTTTCAACTATAAATAATTTTGTTACCTTTCGAGTTGTCATTTAAATACCACTTAAAGTATTTTTACAAGGACTTTGCAATATCACAGGAAAAGTGTTGGTCTTTTAATTCCATAATGCCTTTGACATTCATCCAGGAAGAGGAGGTGATCTAAGGAAAGTACAGATGAAGCATGCATAGTTTTTAGAGCTCATGAAAGGTATGGATGAAATAAAGTTATCTCCAGGTATTTATCATGCTGGCCATCCATTCTTTCAACATAGTCTTTGAGCACTAATGTTGAACTAAGTTAATAAAGACACAGTGGGCTTTATGCAAAGTACTCGTTTCATCAGTTCTAAGCCAACTCCTTTATGACCCTTTACTCTCTTTAACTAGCTTTCAAAATAACCCTGTTCCTCTGTGGGCTCTTTTAATGAAAGAAACCCTTTTTACCTTATTTCAATGTTCGAGAGACTCATATGTATTACATGCTCCAAAATATATACTGAATTGTGTTGAGGGCTACCTAAGCTAATTAATATCTTTTGTCCCTTAAAAACTGAATTCAGTAATAAAACTACAATAGAATTATAGCTATTTCATCCTAAGTGCCTTTTAAAGTCAATTTTTTTTATTCTCTGAGACCCAAAGAATACATATATTTCCCTGGAAAATGGGGCAGCTCTACAAATTCATGACAACTCCTTCAAACAAAAGGAGAAAAGTGGATCAATTTGGCCAGACAATAAAAATTAAGTTACTTCTATTTTGACTAAAGAAAACATCTTCTTTTATGGAAGAATTTCAAAACTGCAAATTACAATTTAAAATGATAGCTGAAGGACATAATCTACAGGAAGGCAATTTTTGTAAGATATATTAAACTTGAACTTTTATATTATATTTGATGAGATGTAAAATCATAGCATTTTAAAACTTAAATAAGGGGCCTTGGAGAGCTCCCATTGAAAAGCAAATCACAAGAAAGAACTCTTCTATGTGTAAAATGCAAATTTGCCTTTGAAAGATGGAGCAGCATTTCCCCAGAGGTCCATGTGCAGAGTGATTTTCAAATAAAGACACCGATAATAAAAAAAAATTTTGTTCTCTTAATATCTGGTTAAAAAAACCCACACACTATAAACCAAAAAACAGGCATCCATCACCTAATGTGACTCTGCTAAGGATACTGCACGTTGCCATGGCACCACAACAGGCTTGCTAGCTGGCCTGTCCACCTGGGAGAAACCTTGCATTGCATCCTCCATACCCACACGGTCTTAGGAGTCTCGACACTTTGTTATGCCTTGTGTTTTTCCTAATTTTCCATCCTGACACTAAATAAATAATCCCTGGGATTTGAGATATAGCAGAACTAGCAAGAGGTTTGGAGTCAAACATAGCCAGGCTTGGAATCAACCCCCACTCTGTTTACTAAGTAGGTGGTCTTGGTCAGCCACTTCATCGCTTTCATTTTCAGTTGAAGAGTGAGAATAATGATGCCTGCTCGCGGCATTGTAGGAGTTAGAGACAGTGCATCTAATCTAGATACTGTTTCTAGTACCCAGTGGACACATTTATCATTATTCAGTTTGTACGTGGAATTGACCAATTTGTCATCCAGCTGTAGTTTCTCAGTTTCAGTCTGGATTGAGTTGTGACCTCAGTCGTTTAATTTACGCCCCGTGTGGATCCAAACTAGTTTGGATCAAGTCAAGTGAAAAATAGCACTAGACACGTTCACCTTTATTCTAATTCAGAATCAGTGAAAGCCATGATATCACATGATGTCACAAGCCATGATGTCCATCTACCAAAATAGTGGCAAACACACACACACACACACAGTTTCTTTGAGCAACTTTTTCACCTTTAAGACCTCTCACCTAAATGCACAAGAGTCATGATGAATATTATGAGCAACTAGGTGCACAAGCGTTTACTGAAAACTACTCTGTGTCAGGCACTTTACAAGATGTCTGGGTAGCAACCATGAACCAGATGTTCACAATCATGGACTTCATGGTATCATAGAGAAAACAGAAATTTAAAAATACTTACAAACCCCTTTCCAACAGATTTTTTTTTACTACTATTACTTCCCATGAAAATTTAACAATCAATTTCCTCAGAACCCAGTTCTCAATTATGAGGCACTAGCTATTTCCTGCTAAAGTAATAAGGCTCCAAGACCACACATTTGTATTAGTGTGTAGTGCTCTATTGCCGAAAAATAGTTCAATATCTGGATTGAAGATTTCTGAGCAAAGGAGGAAAAGTGAATAGGAATAGAAATTGGTGTCACCTGGTCTGGTGGACCCAGGTTAAATGTATGTAGTAAATAATCCGCCACAAAATGTGTTCTCATCCTTCCTATTGATTTATTTACCTTTAGTGATAGAGAATGAATGAGCCCAGCCATAGCTATTATGTATCTTACACACTTGGTCACCCAGGCTGGGTCTATTAGCAGGAGTACACTGGTCCATCTGTACAATGAAAGTCTGGATTTTAAAAATTCAGGTTTGAAAAGGGATCAGATGTGTGGTTATGAGAGGTGGGAGATAGGAGAGGGGGAATCAGGCAGGTGGTCAAAGACTTCTAGTTATAAGTAAGTACTAGTAATGTACAGCAAGATGACTATAGTTAACGTTGTTATATGATTTATAGGGAAGTTGTTAAGAGAGTAGATTCTAAGAGTTCTCATCACAAGGAGAATTTTTTTCTTTTTACAATATATGTAAATCAAGTCAGCATGCTGTGCACCTTAAACTTATACAGGGTGTATGTCAATTATGTCTCCATAAAACTGGAAAAAGTCAGGTTTGAATTGGTCATATTGCTTTGCAAAACTCTTTGGCAGTATTTACAAAGCTAAATAGGCCTGTGTTCTCTGATTACATGCATGAATTTTACATCTACTTGGGGATAGTTGTTGAAATTTTCTACTGATCACTTTGAAGCACAAGTTTTAAACCTTAATTTTGAAAAATAAATCAGATATGCAAAAAATTAGAATGAATAGTGTAATGAATCCCATATACCTATTATTCTGAATCATTTTTTTAAAAAATTGGTTGCGTTTGCTTCATGTGTACAATTTTTCTTTTATTTACTTTTTCATAATGTAATTTATTTTTAATGTGGATAACTTTATTTTCTACCTAACAGTCTAGTAATTTGACAAAGAAAGATGACCATCAAATACATTTATGCTGCATTAACGTAATGAATTCAACAGAAATGCATACTATGTTTACCAGATAATATGTATGAGAATTCTTGTGGTGCCACTATTTTAATAGCCCCAAACTGAAAACAACCCAATTGCTCATCAATAAATAGCAGAGTGGCCAATCAGTCATGGCATAATTCATGCAATGGCTTGTGACATAGCAGTGACAATGAATAATGTGCAACTATACACAACATCCTGCCTGAATCTCATGAACATACTGTTCAGTGAAAGAAGCCAGATAGAAAAGTGTACCCTGTATGACTCTCCTTCTTCCTAAACAGGCTGGACTAATATACGGTGTTAGAAACCAGGATACTAGTAACCCTCGAGGGTAATGACTGAGAGGGAACACAGGAAATTTCCAGGCTCCTGATGATGTTCTACTTCTTGATGTGGGTGCTGGTTTTATAGGTGTGCTCACTGAGTAAGAATTAATTGATGATTAATTATTAACTAACTAATTATAGTTTGTGCACTTTTCAGGGTATGTGTCATACATCTATAAAAACTCCCTCCTCAAAATTGGGTCTCTCTCATAACAAGTGGAAGTGGGGAAAACTGGTCAAAAAAAATCTATGAGAAAATAAGCAAGTTCATTATGATCATTGTACCTAAAAAGATCTAAGAAGCAAAGGTGAGTCTGACCGCTATCCTTCAATATCTGCACCTTCTTTTTACCCCTTAGTTTTCAATGTTTCCTTTTGGACATAATTGAATCCAGTGGCTGATGCCAGTAATCGCATCAGCACTTGCTTGAATGTGGTCCTTTTATTGTCCTCTTTTATCATTTTTTTTTCTTTTTATTTATTTAACATCTTTATTGGAGTATAATTGCTTTACAATGGTGTGTTAGTTTCTGCTTCATAACAAAGTGAATCAGTTATACATATACATATGTTCCCGTATCTCTTCCCTCTTGTGTCTCCCTCCCTCCCACCCTCCCTATCCCACCCCTCTAGGTGGTCACAGAGCACCGAGCTGATCTCCCTGTGCTATGCGGCTGCTTCCCACTAGCTATCTATTTTACATTTGGTAGTGTATATATGTCCATGCCACTCTCTCACTTTGTCACAGCTTACCCTTCCCCCTCCCCATATCCTCAAGTCCATTCTCTAGTAGCCCTCTTTTAATTGTTGGTGTGCCCCATGCCAGTGAAATGGACAATGCAGCATTTTGGCTAAAAGCCTCCCAGGTTATGAGTAAACAGGCTGCTCAGACAGGACATTGCAGTGACACAGCTCACCGGATTGTCCGGTTGGAATAGAAAGCTGAAGCTGAATGAATGACTTTGTTCTTCTCCAGAGAAGACCATTGTTCTCATGTAGGCATCTATTTAGTCACCAATCAGTCACAGAGCCACTACCCTACTCCAGGCCCTGTATTTCAATGTTGGGGACAGGAAAACAGCCACATGCAATCCCCGTCCTCATGGGACTGATGATCTAGCCAGGGGGTTAATGCATTTAACAAATATCTTAAATGATGGGCTATACCATAAGAGTGAATTATACAAAGGGCCTTGAAATAGAGAAAAATAAGTAACGGATCCTTTCTGGGGATCAAAGGAGACTTTGTTGAGAGGGTAACAATTGCACTTGATTACAAAGAATAAGGTGGAGCTTTGGAAGAGGAAAAAGAGGAAAGGGGAGTCCAGCGTGAGGGAACAGACTCTGCGAAATC